>NC_090265.1:215929464-216246785 GCF_040414725.1 Anabrus simplex | reverse complement strand
GATTAAATATCTCAATGCCAAGGAAATACAACTCATTTTATTCACTTCACAGCGCACGCAAAAGAACATTTGGCGATACATGTCTCATTTAGATCTACAGATCAGTCATATGGAAAAATTGGACAAGCGGCAATTTATTTAATATCCGTTTTAACAGCTGAACGGTGAAACAAGCAGATAGTACGATTCTTAGCAATACAATAATCCAATTTCGTTGCAAATTCTTGCTACAGAATGTGATACATCCAAACCACTAGTACTGGATATTGCGTAGCTATATTTTGTGTCAACGGTCTGTACAAGATGGAAACTACTAACTCAAATACAAAACGAAAATACTTTATTGATAATTCACACAATATCTTTGCACGATTTAGAGCTGGTGATGGAAGTTGAACCTTTGACTAAAATCGTGAGATGTAGCACGAATCAATGCAATGGAAACAGTATAAGTCACTGTTTCCAAAAAAAATGTTGGCTCTAACCATCAAGAAAATAATTTTACCACACAGAGCATTGGAATGTATAGGACTGCTTACTGGTTGACCAGTTAACCCGCAAGTTGATAGAATGTACAATATTCTCTTTTTCCTTCTACAATCTTCTTTACGTTGCACCGACACAGACAGACCTCGTGGTGACGATGGTATAGGAAAGGGCTAGTAGTGGAAAAGAAGCGCCCGTAACCTTAATTAGTGTGAAAATGGGAAACCACGGAAAACCATCTTCAGGGTTGCCAACAGTGGGGTTCGAAACCACTATCTCCCGAATGCAAGTCCACAGCTGTGCGCCCCTAACCGCACGGCCAGCTAAAGACTACAGTCAAGAATAGGAGAAAGAGGGTAACACTATGCCATTCTTATTGAGGATGGTTTCCCATCACCGCCACTACCAATGCACTTTCTCGATGAACGAGAGCTTCAGCCATTCGCTCAGAACGTTATTATTTCTTCTTCTTCTTTTCCTTCCAGATTTGCCTATAAAGAAATGTTGAAGTTATATACTGACGAAAATATACAATCCTGGGAATTTTACATCGCTTAAACTAATAACAGACATGTGATTCTGTTTGATAGGGAAATCTGGTTTAGTACCTATATACAGATACTTTTTCAAGTACGTATATTGTATATCATTGTTATTAAGTAAGAAGAGATCATCTTTGTGCCTGCGAATATTTCAGCTTAGAACCTTGGCTGTTAAGGATTTGTCATCTAAGGTTCAATATTGTGCGAAGATCCTCAAAGAATTCTTGTTCGTAATGAGATACAGTGGCGGTCAAAATAATAGAGCCACCTCCATTGACGGGATTAAGAACTAGGATATATATTAGCTCACAAAATCTCCACCAGTGCCGTGTTGTCAGTCCGTTTTAGACAACATCAGGGAAGACGTCGCTGCTATCTGTAGTCGTGCGAAAGGAAGCGTTTGAGCTAAACGTGCGAAAAGAGGCATAAAGGTAAGAATCTTATGGGTCAAAATAATAGAGCCGATTTACAGAAGTCCCGTTCAAATTGATTTTTTGCAGTTGTTTTGGGGGCTAGCGATATTATTTGTCAACAAACCTCCACTCAATATTATTTTGTATGTAAATTAACGTTTGGTTTTGTTTACATTCTTCTAGATGGGCAGAGAAAAGCATACAAGTGATGATGAGCATATAGTAATGTTCCGGATGTTCAAAAGTGGGATGTCCATGAATCAAATAGCCAAAGATTTACACGTTTCGCGAAAACAAGTCCAGAACGCCATTACACTGGCAAAACAAACAAAGCCACCGGTGGAGAACAGGGGGCAACATCGTGTAACTACTCCTCCCGTAGACAGACTCATCACTAGGGAAGTAAAGAAAAACCCATTTTTGCCAACACCACGACTGGAAGCCATTTTGTTTAGCGACAAAAATGATGTTCAACCATCAAACTCAACGATTCAAAGACGACTGAGATCCACAAAATTGAATTGGCGCATTGCGAGACAGAAGCCACATGTTTCAAAAGCTAATGTTCAGAAAAGGTTGGCCTTCGACCGGAGAAATGAACAAAAACCTAATATTTGGTGGAAGAACATCCTTTGGTCCGATGAATCCAAGTATAATAGGTTTGCCTCAGATGGAAAAGCCTATGTGCGCCGCCCACCAAACCAGGAATTTAATCCCAAGTACACTTTAAAAACTGTGAAATACGGTGGCGGAAGTGTTACGGTATGGGGATGATTTTCATGGTACGGCGTTGGTCCAATACACCGTATCAACGGCATAATGAACGCACAAATGTACAAAGACATCTTGGCAAATGTGATGCTGCCTTATGCTGAAGAGGAAATGCTGCTGAAATGGAAATTTCAGCACGATAACGATCCAAACCATACTGCAAGGATCATAAGGCAGTTTTTTCAAGATCACCATATCGAAGTATTAGAGTGGCCACCTCAATCCCCTGACGCATCACCCATTGAGATCTTATGGGAGATCGTAGACAAGAGAATTGACCACTCAAAAGCTACATCTTTAGATAAATTTTGGGAAGAAATCCAGAGAGCTTGGTATATTATCAGCAGCGACGAATGCAGGCATTTAGTCGACTCTATGGGTAAGAGGTGCAGGGAAATCCTCAAAAATAAGTGTTATCCCACGAAGTACTAATGCACTCCTATGCAAAAATGACTGTTCCTGTAAATTTCATAAGACTGAGATCAAGTACAAAATATTTGTGTCAATTGGCTCTATTTTTTTGACCCTGTGGTCTGGCATTCTTTTGAATATCATTTATTAGTTTGAGTTGTGTTATCTATATAACTGACTGTGGTACAATGTGACTCTGTTGTAATGGTTCCTGTACAACGTAAAATTTTGTTTCCATCATAGTACAAACATGTCTAGTAATAAATTTGCACTTTCTTCCAAACCTTTGCCAGGTGGCTCTATTATTTTGACCACCACTGTATGTGCTGCGGGTCAGTATTTCTCCAACATCACCACAGGCACAACAACAAAATACGACTGTCCACTCAATAGTGTCGACAGAGCTCTGCTCTCTGTAGAGAAACTGCAGGAAACAAGTTCATGGGACGCATTTTCTAATTAGGTTTTAACTCAAAGAGGTAGTAGCGAGACCGTGCTGACGCAAGAATTAGTTTGAACCTTTTTTTTTCAGGTGTATTTTTTGTATTCATTACATGACAAAATCATTGCACTGTATTATATAGAGAAGCAGAAAGACATTAGAAAAATTATGATAGTTGATTTGCCTTTGTACCAAGTTTGTTCCATCTTACATTATCCAGCGGTACGGTCGTACACGGAAGCATGATATTTCCTGCGCTCATGTACCATTGCAAGCATGAAAGCCAAATGTATGAAATATTTGTAAAGTCAAAATTGAAGACCTTTAGCTCGAAAAAGTGCTGCCTACGCGAGATCATTTGTTCCAGTTACAACTGTGAGATCCTGCGAGAGAATGTTTCTCGGTTTTATCTTCAATCACTCTCTTCGAAAATGTCAAGTCTGGACCCACCTTATCGACTTGTATCTCCGTAGTTAGTCGGCAATATACTCACAGTTGCCGGTCGTTGATGGGTGGCTCACTTCTTCGTCTTCTTCTTCTTCTTCTCCCATATTTGCTTATAAAGAAATATTCAAGTTATACACTGAAGTAATATACAATCATAAACATTTTACATCGCTTAAACTAATAACAGACAAGTGATTCTATTCGATAGAGAAATCTGGTTTAGCACCTTTAGACAGATACTTTTCATGCATATCATTGACGGCGATTGTTATTAAGTAAGAAGAAAAAGACCTATTCAGATTAATGGAGTAGAAATACCTGTACATATAGCTCCGCTAATTAGTTGGTTATCCGTATAAAATATGAGTTAATTTGATCAACTTAACAATATCTTGTAACGGAAGAAAACTCTTCTAGTACTACGATGCTCCTAATCCTTGGACAAAATACTGTAACACAAATAAAAGCTCAGAGGAAATGACATCTTTGATAGAAACATCGCAGTAAGTACTCTCTAAGGATCAGAATTGTTACTTGGAAGTGTCCATTTTGGGTACACATACGGCAAGGAAAGAAGAAGAAGAAAATCCTTAGTTCAAGTCATTATCAGTGCCTATAAAATTTATACGGGACAAGGAAAAGGATTAGGAGAGTAAGAGATTCAACACGATTTTTTATTTCTTGTCATTATCTCATTGGTAGTCAGCGTCCATGCATTAAGACAGTGCCTCTATATTATAGTGTACAAGAATCGACCGTATCTCCGACATGCATCTTGTAACTGACCTTGAAGAGGCACTGGAAAATATAAATTGCCTATAAAGAGATGTAAAGTTATATTACTGAATAAAATATACAATCCTAACTATTTTACATCGCTTGAATACAGATAAGTGATTCTATTTGAGAGGGAAATAATAATAGATAATTTTCATGTATATCAGTGCCGACTGTTATTAAGTAAGACGAGAAATGCTTATTCGTCTTAATGGAGCAGAAAGACCTGTGCATATACCTCCATTATTTATTTGGTTATCTCTGCAATATACGAGTCAGTTTGATCAACGTAGTAATATGGTCTAACGGAAGGAAAATCTTCTAGTGCACTCACTTTTAACCACTCAAAAAATTAATACTGATAGTATTATGCACAGTAAGAGTTTTCCGGTGCTTTTTTCTGGGTCACTTACGAGATGGATGTCCGAGATATGGAGTTTTCTTTCAGAGTATAACATATAGACATCTGAGAGTGGCTTGAACTCAGGATGTTGCTATGAAATGCTGATGTCATTTCCTCTGAGCTGTTATTTGGGTTACAGTATTTTGTCTAAGAATTCGGGGCATCGTAGTTCTCACTTGCCGTGTATTAATTACGCCTTGTGGCATTGTAATATATTTTACTATTGTATACGAGGATTGAGAGAAATGTTCTGAGACTAGGAATGAGATATTATCCCAATAGTTATCATGCGTGATTTATGATATTGACAGTCATTGTATCTGTCAGACTCGTTGGCTGAATGGTCTGCGTACTGGGCTTCGGTTCAGAGGGTCCCGGGTTCGATTCCAGGCCGTGTTGGGGGTTTTAATCGCTTCTGATTAATTCTTCTGGCTCGGGGACTGGGTGTATGTGTCCGTCCCAACACTCTCCTCATCATATTCACACAGCATACCACACTGCCAACCACCACAGAAATACGCAGTAGTGATTACATCCCTCCATATAGGGTTGGCGTCAGGAAGGGCATCTGATCGTAAAACAGGGCCAAATCCACATGTGCGACTCAGTTCGCACCCGCGACCCCACAGGTATGGGGAAAAGTGGTAGCAAAAGAAGAAGAATAAGAAGTCATTGCATCTTCCTAAATTCGCCGTAATGTGGTATTAAACCACTTTGGCAGCTTTTCTGTCTTCTAACGGTATACGTCTCAACACTCTGACTTTCAAGGAAGATGTTTGCTTATTGATCACTGTAGCAATCAATTTAATACTTGGTCTCGTGTCTTATCCTCGGCAACGGGAGTGAACCTCATCCCACCTGAATGGCGTCTTTTTATTCTCTTGTATAGGGAGGAACGAACTTTCAATCGATTAAGTAATGTTCTTTGAAGATCCTGCAGCCGCTATCGAGCACTTTGGTTTACTTGATATTATAATAATACCCATACCATTTATTCTAATACCATAAGACTTAGCTGTCGGAAGATGAACCCTAATGAGGCCATTTCGGTGCAGGCGTTGTGGTAGGGTCATCGTACTGTAGACCAGTTATGCTCCTCCACCTGTCCGTAAAGTGGCTGAAAAATGGAGCTTCGACCCATTTCATCACGTGCTTTATCATATAAGGGATCTTCGTTTCTTGTACATGTCCCGTGGCAGTCCGTTTATGACAAGCTACGACCGAATTGTTCAGAGAATTGTAGCTATCGCTGTCTCCTCTGACGTTGATCAATTTCCTCTCTACATAGGCTACTGTATCAAGAGCACCTCACTGGTGATAGATAAGGGAACAAAACTGAATAGAATAACTTAGAAGTTTCCTGCGCGTCTTTCTATGGAGAAAGAATATGTGTACAGTTAGAAGGGGTACTTCTATGCTTCAGTGCACCAGGCTTTTTTATGTTCATTGCAGATTTATCGGGGTTTTAAAAGTTGGTTTTCATGTGCGGATATGTACAAATTGTATATTGCATCGTGGTGATTTACACTAACGTGATTGTTAATTATAGAAATTAATTACAAACTGTAAGATTGTATACTTCAACGCTACATTTATAAAGAATGAGATATGATTTAATACTTAACTAGCTGGCAGATGCACGCGAATTGCGTGGGTTTTACTGCGCTGTGCAAACGCTGAACGACTAATTCTAAGGAAATACGCCCAAAGGCAAACCACTAAAACTAGCCAAACTGAGGGCAGTTGGTTGTTCTTGGGTTTTTCTTCCTAATATCACAGCTGTGCGACAGCTGTGTGCCGTTGCCTTCCAGCAAATTACAGAACTGTTGGGCAAAATGCCGATACCCCGAACAACTTAAAAACGTTTTGAGCTCCTATTAAGAGACACATTTTACCGTACTTCTTTGTAAATCACATTTTTAGTAGTTATTTTCCCTTCTGGTAACTATTTTATTTAATCACTCATCTAGCTCCCATGCGAGACGTGGCTCGTGTAGATGTCCATGGCTAAATATTGACTTTGGTTAGAAAATTCCAACTCTACCGTAAGTCTGCCCCTAACTTTTGTTTATAGTCATAGTAAATGCCAAACGTCCTGGGAACTGCCGTTTGGGATGCGAAAATATGCGGAGCGTTGAGCGAAGTTGCCCAAATCGCCGAGTGGGCCAATGAAGAGAATGTGCTGCAGCAGAGGGAATGAAAACAGTGATTTTTTTCTTAATAATTTAAGAGCGCATGATCACATAAACGCTTTCTTTTGTAAAGACACACTGTGAATATTCATAAAGAGGGCTTTAATTAGAGACCATTCAAAGCCCCATAAGTTAGGTTTAACCGTTCTTTCAGACGAACTCGTACAAATCCACTGCTCCTTACTAATACATAGATTTAAAGACGAGGTTCATCCATGTATGTTAGTGTGTGTTACTTACCTGATAAGCCATTGACCTAGCTGTTAGGCCCCTTTTAACAACAAACTTACCTGATAACCTGTTGCTGTATATTAAAGTGGCGTTGGTAGTAGGATGTGAGATTGGACTTAGAATTTGTACCTCGAAAATCACAATATGAGGTACTCTCCCAGCTTTCTTCCCGTGGTAAGTGTAGTGATAACAACGAAGTAAGATCAGAAAGTCACAGGATTCAGGACGAACCACTCCATTTCACTTCCTGGTATACATGTTACTTTATATGGCTATGAGTAAGTGTAGATTTAGCTTTCATAACAAACCATACGCCCAACATTTTCTTTAAATTATACCTTTACTCTTAAGGGGCCTAAATATTTAACTTTATCTATCATAGAGCAGATAAACATCCTTTCCTAGGTTCTTTGAAATAAATCCATGACCCTATATAAATATTCATGCCTCTTTCGTCTCTATTCATTATAAATAAGAATGTCCCCTCGCTAGATTCCTTAATATCCTGTAAGTTCAAAGTCGCGTTGTGAGACCAACTATTCGTGAAGTCTGAATAGTTCAGTTTTTATCTTGCACCGTGACTGATAACGCTATGGCATATTCATGTTAGGCAAACATCGTTTCATATTCGTACTGCGGAAATGTATACCTCGCTCCTGCGTTTTCAATCTGCCCATATTATCATACATATCCAAATCAATGGCTAAATTGTTAGCGCGCTGGCCTTTGGTCCAAGGGGTCCCGAGTTCGATTGCCGTTTTATTAGTTCATTCCTCTGGCTGCTATCATTACGACAAATTCATTTAGGAAGGATCCCATCCTCACAGACGCGCAAGCTGCCTGTACAGCGTCAATTCGAAAGACCTGCACCAGGCTTCTGCGGAGGCCACACGCCATTATTATTATTATTATTATTATTATTATTATTATTATTATTATTATTATTATATAGTACGTAGTGTATTTTTTCTATTTGCTTTACATCGCACCGACACAGATAGGTCTTACGGCGACGATGTGATAGGAAAGGGCTAGGAGTGGGAAAGAAGCGGCCGTGGCCTTATTTAAGGTACAGTTCCAGCATTTACCTGGTGTATGGGAAACCACGGAAAACCATCTTCAGGGCTGCCGACAGTGGGTTCGAACCCCACTATCTCCCGGATGCAAGCTCACTGCTGCGCGCCCCTAACCGCACGGCCAACTCGCCAGGTAGTGTAAATCTGTATTAATGTTTTAAAAAGAAAGAGAAAGAAACTTCAATCATGTGAAACCAAATTTTTTCTAGACGAAGCCCATATTTTATTTATTTATTTATTTATTTATTTATTTATTTATTTATTTATTTATTTATTTATTTATTTTTGTGAACTTTACAAGGGGACACAGTAGAATACGGAAACACGCTACACTGGAATTACTTTTCCTTTAAGGAACGAATAGAATAAATTAAAACGTTGTGTCATCTTTTGGACTAGTCCCTGAATTGTTGTAAATATATCCAATACAACGCATCCGTACGGCCACCACCAGTTGATGAATTTTCTCGTTCCCGTCCATGACAGAGACGTCTATTTGCTCACAAAGTACAGACAGTCCTGCGACTCCACTACACTAGCACACTCTGTGTTAGCACGTCGATACAATTAAGATAATCGAAACGGCGTTAAATTGCTTGCCGCACTCGGAAGGTTAATGGGTTCGGGTCCATTGTCCGCTGTCCTTGAACTTGGGACGGTACTTTTTGAAATGCCACGACAGATCAATGAAAATAACAAAATTCCTCTAGCCCATACCAGAAGACATAGTGCACTGTAAACACTAGGTCTCGCCAGCAAAGGCACTTACTGCTATATAAATCACTTGCTTGGGGAGCTTCAAGAAAAGCCCCTATCATTGCTAGGGCACTCAAGTTAAATCTATTTAGGTATTGTTAGCTTATTTATACCTTTTCCAAAAGGAAACAACTGTATGAAGTTATGCTTTGTTTTGATGTCTGATAAAAGGTTTATAGCCTGTTAGGTAAGCCATTCACATTCCAGCCTATCCGAGGAAGTTTAACATGATCGATAACGAATTAACTCGTGCCAGTATATAGATATTTCGTTGCATTTGAATGTGAATGATATGAAGAGTACTCGGTCTAAATCGCCCAAAAGACCAAGAACAACTCATTCATACTTCGCCGTGCCGTTCATGTCGGCTTGCAAACCAGCCGAAGACAAATATTATGAGCGCGTATACATAGAATTCTCTCTTTCACTACTAGATGGCTCTGGGGTTCTTTGTTTACGATTATATTCCTCAAAGGAACGTTAAAACTGATGTGTAAATACCCTATATGAATGGGGACAGAGAATAAATCCACGGTTTCCCCTGTCAGTCATAGTGGGCAATGAAAAGGGGTTATTTACTTCTGGAACGTGGCTTGGTGACCACGAGACCCCAAACTTAGTCTGACGTTGTTTGAACTTACTTTTGCCAGACTACTTGTTCTCATCTTCGCATCTAACCTCTCTTGATCGACTGTTGTTGTTCTGTTTCGGTCCCGACGGTGTTAGGTTTGCGAGTTCCAGGTAATAGAAAGTCTTTCAAGTTTACGCCTTTCATTTTTACTGATACCGTCATTCTTCAGCCAGCTCCGTAGTGTATACGTAGCGTGCCCCCTTCTTACCCGGAGGCCCCGATTTTGTCCAAGGATGTTATTCTTGGACTACGAAAAGAGGAAAGTGGTTCACTCAGCCTCGTGAGACCAGCTGAGGAGCTATCTGATATGAGATGCAACCGAGAAATACGTCTGAAGATGTCGTCACACCGACCACGTGGTACTGCAATATCTGGCTGGGCAACAATCGTCCTAGCAAATTATAGCCCTTAACGGGCTTATTTTTCTTCCATGAGTCGGACTTTTTCTTCTTTCTGATAAGTAAGAGGAGGTGGTTGCTTAATTTGTTCGATAGGACTTCTTTAACGACCGAGCTCGATAGCTGAAGTCGCTTAAGTGCGGCCAGTATCCAGTATTCGGGAGATAGTAGGTTCGAACCCCACTGTCGGCAGCCCTGAAAATGGTTCTCCGTGGTTTCCCATTTTCACACCAGGTAAATGCTAGGGCTGTACCTTAATTAAGGCCACGGCCGCTTCCTTCTCACTCCTAGCCCTTTCCCGTCCCATCGTCGCCATAAGACCTATCTGTGTCGGTGCGACGTAAAGCAACTAGCAAAAAAAAACTTCTTTAACGTACCAAAAATCAACAACACCGAGTTTCCTCAAATGCCACTGACCTCACCTAGGATCGATCACACGATCATGGGAATAGGACAAGGACCAACTGGCTTCTCCTCTGAGACGACTATTATCATTATTATTATTGACCTTCCCGTAGCGTAGGCGGTTAGATTGCATTTTACTACTGCATCTCTGATTCATACACTGCCGGAAAAAAATTAGTACACCTGGAAAGGCAGATGCCACCTGGGGGATAGTAGATGTACTGGTAATGGTTTCAGCGTCGTCCGCCAACAGATAGCCTAGTGACATAGCTGCTAGAGCGCCATCAGAGTGTACCCTTTAATAGGGAATAAGGCACAGTGCGATGTAGACGTGTGAAGCAAACAGGCGCCATGCCGTGGAGACGCACTTGTGCTTCCTACTGCAACTGAGCGAGTTTGACCGGGGTCAAATTGCGGCCTTCCGAGTGGCGCGGGATGGTCCTTTCGGAGAATTGCCACACAAGTTGGACGTGCTGCATCAGTTGTGCAACGAAGCTGGTTGCAATGACCACGTGAACATTCTCACACCTGGACGTCTACGCAGCACGGAGGTCCGCCAAGATCGTCGTATTGTAAGGGCAGCGGTGGCAGATCGTACAGCTACCACAGCACAGATAAGAGGGTTTGTGAGCACAAAAGTGTCAGGATGAATTGTTGCCAACCAGTTACTAGCATTGGGATTACGGGCACGCACAACTCTAGCCCACCTTCCACTCACGCCACAGCATTGATGTGCACGGCTTGACTGGTGCCGTCAGAGGATCACTTGGAAGATGGAATGGCGGGCCGTGGTCTTCAGCGATGAAAGCAGATTCTGCCTGTACGCAAGTGATGGTCGTTTGTGCGTACGACGTAGTCCTGGCGAGCGCTGTTTCGTATAGTGCATTCGTCCAAGACACACTGGCCCCATCCTCGGCCTTATGGTCTGGGGTGTGATAAGCTACAACTCTCGTTCACCTTTGGGTTTGTGGAGGGAACGCTGACCAGCGCTCGGTACGTGCAGAATGTTGTAAGACCCGTTCTTTTGCCATTCTTGCAACAGGAAGGTGACGTGTTGTTCCAACAGGATAATGCTCACCCACACACTGTGTGCGGAAACTTCGCTGGCCAGGACGATCTCTGAACTTGTCTCCCATCGAGCACGTGAGGGATATGGTGGGACGACAACTGACACGTGCGACTCGTCAACCTACAACTCTTGCAGAACTACGTGAACAGGTCGAACAGGCGTTGAATAATGCATCCCAAGACCGTATTCGCCATCTGTATTATAATCGAAAGGATTCCCGAATCAGAGCCTGCATTGCCGCCTGTGGAGGGTACACCACGTACTAATTTGGGTGTTTCAGCGTGGATCGATACCTGGTACCTCAGTACCGCTTGAGCTATTGATCTGCAAATGTAATCATTTCATGTAGGGCCTACTGCATATACACTGTTTCAACACTAAATCTTGAGTGAATTGGAAAACTCTAAGAGGGTGTACAATTTTTTTCCGGCAATGTATTTCGGAGACTCCGCGTGATAATCATGCTGGACAAAGCGGAACTGGGATGGCTTTACGAGATCCCCGGTTTCCTTTATCTATTCATCTTCATTGTCGTTCATTCTTCATCGCGTCATCGCCAGCCGACTCTTTCCTATGCTATGGCGCTGTTTTATGGCACTTTTCTAAAATTATGTTAAGTAACTTCCTTTATGCCTTTGCTGGCAAGACCTAGTGTTTACTGTGCACTATGTCTTCTGGTATAGGTTAGAGCAATTTTGTTACTTTCATAGATCTGTCTCTGTCTTATCCTTGGCTTTGACAATATGAAAGTGACTGAGGTATGAGCGATGCTAGTAATACTGTTATCATCATCATCATCATCATCATCATCATCATCATCCGTATAGACCCCTTTGTGCATGACCTCTCAGCGCTGCGTCTGAGGTTCTTATCTCGGCTAGCAAAGTGGATCTCTCATAAAGTAGTTTAAGGCTTTATTAGTCTGCTGTTACAGTGACTCCAGAAGCTAATGATTGACATGCCTTCATTGACTTTGATTTTTGCTCTAATGTAAACAAAGAAAGCTAAGTTTATCACTGCATCGGTGAACAACTCTTTTCCATAAAGGGGCTGATGACCTCGATTAAATCAACATTAATTTCTTCCATAAAGCTTGTCATAATTACGTTTTTTCACCAGTCATTTTTTCTTCTTTGCCGCTTTTCTCACATCCTCCCATTGTTACAGATGCGATATGTGTAACACATGTAAACTTGTCCCAGTTTAACAGATGCCCTTCTTGACGCCGTCGCTATACGGAGGGATGTATTCTACTACTGTATTACGTATTTCTATGATGGTTGACAGTGTAGTGTGTTGTGTGTAAATGTGTAATGAGACACCAATCCAGTCACCGAGCTAAGGGAATTAACAAAACGTGCTTAAGTCCTTCGCCCGGCTGGGATTCGAACCCGAGACCCTCTGAACCGAAGGCCACTACGCCCACCGTTCAGTCAAGGAACCATACTTTTACACCAGCTATCATAATCAGAAAAATAACAGTTATTTAAAAATTCGGTAAGTCTGTCTTTCACCTCTGTTTTCCGGCTCCTTGGCTGAATAGTCATCACCGTAGTGGCCTTTCGTTCATACGCCCCGGGTTCAATTCCTGACATGGATGGGGTTTTGGCAGCGTCTGGTTAATTTCTCTGGCTCTAGTTCTGGATATGCGTGTTCATATTAATAACATTATCATTCACATGCAACACATCACACAACCTACCACCACAGAAACCACATACTGTAGGATTGGGGTCAGGAAAGGCATCGGACCGTAAAACTGGGCTTAAACCACATGTAATGCCGATCACAAGTGATTGGAAAAAGGTCTGGAAAAATACGCTCTTTATCTCCGATATGGGTTGTAAGACTCTATATTAATCCGATTAGCGAGGTTGATAAATCAGAGTATGAATTCACTTGCGCTTCTTTCATTTATTATATTTCTGCCCTGGAGGAAAACAGTTTTGAACCTGTGCTACCTACTTGTGTATGATAGAACATATCTAGTTCTGTATATCTATAGATACAATGTTGAAGATAGGAAAAAGTATTAGCAGTGATTTAGATTTATTATATCACCCTGGTGGCAATGATCAGCTCAGTCTGTAATACCACAACCACTTCCTTCCCAGTCCTAGCCCTTCCCTATCACTTCGTTGCCGAAAGTTAGTGTGACGTTAAAACACTAGCATAAAAAACGTATCCTCATGTAACAGTTTTGTTTCCTCGGACTTGGCAGACTAAAAAACTCTTCAGTTAATACATATAAGGCTTCATGCTTTAACACTTATTTCTGCAGTTCTGCCTGGAGGTGGTGGTTATTATTGTTTTAAGAGGAAGTACAACTGAGCAACCATCCTCTATATAACACTAATCAGAGAGAAAAAATGGAAGGGGTCCGACACTTCGAAAAATGAAGGTATCGGCCAAAGGAAGACAAGGGCCACGAAGGGCGTGAAGAATGAAAGACTCCCTAGCCCTAGCAAACCCAATACCGTCGGTGTCGGAAAAGAGCAAGAGTTGACCAAGAGAGGTCGGATAGGATAGATGACAGTGAGGAGCCTGGCACAAGTAAGTGGAAGCAATGTCAGGACTCAGTTGAGGACCCCGTGGTCGCCAACCCACGCTCCAAAGTTCAGAGCCTCTGGGGCCCCTTTTAAATGCCTGTTACGACAGGCGGGGGGTATCGTGAGTGTTATTCTACCGCCCCCACCCACAGGAGGAGCAGTTCTGCCTGGCCGATCTTAACCATTTGCATGCCATTGGAAAGATGTTGCTTTTGGATTCCACAACATGTCTTAAAATGGCGAGTTTCTTAAAAAAAACGTCGAAAAAGTGTGAAAATCTCTTTATCCGTTAAAGATATAGAGTTGAGGCCTTTTTTCGCCCGATTTCCCGTCCCGCGAAACTGGTGACGTTTTGTGTCAAAACGTAAAATTGTAATCGATAATGACGGATGGGGAAAAAGCTGCTAGAAGCACTCCTTCTGTTGTCAGTAGACAGCGGAACCGAGCCTCATGAAGTCCATGTCAAGTGATGTACCATCAGATATTTGTAACATAATATCACGTGATTGCAACGTAACACGAGGAATTACTTTAGCCACTATGGTTTGAACTGTGCTTAGAGAAGGATGTCGTTTACATGCATCCCAGTTTAAAGAGCTAAGACCGAGCTCGATAGCTGCAGTCGCTTAAGTGCGGCCAGAATCCAGTATTCGGAGAGAGTGGGTTCGAGCCCCACTGTCGGCAGCCCTGAAGATGGTTTTCCGTGGTTTCCCATTTTCACACCAGGCGAATGCCGGGGCTGTACCTTAATTAAGGCCACGGCCGCTTCCTTCCACTTCCTAGGCCTTTCCTCTCCCATCGTCGCCATAAGACATATCTGTGTCGGTGCGACGTAAAACAAAATAGCAAAAAAAAAAAGAGAAAGCTAAGAAACAGTAAAGTCATAAAATCATGTAATTTACTTCAACACAAAAAAAAAAATGTTCGAAAGGGGATCCACACCTCTCTCCCTACTAGGAAACCACTTGCACAAATTTCAGTTTTCAGTTAAAGAAATTGCCAAAAATATTTTTCCCTAGAGCCCGTTGTATTTCAGTTGCTTTACTTTATAATCATTGCCGTTATTTATTTAATATTTATTTATTTATTTATTTATTTATTTATTTATTTATTTATTTATTTATTTATTTATTTATTTAATCTTTTAATTTAATAGCATATTTCCTTGTATTCCAGGTGGCCATGGCGGGGGACTTCATTCTGGCGGTAGCGTCCATGATGATCGCCCGGCTAAGGAATGATGACGTCACAATGACCCTGAGTCAGGTGAGCTGACCTGGGATGGGCACGACACGTGTCCATTTCCATGTGTGTTGTTTCAAAGAAGGAATCCTTTCTTACTTGCCGCCTGCTCTTACTCGAATGCACCTTACTTATTTGTACAGTCACGTAGAGGGAAGAATATGTAGCCGGTGCAACGCGAAGGAAGCAAGAAAACAGCCTGAACTGTACAAGCAAACCAGAACTGGACGAGAATTGAAGATCGAGATGAGCTGAAGTAAATAATATGTCTGAAGTTGATAATAATAAGAAGATGAAGATGAGCAAGAGATTAAGTATATAAACATAGTAGCCTATAGTAGGTTTTTTCTTTTCTGTACCATGCGTATGCTGTGATCGCCGTAAATAATCTATAGATCTACTCTGCTTACGTCCTCGGCACTCATTTACTACTAATCGCCCATTTGATGTACAGCCGGATGGATTCGTGTTTGTTTGAATTATAGTATTAATAATTCAGAAATCATAGCTTAGCAATCTGCAATATGCTCACTCGCTAACTCTGTGTTCTCTTCTCTTCTACCACTACATGAAATGTCAATAATTTAGAGCAGATGATTAATATGTTAACATTTTGAAAATAGATTCCGATAACATGAGCATCCATTTTGTCTTGAGGCATTCTGGATCGCACTTTGAAGAATGGAGATGGTCTCAACTTTTACCATTTGCTTTACACAGATAGATGGGTTTTACCTTTATTTTGACCTCAGGCACATGGGGTAAGATTGATGTAGACAAGGATATGCTTGTCTACAGGGTGGTCGGAAACAACGCGAAGTGGTTATATCAGCGTTAGTGTGTTGGTCATACTGATATGTAATTTCAAAAAAAATCGATATCCCGTGCCGTTGTCATTTTAACAGCTACGGAAGTTAGCCAATCAGATCGCTGCGCGGGCGAATTCAAATGGGCTTTAAGAGGCGATGTTGCTAAAGTTGAACATGGCTCAAGATTGGCTTGAAAGCCATACCGAGAAATCAGCATCAAACACAAACACACCGTGTGTTTCAACCAGGAGGTCCGTGTTCAAATACCTCCCCTGGCAAAGTTTTCCTCTTCGATTGGTGCTCTCGAGCGGTCTTAAGAAGCCACGCGCAGATTTAGCATCACCGCCTCGGAAAGTCCATTTTTTTTCGCCCGCGGAGCGATCTGATTGGCTAACTTCAGCAGCTGGTAAAGTGACAACGGTTTAAGATATCGAATTATTTTCTTCCAATTATTTGTCAGTATAACCAACCCTCTGAAGTACATATGCTCGGTTTACATTGTTTCCGACCACCCTGTATATTTACTTTGATATTTACCGTGTGTAGGCGGAATACACCAGGGGTCGCTAGAAAGCAATGAGACATAATTGTCAAAACTGGAATTACAATCTCGATTCTCCCAGCCGCAAAACTGGTGTCTTAAATATCTTGGTGTGTTTATGCTCCTAACCGGTGGAGGAACTACTGGTAAAACCTGAAAACCTAAAGCTCGGATACAATCGATTAGGTTGTGATGAATAATCATAGAGCCTGTACCTGCTTCTGAAGTTTCCTCTGTCGGGCTGAGTGGCTCATATGGTTGAGGCGCTGGTCTTCTGACCCCAACTTGCAGGTTCTATCCTGACTCAGCCCGGTGGTATTTAAGGGTGCTCAAATAGGTCGGCCTCGTGTCGGTACATTTACTGCCACGTAAAAGAATTCCTACAGGACTAAATTCCGGCACTTCGGCATCTCCGAAAACCGTAAAAGTAGTTAGTGGGACATAAAGCAAATAGCATTGATTGAAGTTTCCTCTCCAGTATCCATAAAATATTCTGAAAAATTACCTTTCGTATTTAACAAGGTTTATAATATCAGTGCTTTCTAGTTACAGTTAAAATAACATGACATGCATGCAGTTTACATCTTAAATACATACACATACACTACTGCCTCTCTCAGGTAGCTCTACCGACTCAGTATACTTATTCTTCTTTTCCTACCGCTTTTTCCCCACACCTGTGGGGTCGACGGGTGCGAACTGCGTCGCACATGAGGATTTGGCCCTGTTTTACGACCGGATGCCCTTCCTGACGCTGACCCTATATGGAGGTGGTTGGTAGTGTGGTATATTGTCTGAATATGAAGAGTAGAGTGTTGGGACGGACACAAACACCCAGTCCCCGAGCCAGAAGAATTAATCAGAAGTGATTAAAATCCCCGACCCGGCGAGAATCGAACCCGGGATTCTCTGAACCGAAGGCCAGTACGCTGACCATTCTACCGACTCAGTATACTCTCCTATAGTATTGCTATAATAATGGTAAGTGAATTATCTAAATGTACGAGAAATCAAGTGTGCATAGGTCAGTGACATGAACACTCAGATCGTGAAATAAAATCTGACGTGACCTCTGAAGGACAAGAGGGACGATGTCACCTGGGAAGCTCAGTAGTACTTCGTAGTTGTGGCGACTTAAATGATGTCCAAACTGCAACTCTTGTAATAATAAGGAAGCCGATTACACGCATATTTCCCAGGTTGTCCATTTCCTTGAAGTAGGGAATTCTTGGGTCATATACAGTATTACATTCCTTCATCGTTCACAAACGCTGCTTATTCAAAACCAATTGTAGCGTAAGTTATTACCCTACGCCTGTTTTTGGAGTGACCTCTGTATGAACGTCAAAATGTTTGTCACCTCTCTACAGTGAGCTTCATTTAGGACTGTCGCGCCAATTGCAGATGCCCTATCAATCCAGTCCTTTCTTAAATGATCTGTGAGAACTTCGAAATTTGTCGACCATTTCCCTTGATAAATTACTAGAATCCATAATTCCCCTTCCTAGAAGTGAATATTTGCCCCGATTTGTCCTCTTTAATTCCTACTTTATCATAATATGATCTTCACTACATTTAGAAGCTCCACTCAAGCTTATTCGTCTACTAATGCCATTCCACGCCTCTCTCCACTGACAGCTCGGAATATACCGCTAAGATAGTTGGACACCCTTTTCCTTACCCTCTTACTTCCCTTCCACTTTCCTCAAGATCTGACTTGACGTAATTACTGGATAACAATCTTATCATTCTTCCCTTTCCCCTAGGCTCTTTTCCCACATGACTAATAATAGAGTCGCCCATGATCAGAGCCTCAGCCCCACCCACCTCATTAGATCCCTCCTTTCCAGTGGCGACTCCTGACTTCTGGTTTAGGGGATGTAACCGGAAAAAAAAAATTGCAAACATGAACGCAAACGGACCGTCATTCCAAACACATGTTTCAAGAGAAAACAACAAACAAAGTCAACAGAAAAGTTTATTTAAGATCTCACATCTACTAATCCAATGGTCTGTTTCATAAATATTTTTGTTGAAATGACGTACACACATCTTAAGTTGTGTAGTTACATTCAGAGTTAGACGCGGCTGTCCTTCATTTATAATTCTGCTTTTCTCCATAAAAGAAAGTATGCTAAATGGTTCTCTTAATAATCGTTCAATTTCCCAATGGTTAGAATTCGTTTCGGATTGTGCGTGACCCTGGAGCTCCTGCACCCATGGCTGATGAAATATTCTCTGGTCGGTGTGATGTCATTTCAAAATCGCATCATTCCCGCATTTTCTTTGTTTGATATTTTCACCACAAGCACACGGAACTGAATAATTTATATCACAACAACACACATATGTCATATACCATCATAAATAGCACAAGAAAAGAACCACTCACAAGCAAGAATTCCAGTATTTCACGAAATATCAAATAAATCCCGTCCACGCGCGAAAACCTACAGGATTGCACCTTGTACCGCCCTCTTGACGGATGTGGCTGTTCGTTCCGCATTCCAACCCCACGAAAGAGATAAACAAACAACAATGGTCCAGTGCTCGAGCTGCCATCTCTGGAGTAGTTTGGCAATTAGTGGCAGCCACTAGCCAGCGACGCTCGTTTCGTCCATCTCCGAATATCGATAACTGTGTGTTTGAATTTTATGTAGGATAACTTCCATTAAAATATGAAAAATTAATATTTATTTTTCGTTGAAAATACAAGGGATGTAACACATCAATCGCATGTATGGCATATTTGTCACTGCTCCTTTCCTGGTCTCCTTTAACTTTCCTTACGGCTACAGAACCTTCTTCATCCTCTCTTCTCTCTCTCTCATGAACCTGTTCCACCTCCGTCTTCCTATCTTATATCCTACGTTTCCCTTTCCTATGGTTCCCCTTCCTCTTGCCTCGTCCGTCTTGTGTAACTCTACCTTCTGCTGTTCTGCCTGCAGTGACTCGTGCAGATTCGTCACCGACACTGCTCCTGAACTCATTCCCTAATGAGAACCCTTAGCCCTAATTTTCCTTCCCCTTAAAACATTAGCCCACCTGCCTTCCAAAACGTCTCTCCTTCCTTCCCCGCCCTCTTGCCAATTTAACGTGCCGTGATTGAGGGAGACCTTCGTTCATTCCTGTCCTCCGTTAAAAACCTAATCATCTCCCTCACACTTGTTCTCTTACCTCGTACTCCTTAATGCCAGCTCACTTCTACGCCCCCTATACCCGACTCCCTCAGCCATTATTTTTATTATTTTAATTGCTTATCAGAAATATGAAACAATATGAAAATATCAACGGAAATAAATAATTATATTGGCTTCCCACTAACTACTTTTATGGCTTTCGGTGTCAACAGAAATAAAATAGCGTATTATTTGAATAAATATATTATAAATCAGAGGAAAGAAATACTGTGTAGTACACTAGGACTTTCCGACAATAAAGCAAGTAAGGTACTAACTGATAAATACACTAAGTTCTAACTATAAAATAGTAGGAATAATAGTCTAACTACCGGGCGAGTTGGCCGTGCGCGTAGAGGCGCGCGGCTGTGAGCTTGCATCCGGGAGATAGTAGGTTCGAATCCCACTATCGGCAGCCCTGAAGATGGTTTTCCGTGGTTTCCCATTTTCACACCAGGCAAATGCTGGGGCTGTACCTTAATTAAGGCCACGGCCGCTTCCTTCCAACTCCTAGGCCTTCCCTATTCCATCGTCGCCATAAGACTTATCTGTGTCGGTGCGACGTAAAGCCCCTAGCAAAAAAAAAAAAATAGTCTAACTGAAACTATAGCGATGTAAATACATAGATTATTATTGTGTATGTTGGGTCATTCGTCCACGGGCTGGCTTGATGCAGCCATGCCACCCTATCCTGTGCCAACCTTTTCATTTCTACGTAACTACTACATCCTACATCTGGTCTAATCTGTTTGTTATATTCATACGTTGGTCTACCACTGCTTATTTTAACGCCAACACTTCCCTCAAATACCTAACTGAACAAGTTTTAAGATATGTCCTATCATTCTATTTTTTCTTCTGGTCAAATTTTGCCAACTCGTTCTTCTCTCGCCAATTCGATGTGCTGTTCATTCGTGATTCGATCTACCCATCTCACCTTGAGCGTTCTTCTGTAGCACCGCATTTCAAAAGCTTCTACTCTCTTTCTTTCTGAGCTAGTTATCGTCAATGTTTCACTTACATACAGTGCCACTCTCCAGAGCAAAGCCTTCAAAAACGTCTTTCTGATTGCTATATCAATGTCCTAGGCGAGCAAATTTATTTTCTTATGCTTCATTGCTTATGTTAGTCTGCATTTTATGTCCTCCTTACTTCTGCCATCTTTACTTATTCTACTACCCAAGTAACGATATTCATCTACTTCCTTTAAGACTTAATTTCGTAATCTAGTACTTCATGCATCACCTGACTTCGTTCAGCTGCACTCCATTACTTTTGTTTTGAAGTTATTTATTTCCATCTTGTACTCCTTCCCCAAGACTGTGTCCGTACCATTCAACAATTTCTCCAGATCTTCTGCAGACTCAGATAGAATAACAATATCATCGGCAAATCGCATTTTGATTTCCTCTCCTTGAATTGTAATTCCATTTCCAAATTCCTCTTTGATTTCCTTTATCCCCTGTTCTATATAAACATTGAAAAGGAGAGAGAACGAACTGCAGGCTTGCCTCACTCCTTTCTGTACTGATGCCTCTTTTTTCATAGCCTTCGATTCTTATCACTGCAGACTGATTTTTGTACAGATTGTAGATAATTCTTCTTTCTCAGTATCTGAAGCCGCTTACCTTCAGAATCTCCAATAGGTTAGTCCAATCAACATTATCAAATGCCTTTTCTAGATCTACGAATGCCATGTACGCAGACTTGTCTTTCGTAATTCGACTCTCTAAGATCAGGATTTCTTAACGTGTTCCCACATTTCTTCCGAAGACAAACTGACCTCCCAACTCAGCTTCAACTTGTCGTTTCACCGGGCGAGTTGGCTGTGAGCTTGCATCCGGGAGATAGTAGGTTCGAATCCCACTATCGGCAGCCCTGAAGATGGTTTTCCGTGGTTTCTCATTTTCACACCAGGCGAATGCTGGGACTGTACCTTAATTAAGGTCACGGCCGCTTCTTTCCAACTCCTAGGCCTTTCCTATCCCATCGTCGCCATAAGACCTATCTGTGTCGGTGCGACGTAAAGCCCCTAGCAAAAAAAAAACTTGTTTCATTCTTCTGTATGTAAAACGTGTTAAAATTTTGCAAGAGTGAGATACTAAACTAATTTCTTGGGAATTCGGATGGCATTACTCCTGTATCATACATCTTTCATTATTATTATTGTTATTATTATTATTATTATTATTATTATTATTATTATTATTATTATTAAGCGCAATCAGAAATGAAAACTGTCGTTAAATGTTGAAATATCGAAAGGGCTACATAAGGATTACGCAACAACAAAATAATTCGCAAGGTAGTGGCCATCTGGCATCTGCCTGAATGCTGGCGCGAATTTCTCAGCGATGATCCACAGTCGCACTGTCCTAGAACGTTCCCGAGTCTTTCTCCGAGCAACCGGTAGACTATGTGTACTGGGTACCATCCAAAGACTTTCCTGGTGACTAATAATAATTTGGATGAAAAGGAAATTACAGGAAATCTGTCAAGTAACAGAAAAAAAAAACACAAGACACCATCAGAAAAACAAGATTAAAAACTCTAAAGTCACCTGATCAGGATGGATAACAGTAGGCTAAAAAGAAAATACTAAATCTCGCAGTATCTCTAAAAAATCACAACTGGCTTACAGAAATAAGCAAATATCTTGAAATTTTTTTGTATAAATGAAGAATCTTGCAAGACAGAAAAAATTCAGAAATCTCATAAACACAGATTTGCTGATCAACCGAAAAGGCAAGCTACAGAACGCAAAAAGAAGCACAGTGAAAGAATGAAGAGATTTTCGGAAGGCAAGAAGAAAAGCTGTGCTAATAAGTTCACACGCGCTCCTTAGTTGGGCATAACGAATCAAATAATAATAATAATAATAATAATAATAATAATAATAATAATAATAATAATAATAATAATAATAATAATAATAAAGGGTTTAAAACGGAAGAGTTGGCCGTGCGGTTAGGGGCGCGCAGCTGTGAGCTTGCATCCGGAAGATGATGTGTTCGAACCCCACTGTTGCCAGCCCCGAAGATGGTTTTCAGTGGTTTCCCATTTTTACACCAAGCAAATGCAGGGGCTGTACCTTAATTAAGGTCACGGCCGCTTCCTTTCCACTCCTAGGCCTTTCCATCCCATCGTCGCTATAAGACCTATCTGTGTCGGTACGACGTTAAGCAAATTGTAAGAAATAAAAAGGGTTCAACGTCCCACGAACTCCTTTAACGGTTTTCGGAGATGCCGAGGTGCGAGAAAGTTGTCCTCGAGAGTTCGTTTACGTACCGGTAAACCTACCGACATGAGGCTGAAGTATTTGAGCACCTTCAAATACCACCGGACTGAGGCAGAATCGAACCCGCCAACTTGAGCTCAGAAGTTCTGCATTCTACCGCCTAATCAACTCATCCCAGGTAACTTACAGCTCTGACAGTTGCTACATTTGCATTCATTGTCAGGCAAACTAGCCATTGAAGTATCGAGAGATCTGCTTTGTTTAAAGTGACGTACTAGTCCCCGTCGCGTCGTTTATTTTTTTAGTCAGACCATTAATGTTCTGTCTAATGAGTGCTTCGTTGACGGGTTACTGTTTGTATAATTGAGGCAGGAAAGTGGCATAACACCTCAACTAATAATAATGAGTCAATGTAACGTTATAGTTGACAAGTTTTACGGACTTAGGGCGTTGTAGGCCATCGCATTTTGTTTTATTCGAGCTCGGTAGTATTAGAGCAACCACTTCCCGTATGATTCCCTTTTCCCTCATTTTCCGAATGATCGCATATTCCTTCTCATTTCGGTAGTGATCTTAATTGTCTTCCTGATCAATAGTGGCTAATGACCAAGCGGATTTACAGTGTATTTAAATATTCACAGCAATCACCATCATTATTAGCTAGTTGATTACCATGGCGACTGAACAATAGAGGCTAGCCCCATCGGCAGTGCTCGCCGTTGATGGACTTCCCTATGAGGTTTTCAAATTCGCGAATATCACCATTATTATTATATCTCATAAGGTGTATGAAACATAAAAGGTTACAAAGTTGTTCTTCTATAATTGTCGTTATACGCACTGTTTATATAGAACGAATATTTTCAGAAATATTAGGATGGTTGTGAAAAATATATTCAAGTAGGCCATGTTGGTTGTTGAGATAAATGGAGAAAATAGATCCGATTCCCAGCAAGAGATGCACAGTGTGTCACGTATATTAGTTATCAGAACATGTATCTACCAGAGGAATTGCATGCTACTTCACGTCAGTACTCAGGCAGACCGTTTTAATCGGGTAGGTACTCCTCTGGCCTTTTCATTTAATTTTTTCCGACTCTGTGGCGTTAGGGCATCCAATGAAAAGTAGTTCCTCCTCCCTCCTTTCGTAATCCCCACTTGTTTTGTTTTTTAAGATTCCGTTCTTTCATCGTTTTTTCTCATTTTGATAGTCATCTTCGCACTTTTTGTCGATATAGACTGATGACCACGCGGTTTTTTACCTTAAGACAATCACGGCAGAAACCATCTCCATCGCCAGTTGAACAATATTTGCATGTTAGCGATGCTCGACATTGAGATGGACTAAAGAACATTAGTCCAATTTCATTAATATCTCTGTTATAGCCTGTACGGTAAAACTATATAAGATATAACTTTTCTTATACAGAATTTATCGATAGTAACAGATAACATACATATGAGAATGAAATTTTAGGCCTTCCCCTAAACTACCATTTCACCCAGGTTAAATAAAATTAGGTATAGCTTAGACTGTAGTGCCTTATTCCCTGACTTTATATACCAATTTTCACTAAGTTCTGTTCGCCCATTTTCTCGTGACTTGGCGTTGATACAGACCAAGCAACAGAAGTCTAAATTCTTGAATAGCTTTGCTATCACAGCCGACACGGTAAAACTGTATAAAGCATAAATGATCGGATATTGTATTCTATATAACGTTTGTTATGTGTAGTGCCTGAAGTGCTGCCTTAGTCCCCCACGTACCGGGTGAGTTGGCCGTGCGGTTAGGAGCGCGCAACTGTGAGCTCGCATCCGGGAGATAATGAGTTCCAACCCACTTTCGGCAGCCTTGAAGATGGTTTTCCGTGGTTTCCCATTTTCACACTAGGCAAATGCTGGGGCTGTACCTTAATTAAGGCTACGACCGCTTCCTTCCCATTCCTAGGCCTTTCCTCTCTCATCGTCGCCATAAGACCTATCTGTGTCGGTGTAACGTAAAGCAAATAGAAAAAAAAAGTCCCCCGCGTTATATACCGATTTTCATCAAATTCTGTTCTCGTGATGCGCGTACATACATACAGGCAGGTAGACAGACAGACTGACAGAGGTGGGGGGAAATTAAAATTGTATTTCCTTCTTTCTGTGGACACGACCGTTACAGAAATATTCTGTTTTAATTCTGCGCAATGTTTAGACAAAACTCTCATATTATATAATTATATAGATTTGACCTCTGGCCCAAGAGTTTGGATATTTATTACGCATTGAAGAACTCTACTTATTACTGTTCAACTTACTGCTCCATCAATACTTTAAGTGCATTCACAGTTGTTGTCCGTTAGTAAACGAAGTTGAAAACATACGCCATCGATGGCTGTTCAGCAGCCAAATTATCACATGCATTATCAGCTAATTCTGTGTTACGTCCATTCTGTCCAACTTCTTGGTTAAATGGTTAGCTTTGAAGCCTTCGGTTCAGAGGGTCTCGGGTGCGATTCCTGGCCGGGTCGGGGATTTTAACCGTATGTGATTAATTCTTCTGGGTCTGGAGCTGGGAGTTTGTGTTTGTCCCAATACTCTCCTTTTCATATTCAGACAACACACCAGACATAAAAACACCACAGAAACATGCAATAGTGATTCCATCCCTCCACATACGTTTGGAGTCAGGAAGTGCATCCGACCGTAAAACAGGGCCAAATCCACATATGCGACGCAGTTCACACCCGTGACCCCACAGGCGTGGGAAAAGTGGTAGTAGAAAAAGCTGGGTTATGTCCATTCTCCTTGATCTTGAATGGAATGCTAAATATTAGTTTGAATGTCACTTTCACGTTAGTCAGATATTTTTTATGAAATATAATCGCTTCGTAGACGATTTTTGTGACACGTGTAATTTCTTGCAAATTTGTTAATGCCATGTTTGAAATAAGCGTAAGCTTTGGTGTTTCCTTGTCGGTAAAACAAACGACATCAATATTTGCTGTTTAACAAATGTTATCTGTAAATTAATATGAAGTGCTCTACGTGGGCATTATCTTACATAGAAGGTTAACTTGTTTTAAATACTGTGCATCCATTAACTTCAGTTCATTAATTAATTCATAAAATGAAATCAGCCAAATGTAGTGAATGTTTACTCCCCACAGGATGTGTACATTTGTGACGGCTTTGTCTTTGTGTTTTAGTGCAGGTGTGAAAGATTTCAAGGTGAGGGTGCTTTGGTGTTTGCAGTACATATTAATATTTGTCTCCGTCTCTTATATGTATTTCTTTAAGCAAATACCATTGCCCTTGAACGCTGACTCTTGGAAACTAGAGGGTGTCTCCTTTTAAAATTACACTGTCTCATTGTTGAATTATATTTCGTGGAATATAGGTTTTCTAATTTGTGTGTTTAAGAACCATGCCCGAAAGATAAGTACAGTCCCGTCTAATTCTGAAGAGGTTTAGAAATAATAATAATGCTGTATGCATACATTTAGGGAATGTAGTGTTTAAATGATACACTTTATTCTATGTTATTTATACCTTTTGCGTTTTTGTATGTGTATTACTACTCTTTTAAATATTACATTGACGCTGCAGTGAATACCTTCTCATAGAAAGACGTTAGAATATTTTTCCTGTGTATTTGATATTGGAAGATAGTTCACTTTTAGAATCATATTCTCGTAAATTTTATTCAGCAGTCTGTAGACAGCCATGGCACAAGTAGTCAATATTTACCTTAAGTTGATTGCTACATCTCCTGTATTTGATATTGGAAGATAGTTCACTTTTAGAATCATATTCTCGTAAATTTTATTCAGCAGTCTGTAGACAGCCATGGCACAAGTAGTCAATATTTACCTTAAGTTGATTGCTGCATCTCCTCGAGATAAAAGGAAGAAAAAATCCTCCTGCGCAACGACTAAGCCCAACAGTACACACGGACATCAGGGTTAATACAGAGATCGTAACAACATGTTCTTTATGTTTTTGTCGTAAACTGGACTACATTAACCGAAGATAGTACACATTTCTGACTCCATTTCTTTCTATCCCTGTAGAATTCTTTGAATGGTTAACTATTTGATTATTACATCATCAGGAAAGGTCTCTGACTACTTCTTCGCCTCTAATCCAGCTCAAATCTATGTAGACACAATTTTAAAATTGCCGCAACTATGGACGAGAACAAAAATGAAAAAGATATGTCCTGAAGGTTAACCTGTCTTATAATCTGCCTTTAAATCAATTCCTTTCGAAATGTTCAGTCGTTTTCTTAGACTAGTTATGTGATTTTTAATGCTAGCTTGTTTCAAGCATTCCACTAAAGAATTAGTGTGTTAAGATTTCACCACATTTAAAATCAACTTATTGAATTTGTAATTGACCCTGCTCATGAAAATCCCTCTTTCCAGCAGTACAACAACTTTCAAGTAGTTTTTTTTCATTTGAATTCAAAGCTGTTGGGCATCAGTTTTCAGTTTATTTAATGCTTAATAATATTGTAACTTTTGTACAGTAGGTGTGTATGACGCACTATACGTTTCTGCTTAAGTAGTTTGCCATTCTCACTACAGCCATGATATTCACTAGGAACCCTGTCCTGTATTTTACCTCTTCAGTTGCCTTGTTAGTTTCTCTTCATGATTTGTATTACCCCACAGTATGGTATGTTCAGTAGTACTAATTGTGGTGGTGGACGTGGCGGCGGTGGTTGTTTTAAGAAATAACCGCCTATATCATTCTTCTATGATTTTTATTTTCTGTTTTTAAGCATGAAAATGATCCATATCCACTTACGTATATTGAACGTTCTGAATTCCATACATTGCAGAATTTTCATCATTTATAGTGAAAATAGTGACCGTTTTTATGTTTCGATTTTTTTTTCAATTTTATTTTTACAATTTGCTTTACGTCGCATCGACACAGGAAAAGGCGGGAGTGGTAAGGAATAATAATAATAATAATAATAATAATAATAATAATAATAATAATAATAATAATGAAATTAAATGGCGTATGGCGTTTAGTGCCGGGAGTGTCCGAGGACAAGTTCGGCTCGCCAGGTGCAGGTCTTTTGACTTGACTCCCGTAGGCGACCTGCGCGTCGTGATGAGGATGAAATGATGATGACAACACATACGCCTAACCCTCGTGCCAGCGAAATTAACAAGTTATGGTTAAAATTCCTGACCATGCCGGGAATCGAACCCGGGACCCCTGTGACCAAAGGCCAGTACGCTAACCATTTAGCCATGGACCCGGACATAATAATAATAATAATAATAATAATAATAATAATAATAATAATAATAATAATGTTTTTACGTCCCACTAAGTACTTTTACGGTTTTCGGAGACGCCGAGCACTTTCAAATACCACCGGACTGAGAGTCAGTATCGAACCTGCCAAGTTGGGCTCAAAAGTCCAACACTACCATCCGAGCTACTCAGTCCGGCTGGGAAGGAAGCGACCGTGGCCTTAATTAAAGCACAGCCCCAGCATTTGTTTGGTATGAAAAATGGCAAACTACGGAAAACCAGCTTCAGGGCTGCAGACGGTGATATTCGTACCCACTGTCTCCGAATGAAAGCTGTTAGTTACGTGATCCAAACCGCGCAGCCACTTACTTGGTGAAAAATATTTTTTTTAGAATTACTGAATATATTAAAATGATGCGTACTTTTATATTCTTGGTGTTTGTACTACGAACAATTTCTTCCCAAGGGAATAACAATAATTGTAAATTATGTATGTGAAAATGATGTTAAGAGCTTAAGAATTTTAAACATGCGACTAAAATGAAAGGTTTCAACAAATTCTTAAAGGACAGTTAGTGAGCATAAGAAAAGCAGGAAGAATAGAAATGTCTTGGAAATCACTGAGAAAAACCTGCGAAACTTCATCTTGCAGTCTCTGATGGAATTAAATTCTGATACATGATCGCCAACATCCAGTAGTGGATAGTCAGTGGATTTTTTGTTTTTTTGCTAGTTGTTTTACGTCGCACCGACACAGATAGGTCTTGCGGCGACGATTGGACAGGAAAGGGCTAGGAGTGGGAAGGAAGCGGCCGTGACCTTAATTAAGGCACAGCCCCAGCATTTGCCTGTTGTGAAAATGGGAAACCACGGAAAACCATTTTCAGGGCTGCCGACAGTGGGGTTCGAACCTACTATCTCTCGAATACTGGATACTGGCCGCACTTAAGCGATGCAGCTATCGAGCTCGGTAGTCAGTGGATGAAGAAGAAACATACGATATAGCACACAACTAGAAAACATTTGTTTAAAAACACTCATTTAAGTAGTTTTAAAAATAAAAATCAATGTTTTTATGTTCTGTATAATGAGATTAATGAATGAAGTCATCGAGAAAGAAGTTAATTAATAACATTAAATGACTATAGGGAACTGCTATTTTGAATGTAGATCCTTTTTCTATCTGAGTACATACCTTAAAATATATCCTTGATGGATGCATAATTTAAATCATTAGGTTATGATTTTGAATCAGTTGTTCCTTACACTAACATATTTACTCTGTAGATGGAAACGTTGATTTCCTATCTTAATGCTGATTTTATTATTTAGAACCTTGGAAAGGTTGTCGAAGATTTGCACTAATCCAAGACAGCGATTGCAGTTGATTATTTCATAAGATTTTCCAACCGTATGTGACACAGTTTACAACGATTGGCGACTGGAATAAGGAACATGTTTCTTGAAAAATAAATAATAAACATTTTGTCATCCATTGAGAACACAATTTCAGTATAAGGATTTATAACTGAAATATCTCCCCTTGAACAGATTGTGTGAAAATTGAAAATTAGAGTCCCTCGTTTGATGTCATTAAATTGCGGAGTTATTGAGGAACTTAAATACTTGTAATACGTATTCTGCCATAAAAAGTTATTTTCGCTGATCTCAGGATGTTCGATGTAAGAATAGTATTCGGATCGTACAGTATGTTCTGAAAAAGCAGTGGTCTGCGGCTTATTATGAAAAGAAGATAAATGGTAATTGCAGAGAAATCAAGTGTAGGGTTGAAATTTATAGTTTACAACTTAACATATGACGTAGCCATATCTTTGTTTTTGTATATTTTTAAAACCTTGTAACCCACTATTCTGGCTACACGTTTTTCATCCTTGCCATTATCCAACCTCTCTCCTGCAGTAATTGTCTCTGTCACTGATAAAACACAGTTATCTTTCTTCCAAGTTAGCTCATTAACTACAATTAAAACGTGACATGAAGAATGATGGCAGTCAGTAGAGTCGTGTTGTGTTCTTTTTTGTATCTGCTGCCTTTCCACTACGAGATTCTTGTAGTTTACAGAACAAGTTCTTCGAACACGTATTGCTGATTCATTTGTTGGAGATTATTTTTCACGTTTTGAGCTCCAAGAAGCCATATTTCACATCCTTGAGATCAAATTGTAGGAAGTTCCTTTATTTATAAATCCACCGTCTTTTTAACTTTCAGATACTAACCTGAATATGGCACGAATCTTCTCTTAGATTTGATGGGCAGTTATTTTTTTAATATTGGTTTTACGTTTCACCGACTCAAGCAGGTCTTCTAGCAATGGTGGTTTAGGACAGGGTTAGGACTGGGAAGGAAGCGGCTGTGGCCTTACTTAAGGTACAGCCTCAGCATTTGCCTTTGTGAAAATCAGATACCGCGGAAAACCCTTTCCATAGCTGCCGACAGTGGGATTCGAGCCCACCACCTCCCGAATGCAGTTACAAGGCCCGAGCCTCGCAACCAGCTCGCTCGGTGGTGGGCAGTTAAGCTCACTTAATTCTTATCATCATAGAGAGAGATAGGTACTCAAATGAAATACCATATTGGACAAAAATTAAGGATGAAGATCATCCGTTCCTCAGATGATTTCGTCTTCGTCTATCAGGTACATTCATTCTTTGATACCATTCAGCTAAATTCAGCTCTGTTTGCTTCGTCCATCTTTTTCTTCTTCTCTCTCTCTCTCTCTCTCTCTCTCTTTCCAGACCTGTAGCTGTTCTCCTTGTGTCCTATCCACTAACATCCGCAAACCGTTTTAGCAGTTTAGTTTCAGTCTCAAAGAGTGCCGAGTTTTCTTACAGATCTTATCCCTCCGTGTTTTCTGGATGATTGTCCAAGTATTTGTGCAGCTCGAAGTCTGCTATTATCTATGTTGGTAATTGCTTGTTTCAGGGTTGTACTTTGCTCAACAAGAAGTACATTTCGTAAAATATTTACTTAAATATCAATGAAAATTGATTGTCTCTGAAAAGATCTCCGATTTTGTGGTATAACCAGGCTCCTTTTCGCACCCTGCTGGTGTATCGTGCAACCTTCCTTGAAGCACAGCTGAAGTATCGTTCTTCAAGTTAGCTAAAATATTCGCTCGTTAACTGCAATTAAATCGTTGCAGCGAGAGTGATTGGACTGAATAGCGTCGTAGTTTTTCTTTAATTTTGGTTTTTTATTTGATGCCTCAGGACGCATCGCAAGTCCGCCAGTCGCATCGTCCAACTGTGTTAAAGCGGTACGTGTAACCCATTCCTGTTTCAAAAACGGACATTTTTCTCCTGAATGTAAGTTCGTTCCATAGAACTGCAGCAAAAGGTGAAGAATTAGAAATTCCGGAATACACATTTTTTTTTTCATTTTCCTAGTCTTAAGAATTGAGTTTTATCCAAGCGTGTATGCGTTCTTCTACTCCTTATCTTTCGTATCATACATCGTATATCATTCGTTTATGCACTCACATATATGGCTATATTATAATCAACCAAATTTCACCTAAAAAAGAAGAAAACAGGGTCAGACTACCTCTGACTTTCGCAGTACTTTGATTTCATGGACAAAAGTGACTGACTGCCTTGTCGGCCTTCATATCCATGTTTCCTCTTTCTCAAATTCGACTTCAGCACTGGAGTACCATATGTCTGTTTTTGTAACGATCATCATTATCCCATTCGTTTCTAAATGTAATTATATGTTTATGTATTGTTAGTCTCACAACCCACAGAATGAAGAGCATAAATACGGCATACATCATTTGCATGACTATTCACATCCAGTATGCATCTCATGTCACATGCACATATTCGTTTTCGAATGAATAGCCATTGGCATAAAATATCAACATGAAATAACACGCATGCAAAATGAATGCTCTGAACCTGGGTTTTGCTTTTAAATCCAGCTGAGGATTAACTGTGTGCATGTGTGTTTCTCATGCCTTGATGCGCTTGAATTTATGATGCAAGATAACTATGGAATGAAGCGTAGATATTAAAAAGAAACGTGAGTCTCACAGGGGTGATCTCAGGTACCTTCTAAAAAAATAAAGAACTTGTTGAAATTTTATTCGTTAATTTCTTCCAAATGAATGCTAACATAGCCTACTTCAGAATATTTTCTAATTAATTTTCAGAACCCTTTGTGAACCCGTTAATTACGCCTCATGTCGATAAAATCTCACTAATCTGACTTTATTCTATTAATGTGTTTAGGTAGTAACTGACCTGGTACAAGGAGAATTCATGCAGCTGGGCTCCAAGGAGACAGAGAATGAGAGGTTCGCGCACTATCTCACCAAGACGTACCGCAAGACCGCCAGTCTCATCGCCAACTCTGTTAAAGCGGTATGTATAGTCCATTCCTGTTCAGATTTTCTCCTGAAAAAATAAATATAGGAAAGGTGAATTGTATGTGGAGAGAGACCTAATGAACAACGCTTTGACACAGCCCCGCCAGCAGACGAACGAGGAGTGGGAAATGAGCTCTTTGTCCTCGGCCAAGGTCACATAGACATAAATGTATGCTTCCATCTCCACATCCTTTATAGACTGTGAAGTATGGTTCAAGTGAGCCGGCTGCCGAAGCCTGTCGCACTCCTCCGGCTCAATGTTTAATGACTGATGAAATCAAATGATATTGCATTGGGCAGAAAAGAACCAACCATCGAAGGTATCAAAAATGAATGAGTGGTATTTTTAGTGTGGTTCACCAAAAGGGACCAGTGTGAACTGTGGCTCACATGTGGATTTAACCCTGTTTTACGGCCGGATGCCCTTCCTGATGCCAACCCTGTGTGGAGGGATGTAATGTTATGTGGTGGTTGGTAGTGTGATGTATTGTCTGGCTGTGAAAAGGAGTGTTGGAACAAATACAAATACCCATTTACCGAGCCAGAAGAATTCATCAGATGCGATTAAAATCCCTGACCCAGCCAGGAATCGAACTCGGGACCCTCTTAACGGAAGGCCTCAACGCTGATCATTCAGCCAAGGAGATCGACCCCAGATCCATTCATGGTTAAATTGTATTCTTGTTAGGTTATATTTTCGATTTGAAATGTAACATTTCTGTTTCAGGAGAAAGGAATCACCATTTTCGGCTTTATAGAAAATTGACACTTTTATATTCCACTAATGGACAATGGTCCCTTTATATGAATTATCTTTATCAATTTAATGTCAGTACAAAGGAGTCATTTGTTTATTTTTGAATTCATTTTTCTCAGAATGTACTAATTAATGCTGTCCAGTTGATTTTGTTGGATAAAGTTATTAATATGGTGAGAATTAGGTATGCTCCAGAGGAAAGGATTTTCACACATGACATACATTTCTTTTAAGAGAACGTCGATCAAATATTACAGAAGGAAATTTCTTGAAAATGTCACTGAACGTCTTTCTGTAACCATTTTAAGATGAATTACAAAATACGAGGAGCATGTCTATTTCGGGACACACAGTACTACACAAAAGTATCGGTCCTAAAAGAAAAATGTGCCAAAAATACACCACGCAAATATTAATTTTATTATATGTTAATATATAGTATAATGAAAATGAAAATGTTTATGGTCATTCGACTGGCTCAGGAATGGAATTAATGAAGCCTCCATCTAGCGGTGAGGTTAGGAACTGTGCCGGCTACCGAAGTCTGTCGCACTCCTCGGGGACAATGATTAATGACTGATGAAATGATACTGGAGTGTGTTACTGGAATGAAAGATGACAGGGAAAACCGGAGTAACCGGAGGAAAACCTGTCCTGCCTCCACTTTGTCCAGCACAAATCTCACATGGAGTGACTGGAATTTGAACCTCGGAACCCAGCGGTGAGAGGCCGGTGCGCTGCCGCCTGAGGCACGGAGGCTCAATATGTAATTGCATCATCGTCATCATCATTAGTAGTTATGCTCATTACTGAGCGTCGTGACCTCATAACTCTTATAATTTCCGTGTTGCAACCCGAGATGTCTCCCTCCCGAGCGGTTTTCACATTTCTTTAATATGATCTGAAGTTGTAGACCAGTGATCTTCTTCGCGTGATCTCTACGTCTCGTCTGAAAATGTGGCCAAGGAACTGGATGTAACGCTCACTCACGCGGGAAGATAGACATTTCTTGACGCAGAATTCGTCCAGAATTATTATTATTATTATTATTATTATTATTATTATTATTATTATGTCGTATGATATCGCTACCGGGTTGTTGATCTGCAGTGGTAGCGTGCATGCCAATGCCTATATTCCTACTGCTCTGCCATTTAGCAACGAAACTCTCATGGGCGGTTCATAAAGTTTCCAATGATTAATTTCGTCCGATGGCCGCTGATTAATGATTACACTACCAGAAGTCAGTTATGACTTGAAGTTTCACGATTTCTATCCGCTCTTCAGAAGTCGACTTCCTCTCCTAGGGTCGAAACCACGAACTTGGTATTGTGAGTTGGATACTTTACCTCTCATCCACTGAGGCAGCTACTAATTGAATGAAAATGACAGAATGCAAGGGGTCCCAGAGAAAATCGGCCCTTTTTTCCCTTTCTGCCGTACAAACTTCACATGCATTTGACGATACTGGATCCTAGGACGTAAGGCTAAAATCTAAGCCGTGATGGAGTTATGGCACAGCTCGAGAGGAGTAGGTTACGGCTTTCACCTCCTTTGCGTATTGTGAAATGGAGATCTCATCTTCTGTGTCCGGCCCGGCACGGCGCTGTGATGCAATCCCGCACGACACAGGTGCAGCACTTTCACTTGACGGCTGACTCGTTCGCTCGTGTTACCATTTAAATACCGCGTGTTTACCTGCTCATCGAAGATTTGTCACAGAGTACGATGTCTTAAAGGTAATAGTTATCCCTCAATCTAATGTGTGACTATCATTTAAATGGAAAATAAACTCAGAATATGAAACTGTAGATTAAGAAGTGTAACGAATTATGTCATGCACTTTACAAGCTGTGAGTCAACCGGGTCAAACGAATAGGAAGTTGCCGTGTTAACCCCTAGACCAGGACGGTGGTTTACATCAATCTGTTTACAAAAATGCGTTCACTCTAAATTCGACACTTTTGTAGGATGGATGAATCTTCCTCCAAGTCCATATCAGACTGATCAAACTGATCGAAAGTCTCCCTGAAGAATTTACTTAACTGTATTAATTTTGATTTAAATAGGGTGGCTAAGATATTAATGAATGTTAATAACTATATTGGTTTTACGTTCCAATTACTATATTTACGGTCTTGGGAGACGCCAGCGTGCCGGAATTTTGTCCCGCATGAGTTATTTTACGTTCGAGTAATCTACTGACACGAGACTAGCCTACTTTCAAATATCACCACGCTGAGTCGGGATCGAACCCGTCAACTGGAGGCCAAAAAGCCGAATCCCCGCTCCTCCCAACCGTCTGAGTATTGAAGGTTGTCGATAGTTTCCTATCGAGCTTAACGACTGATTGACTAAAATGATCTTGACCTTGATACAGTACAGTTTGCAAGTGACCTGCTTAATTTTGTGTGCATAATTTAGTGGAATGAAAATTTCAAGAAGTTTAATTTTAATTTCGTGTGGCTATTTCTAGCCGAGTGCAGCCCTTGTAAGGCAGACCCTCCGATGAGGGTGGGCGGCATCTGCCGTGTGAAGGTGACTGCGTGTTCTTGTGGTGGAGGATAGTGTTATGTGTAGTGTGTGAGTTGCAAGGATGTTGGGGACAGCACAAACACCCAGCTCCCGGGCCAATAGAATTAACCAATGAAGATTAAATTCCCCGACCCGGCCGGGAATCGAACCCGGGACCCTCTGAACCGAAGGCCAGTACGCTGACCATTCAGCCACCGAGTTGGACATTTCAAAAATGTAAAAAATGATTGATGGAATGATGGCATGTTTTTAGGCAAAAATATTATTGATAAAGATATCACTTTCAACGATCTCGATTAGAGTTCCTCCTTTATTAATGAAAAATACATGAGAATGAGAATGAAATCCATTGAAGACGTAGGGAATTAATTTTGGTTTTAAAGGCTTTGCAGGCCTGGTGAACAGCTATGCTAGAGCCTTCGAAATCCTATTTTATTCCAATTCTTGCCCACAGAATCAAGAATATAACCATCCAGAAGACAGACAGCAGTGGAAATGAGGATAATTAGTGCAACTTTTTAAAAAAAATTCATGTGGCTATTTCTGGCATGGTGCAGCCGTTGTAAGGCAGACCCTCCGAAGAGGAGTTGCAACGTTAGTTGAGAACTTAGTCATTGAATGCTTTTATACAGATTGTAAATAATATGCTGTCATTGTTGTTTTCATGTAACGGTATGGAGCGCTATGATGAAGGTTGCTTGCTAAAAGTAATATCTCAGCCTTTGTCAAGTGGCAAATCTCTCCCACGTAATACAAGCACGGGGCCGAAAACCCGGTTCTCGTTCTCATATTACCTGATTAATCTGCTGGTACTTTGAAGCAATGAGTCATTGTGCACCGTTTGTGATTCTCTTGCTTTCACTTCACCGGATGTTCTGCAAGAAACTGCCGTATGTAAATTAAAGACGTCTGGCATTATGACAACGAGAATTTCGTTGTTTGTTTCGATGCTCTGGAACGCATGCACTTAATATTTTCCTGCCTCGACAAGCTTCTATTATATCGACTTAGCTGAAAGGTCAGCATAGCGGTCTTCGGTTCAGAGGGCTCCGGCCTCGATTCGCGGGCAGGCCAGGAGTTTTAGTTGGGTCTGATTAATTCCTCTGGCTCATCTTCTGTACAGAAACACACAGTAGTGAATACATCCCTTCACCTACAGTTGGCGTCATGCAAGGCTAAACTGAGTGACTACCGCACCGTCATTCGACCGGAGGCGCTATATGCATCGGAATGCCTTGCAATGAATAAAAAAGGCCTGTCGGAACAACGAAAGCCAAAGAGAGGAAGATTTTAAGAAAGATCTTGGGCCCGGTCAAAGAACAAGGAGAGTACAGAAGACGACACAACGATGAGCCTTATCTGCACGTGGAGAAGATAACGAACGCCATACGCAAAAGAAGAATCTCTTTCTAAGGCCACTTGACACGAATAAGTCGCGGAAGATTGTCCAGTCGAATCTCTGCCTACTTTGCGGGAAAGAAAACCAAAGGGATCTGGTTCACAGAGGTGTAAAAAGACCTTACAAGAACTGGGGATCTCACATGAGGACATCTTGGAACGTGACTCTTTGAAGAAGAAACTTGGGGAAGTACAGAATTTTCAGAAAAAAACAGAATGAAAACCAGCAAGAAGTGGACCGAAAAACGAAGGGATGCTCACCGAAGAAAAATGCGGGAACACTGGGCAAATGTGAAAGATAGCAGGAGAAAGCGGTTGAAATAGCGTGGTCCATAGAAGACCGAAAAGAGAATTAAAAAATTAATAATATGTGTGCCCCCCCCCCCGCCCCCCCGAAATGTTGAAGTTTAGAACTTGTGATTAATTGCGGCAACCATGTAAATGAAGATTTTAGGTGGCTCATTGTTTTGCTTTTAATTTGAACTATGTATTTGCTTAAAATGTGCTGATGCTTCCATTAATAAATATTACAGTGAGCATAATCTTGCATTTCACCTTCAGTCTCTGTTATATTCTGCAGTTGTAATACATCGCAGTTCACAGGTAATTCCCATGTGGCATTAGCAAAATATGAAAAGGGTATTATAAAACACCTATGTAGTCTTTTGATTTTAAGAGAAGGGGTTTACCCTTACCTTTACTGCCAGAGTTGAATGAGAGGAAGTGTGGACCTGTGGAGAAAGGGTACATTTAAGCTGGAAGTTGAATGACCAACAACACAGGGCTTTGTGAATATTGGATGACACAAACTGGTAAAATATTTGTGATGTGACAAATTCAGAACTTCAGACGGAGAAAGTCAAGACACCAGACGGTATGCATTGTGAAGTAAACCAGTGATGTCGGTTTCTGCAGAAAGACATAGTTGTTGCTGATGTGATGTGTCTTAATTAAATATTTTTTATTTCCATTTTAATTCAGTGTTTCTAATTTCACAATATGCACCCAACATTATTTTATAAAAGTCCTCAAATTTTAACATCTTATATCCCCTCCTGAAAATAATTTCTGCATATGCCCCTGCTGTCAATTGATATTGAAAAGTGCTTATATGTGACGGACTCATGTTAGTAGATTTCCTAGCATATTAATGAACTTCTTTTTTCCATGTAAGACTTTGGCACTTCAAAATCTCTTAAAATCCGTAGCACTGATAGCAGTGGAAGTAAACAAACTAAATTTTGACTCCAAGTCAGTTCAAAACATTGTTGTTAAATGAAATGCTGAAACAGTTCTATATTTGTAAATTTAACCATATAAAAACCAAAGGTATTTTCAGTAAATATATACAATTTAAAAAATGAACCAGTATTTATAAAGAAGAGTTAATCCCACTTGTTTATTTAATTCATTCATTCATTTATTTCAACCCAGGAGAGTGTGATTCAAGCTTAGCCTCTTGGCTATGCTTCTGAAATAAAACTTTTCTGCTGTTTCAGATTTGAAAATGGTAATTTTGACTCATTGAATTGAATTCTGAAGTCCATTTTCCCTACCTCCTAAAATTAAAATTAATATACTATTTCATTTTGCTATACAAAAGCATCCAGCTCCTTGTTGAGTGGTCAGCATTCAGAGGATCACAGATTTGTTTCCCAGCTGGGTAGGGGATTTTAGTCATATTTGGTTTTTAGGTTACTCCTCTTACTTTAGGATTTGGTGTTTACTATCCCTCCACATACCTCCACATAGGGTTGGTGTCAGCAAGGACATCTGGCCATAGGAAAGGGCAAAGTCCAAATATGCAACAGTTTGCAAATGTGACCCCACCAGGGTGTGGGAAGTGCGCCAGAAGAAGCAGAAGAAGAATATTTTATTACACACACAAGTCCCAACATACCTTCGTAAGAGATCAGTGTCTGAAGATTAACTTGTCTGCTTTGTCTGGAAGGAGAACTGTGTTGATGTACATTTATAACTCCATGATTGCATAATATTTTCTTTTCAGACACCAACAATTTTCCTCTATCAGTTGTTATATTTCACTGCCACTGTCCCTAGTATCTTCTCTCCATCTTTATGAAATCTTTCACTCTTTTCATTACCGGTACTCAATATTCTTAAATTATTAGGGGACCAGTCAAAGTGAGAGAACAAAAAGAGAAAAACTTGCAGGTCTTTTACCATATTTCTCATAATTTCTTCATACTGTAATCTTGTTTCATTTGTAAGGTCCATATATGTAGTGTCCTTCTCAATCTGCTTGATGTGAGGTTTATCAGATATACCTGCTTTTATCTTACCTGCTGACAAAACTGGAAATTTATTTCTTAAGTCCCGGTACTTGAAGCATGAACCACTCTTGTCCTATATTTTTACAAACTTTCATCGAGGAGATAACAATATTGTGTTTATGATCAACAAGACAGACACAAACTCCATTCTTTTTCCCTAGCATTAAACTCCTCTTGGGCCATACTTTTATAGTACATTTTTGCTGCATTCATGCATTTATTAGACTTCAGGGTCATGGGCTAATGACCTAGGATGACAGTCTTGCTCAAAACTTTAAACACATGACCAGCTAAAAATAAGGAATTGAGGCATAAGTATACAATTTGTGATTTGTTTAGCATCAGTATGTACATGCATGAAGTATCACTCGTACAGTATGCATTTATGTTATACATGTTTTGCTCTATTTCTGCCCTGATTACCATATTTAAGAGGATATGCATGTAATACCTAGTGTAATTAATTAAATATAAGTTTATTAAAGATGGTACATGCTACAACAGCATCATCGACTTTTTTGAAATGAGAACATCAGAACTTATTTTTACCAAGAGTACAGATTCATCACAGACTAGTAATTTGTCAGTGTTATGGAACCCATGCTTGATACTCCAGTGTCAAATGTTGTGTTGTCTGAGAACTGTGCAAGATGCTAATAATTTGTGATTTTTTTCAATTCAGAAGAAATTATGTAACTGTTCATACTGTCCTGTTATTAATTCTTAATTGCTGTTTTCAGACGGCAATGCTGGCTGGTGCTGATGATGCCTTGACTGAAGTGGCATTCCAATACGGCCGTAACGTAGGATTGGCTTTTCAGCTAGTGGATGACCTACTGGACTTTGTTTCATCCTCTGCTGCAATGGGCAAGCCAACTGCTGCAGATCTAAAGTTGGGATTAGCGACAGCACCTGTGCTTTTTGCCTGTGAGCGGGTAGGTTTTATAACCTTGGCAATCTCTTGTCTTGTGCAGATGGCTGGTTTGATAGATGAAGGGCTCATAGTACCATGAATATTTTATCACCTACAGAGTTCTTACCATTGTACCTTTCACCTACATTGCAAAAATATTGATGTAATCTCTACTCATTATTAAACATTATGACTTGGAAATATTAGTCTCCTGTTAAATCAAGTAGTTATCATTAGATTAGGTCATAGTTGTGACTTCTTTTATGGGTAATTCTAGCCACTAAACACTTGGACACCATCATGCATAGATAGTTTTGTTCAAAACTTCATTGTTAATGTGAATAATTGTTATTTTTCAGTTCCCTGAGCTGAATCCGATGATCATGCGGAGGTTCCAGGAGCCTAATGATGTAGAACGAGCCTTTGAACTGGTACACAAATCTCGAGGGCTGGAACAAACCCAATTTTTAGCACGAAAGCATTGCCTGGAAGCTGTACGACTTGCTAGCTCACTGGCAGAGTCGCCATACCAGAAAGGACTACAGGTGGTTAGTGATCTTGTTATCAACAGAATGAAGTAGCAGCTTATTTCTCCAACACGGGATTGAACGTGCAATATCCACACAGCTACACGCCATGGCCAATGTACATCTGTTTGGCTTGACAGCTATTATGCAACCAATGTTGAATATACAGCATAATAGCTTCAAGCTAGCAGATCTCCTCGAGAGCAGGCTAAGACACAGCCCAGTGGCATAGCTCATGATGAGGATCAAACCTTTCAGTAACAATACAAGGCTCTGTCAAGAAACTAGCACCTTAAAGCTTCTTGCACAAGGCACTTAGTTGAAATTAGAAAATTATCGAGAGGGGTATGTGCTATGCCACTGACCTTATAAGATGACTGACCATTCAGTAATATCTTCTTACTGTACTGGTCTAGCCACTGTAGGTAGATACAGTACTTTTAAAGGTTATAACAGGAAATAGCAAGATTCTCTATTCGAAATAGCTGAGAATTGTTGTTAGTTTACTGGTAATGTATTATTAAATCTGTTTCTTTAGATGAAACAGATGGAGAGAGTAAGCCAGTTGGATATAATTGGCACACTTAATGTACACTTGTATTATATCTAATTTTATAATTTTCATAATAAGCACATGTAAATAGCATCCTATACTCAGGTGTCCCTCAGTGGGCCTTGCCCACCTTTCTACCCTGGGGCAGATTTACCTTCATTCCCTCCTTGTGGTAATGGCTATACAAATAGACCATTATGAGACATCAAATTATTGGCTGCAGGATGATAAATAGAAATCCATTGTATGCTGTGTAGGTAGTCCTTTAGAGGTAACGAGTGCTCGTGAGATTAGGGTAGATTTATTTAATGAATTTCATTAATATAGCTGATAGATGAGAATGACCAGTGATGGTATTTTATTGAGTGATATATCCCTAGTATTTCTTTCAAGTGATTACTTCTGTTACTCTTAATTGTAGAAAAACAGTAGACAGCCACTATGCCACAGAATAGGACAGTTGTTTCACATGATTATTATCATTATTATTATTATTAAGAAAGAAAGCTCTGGGGCATCTGCGGTAATTTTATTGTTAACCTGGCATTACTCGCTAGGTCTTTATGTGTGCCATTACTTGCTAGTGAGCGCAGCGTTCACCTTTGTGTAAAGGCAAAAATATGCTCATATAAAGATGGAGGTATTTTTAATACGTCAATTTGAGATATCCATTTAGGAACACGAGCAAGTGGAGTGCGCGTGTGTGTTAACACTCTATGGCTATGGAACCAAGGTCTGCATTCGGGAGGTGCGTGGGTTCGAACCCCACCATTGGCTACCCTGAGAATGGTTTTCTGCGGTTTCCCGGCAAATGCCGGGACAGTTCCTATTCATAAGCCACAGCTGATTTCCTTCCACCTCCTTACCCAATTTCACTCACCATCATTCGTTTCATCTTCATTAGCTCCTCACCTGAGGTTGGCATTAGGGAGGCCATCTAATGACATTAGTAGACTAATATGAGTGGCGTCATTAAAAGTAGGAAAGATCACAATACGAAGATAAAGTTGGAATTCAAGAGGACAAACTGGGACGAATATTCATTTATTGGAAGGAGAGTTAGGGATTCGAATAACTTACAAAGGGAGATGTTCAGTAAATTTCCAATTTCTTTGAAATCATTCAAGAAAAGGCTAGGAAAACAACAGATAGGGAATCTGCCTCCTGGGCGACTGCCCTAAATGCAGAACAGTAGTGATTGATTGATATAGCCATAAAACATGCCATATAAATTAATCTCACCTCATCCCCAACCACGTATCAAGAAACGGGTCTAAGGGGTAGACAAACAATTTATTTAGGAACACGAATGCTTAAATTTAAAAAAAATAGTTTATTTAGGAACATGAATACTTAAATTTAAACAAATATGGAATAGGGGGAGTATGAACTAAATAATGCAAACATATACTCCAACATAATATGAAACAAACATTTTACACAGTCAGTCATCACGTCTGTTGCTTTCAGCATCTTTTCTGGAACACTGTTTACAAATTTTGTTCCTAGGTTCAAACATTTGTAACAGGAGCATGGAGGCCCCACTTGGTAATTCCATCCTTTACTAAATCAAATGAAATATAGCCTTCAGTCAACAAAAGTGCTTCTTCTTCCTCTAAACTTGCAGACTCTCTGTTTCAGAGTTATGATCGCTTTTGTAAACCTCACCTGTTTCATTACCATCACTTTCGGTGTTCAAATCCACTTCCTCCATAGTTTCGCTCAACCACGAAAGTATCTAATCAGTGGATGCCATTGTTATCTTCTTCTTCTTCTTCTCCTCCCACACTTGTGGGGTTACGGATGTAAGCTGCGACTCACATGCGGATTTGGCCCTGTTTTACGGCCGGATGCCCTTCCTGACGCCAACCCTATATGGAGGGATGCAATCACTGTTCTGAATTTCAGTGGTGGTTGGTAGTGTGGTGTGTTGTCTGAATATGAAGAGGAAAGTGTTGGAACGAACACAAACACCCTGTCCCCGAGCCAGAAGATTTAATCAGACGTGATTAAAATCTCCGACCTGGCTGGGAATGAAATCCAGGACCCTCTGAATCGAAGGCTGCAACGCTGACCATTCAACCAAGGAGTTAGACAGTGGATGTCATTATAACTTGTATAAATTCACTGACAAAGCTTGACTTGTTACAATGCACAAAATGTGAGTAGCACTGTTACTCGCTACTGAGTGCACCACTCACCAAACATGCCCTGTCAGGCCTAATAATGGATTGGGGGGTCTTGGTTTTCAAAGATAATGAAAATAATTGACACCTACTCTTCCTAACAATCTGTTTGAAAGGTATATGGAGTTGCAAAAGTAGAGGAGACTTAACATTTCAACAACAAGCAATATACTACGGAGGTGAACGCCGCGCTCACCATGTGAGTAACCGTGGTTTGAGAGATACAATAATCATTTAAAAAATTTATCAATAGCTAATACAGTGTTCTAGAAACTTTTTTTTTTTTTTTTTTTTTCCATCTGATCACTGATTTGATGATATATAGTATTCAGAAGTCAAGACAATTATTGACTCCTTCTGCTTCCTTAAGGTGAAGGAAATTGAATGCTGGTAGCTGGATGTTTTCATACCTTGGCCACCAGCAAGTGAATAATTGGTCAATTGAGCCATTTCCAGTGTGGAAGCTAAAAGTAACAGGCTAATTATTTAATGAATATGTTTTAATTGTATTGCTGCCCTCGAGGCAGAAGTATGCAAAACATCTTCTGATGTTCAAATATTGATGCACTGTTCACAAAACTCCCTTTAATGCATCCCATTCAGGCTTTCTGTCCTTCTCATAAGTAAGTTTATTGCTGTACCCATAGCTTTATCTCAGGGATTTTCAAATTCCTTGCTAACTTCAATGAGTTGGCCAGGGAAGGTCTGCTGACAATGTTATGAACCTAGATGCAACTCTGTTGTTTATTTTATGTGATGATAAAACAAACCAATACAGCCATGTAAAATTTGTAGTTGTCAGACACAGACAAAAAATTGAAGAAAAAAATGGATTTTAGAGAAATGACACATAAGAAAAATCCATGGGAACAACTTAACATAATTTTCTCAAAGAACCTTATGTAAAAATAAATACAGTATTCTTGACTTTTCATATAAATCTGCCCTAGGTTCTGTTTGGTGTTGGGCTTCTTGACTCATAGTCAAGTTAAAGCTGAGACAAAATATAGTGATATATGATTTATTATGTAAATTTTACATTAATATTTAATTCATCTCTGATGTAAACATCCATGGAAAAAACTGTACTTATTGCAGGACATTTTGTGCAGTTGTGGTACAGTCTACAGTCAAACAGTAAATAATTATGCCCAATGTAACGTTATGAAAGAGCTCATGAAATCAAAATCTTTAAAAAAAAGTTTTGCAAAAGATGGATCCATTCCTTGTGGAAACCTATAGTTACCATTAATGATAGTTGGCATTCTTGAGCCATTAAAACTTTGTGATCAGAAATTTCAAATGTTGTATATTATGTAGGTGCATTATATCTTGGCTAATTATGTAATGTATCATTTTTCTCTTGCATATTTTGTATTCCTGAGCTCAGGACATTTCAGCCCCATGACCATATGTCTTCATAGAGAGCATATTCAGAAGGGTAGCATTTATCATCTCCAAGTCCTGTATCATTAAGCATTTGTATACTTCAATAATTTCAGTATTTTTTAAACAACTATGACAATATATTTTGTGTATATATTAATGTTCTATATAGGCCTATATATATATATATATAAATTTTATCCATTTTAAAATGTGTCACATAACATTTCTTATACTTTTAGTCATTACTTTAACTGGTTGTGATTTTCTATTTTTCTGCCTCTCTCTAAGAACAAAGTTATTATCAGCATTGAAGTACTTCTGATCAGCTGAAAGGAGATAGTTATTAAGTGTAAATGAATGGGAAAGGCTTCATATTAAAAATTCTGAGTTAAAACATTGAAATAACATATTTGATTGAATAATTTCTTGGACAACAAAATGAACAAGCCTAGACTTTTTCAAATTTTCAATAATTTTTACAGACAAAAAAATCAGCCAGGCATAAACATATTTCATTGGTAGACAAGTGCCTCTGTTTGCCCATTTCACCTCACCTCATTTCATAAAGTTGCATACCAGAATGTGTGTGTATATATATGTATTATCCATAACGCAGCAGGTACTATAAGGCCATGTATGTATTCATCAATGTAGATATATTCCCTGTGAATGTTAACATGAACAGTGTAAAATGGAGTAATATTGTAAATTGATTGATATATATTTTGTGAGGTTTTATATATTATATATATGTTAATGCAATCCTCAACAGTTGTCTGTTTCTTGATGGATTCAGTGATTATGAATTATTTTTTCATGTATAGTGTACATATGAACATTTAAAGAGATGTTAGACGTGATTTTGAAAGGCCGTTCACAACATTACAGTATTAATAATACTTGGTGAACTTCCAGGACTATGTGTTATTTAATCAAACTAATTTCCATATCAGCTAGTGAGCTCTGTTACTTCAAGAAGGATATTAGTTTGGAAGTTCTTATAATAACCATTCAACTATAAGGAATTGGCACAAATTTTAAAACAGTGTATTTTGGAGGGGGAATGAAGATTGTTAACTTAAAGTTGAATTGTTTTCTTGTTGGTAACTTGGCTACAAAAATGCAAAATATTATTACACTGTAAAGATACTAACATATTTTAAAATATGAAACAGTTGAATTATTGGTCTAAATATATGATTTTATTAGAAATGCTTTGAAATTAAAGTAATTTCTTGAAGAAGTTGCTGTATTCCACATTGTATCACTACTTGCACTCCATTGAATGATCCTAATATTATTAATTACAAGAAGAATCAACATAGGTGAAAATCACATGGAAAGCAGTCTATATCACAATCGTAAACATGTACACAAGATACACACTCTAAACACATCCTTCAGAACAAAGAAATTGAACTAGGAACTAAGACTTTGTTAAGGTCAGAATGAAAACAATAAACTGTTGCTGAACTTTGATATTTCTGCTTGACCACTATAGGATTTATTTTAAAATATTGTGTTTTGCTTTTTTACCATTTTAAAGAGTTACTATTATGGATTTTTTAACAATTTGTACTAGTATTATGTACTACACTGCACAATTACAAATAGAGCAAAATTATTATACAGACCTAATATTATAAATTAATATCAGGCTGGTATAGAAAAAAAGAATAAAAAGGGAGAAGAAAAAACAAACTAAGCAAAGACTTAGACATACACATTGTAGTAGTAAGACACAAAAAAAATTAATATATATATATAGGAAGGTCAAAATACAGCATGGCGCATGAAAAATCGGCCCACCATGAACAGACAACAAATAAAATAAATAAGAGAGCACACCACACTATCAACCATTACAGAAACATGTAATAGCGAATACATCCTTCCATATGGAGTTGGTGTTAGGAAGGTGTCCAGCCGTACAATGGGTCCAAATCCACAGTTCACACCCGTGGCCCCACCAGAGTGTAGGATAAGTGGTATAAGAAGACTTACAAAACTTCATTAAATGCTTATGAGCATTGCTAAAAATTCTTGTAGGTGATGAATTGAGAAGCAATTATTTATTTCATTTTGGATAGTTTCTTTAGAACTGTTTAGCAGAGTACATAATTGCTTTTTACAAGTTTAGAATACCATAATACTGAAGTCTGTTTATTTAAACCTCAAAAATGTTGCTCTCAGCAGGAATTGCAAATAATGTAAAATTAAATTATTTCATTAATTTTTATGGCTATTTGTAAAACCCACATGTTCTGCAATGTGTGCAGATATGAGTTTTCTGAGGTGCAGTATGGCCATAATATCTGCACATGGCATATCCCATTAAGAAAATATGAACATGAAAAAGTCAACTTCACCTTTCTTCTTATAATTAACTAGCTGTTGTGTAAACAATTAGTGAATATTCAAGATAAATATTATAACTAAGTGGTCTGCCTATTCAATACAATATATAATTGATTCTATTTAGTACATGTTTTGTCCCCTAAGGGACATCATCAGCTAATAATAAATGAACATTAATATATCAGAAATACAAAATAGATATTATTAAAATTGGAAAGACACATTAAAATATTGTTATATGGTTACGACATATATACAGCCCCAAGCTGACTTTAAATTCTGAAGCATTCAATATATTATACTATCTAAGGAATGCATATTAAAGTTTTAACAAATCTTTCATCAAGAGATACAAATCAAGTGTGCTATTTACAGCAATTGATCATTTAAGATTTTATAAAGCAAAACTGGTATTTTCCAAGAATATCAACAAGAGTAAAATGGACAATTTAATTGTTTTATCTATCATATGACTTACAATTTTAACAAAATTTCGAAGATCTTATTTCAAATGTTGTAACCATATATCAATATGTTAATGTCTTTCCAATTTTAATAATATCTATTTTGTATTTCTTATATATTAATATTAATTTATTATTAGCTGATGATGTCCCTTAGGGGATGAAATATGTACTAAATATAATAAATTATATATTGTATTGCATAGGCGGACCACTTAGTTATAATATTTATCTTGAATATTCACTAATTGATTATAGTCAATACAGGATTAGTATTACTTGAAATGAAGCTGTTAAAGCTTATCACTTGTAGCTGTTGTGTATCAATCAATCAATCAATCAATCAATCAATCAATCAATCAATCAATCAATCAATCAATCAATCAATCAATCAATTACCTCTGATCTGCATTTCATTTAGGGCCATTGCCCAGGTGGCAGATTCCCTATCAGTAATTGTTGACGGGTTAATTTTTGTTATTACAGCAGTAATACTATCTAACTGAGATGAGTGACAGCAGAAGAGACAAAGTACTGTACACCTCAGCTAATAGCAATGTCAGTAAAGTTATTGTTGATAAGTGTTAGGAGCTTAGGACATTGTTGGCCATAAAAATTTATTTTCTTCCTCCTGTGGGTGGAGGCATAGAACAATGGTATCTGATGCCTGTTGTCAGAGGTGACTAAAAGGGGCAGCCTTGGAACGACTCTGGTTTGTCGATAGGCATCTGTGAATTGGATCCCTTGTGGCTGGGTAACAGGAAATCTCTGCCTGTTGTAAAAGGTGACTTAAAGCATAATGTGACCATCGGCCCCCTCTTGAAGGTTTGACCAATTCAAAATTTAAATGTGCATGCTGTTTTGGGAAGGACCTCTTATGTGTGCGACTATGCCTAAAAGTATACGCAATAAATTTCATGGCTGGGCCCATGTTGATGGATATGACTTACTTTTTACAAAAACTATTAATTTATTATCCACTTAATCAATACAGTTTACTCTCAGGTGTTCTATCTGGGCCTATATATATATAAATTTTATCCATTTGAAAATGTCTCACATAACATTTCTTACACCGAACTCGATAGCTGAGGTCGCTTAAGTGCGGCCAGTATCCAGTATTCGGGAGATAGTTGGTTCGAACCCCACTGTCGGCAGCCCTGAAGATGGTTTTCCGTGGTTTCCCATTTTCACACCAGGCGAATGCCTGGGCTGTACCTTAATTAAGGCCACGGCCGCTTCCTTCCCACTCCTAGCCCTTTCCTGTCCCATAGTTGCCATAAGACCTATCTGTGTCGGTGCGACGTAAAACAACTAGCAAAAAAAGAAAACCATTTCTTATATCTTTAGTCATTACTTTAACTGGTTGTAAATCTCATTTTTTCTGCCTCTCTCTAAGAACAGAGTTATTATTGGCAGTGAAGTACTTCTCCTGATTAGCTGAGAGTAAACTGTATTGATTAAAAGCGCAGACAGAATCAGCAGCCCATCGAGTGAGAGCTTCATGTACCTGTGCAGTAGTGTCTGCCTGAAAACACAGGTCCCCATACAGCCAAATGTTTAAGCTGGAACCCCTGTGTATACAAGCATCAAACCCCGAGCTATGCCTTCCATGCCAGGTAGGTTATTGCCTTGGCTACGTGCCTGCTGTAAAGGGAGCCCTTATTTGGAGTCAATGGTATTTGTGCAGGATATATTTGGACATGGCCGCGAAAAGATCGGAACCTCGCCAGGGTGGTCTGCCACCCAAGTCTTTTGATTCTATCAGGTAAACCATATATCTAAATGACATGAGGAAATGCTTGTCAGGCACTGACCATCTAGTGCAAAAACAAACACGTGAAGATCCACATAGGCCTAGCAAGCCAGTGGTTAGCGTCTTTTATCACTTTTAAACATAAAAAGAGCCTTGGATCGATAGACAGACAAAGATGGATGGGAGCTTATACACCACACCCAGGCAACTAGAGATGGTCGATGATGATGATGATGATGATCATAAAGGTGCGTTGCCTCCAAAGAGTCCTAATGCAGGTCTTTCATCAAGAATTTTATGAGCAATTCACATCAATATTATTGATAACATGACTTGGAACTTTAGTAAAGTTTGTAAATATTTAATTTTAAATGTCCTTTTTTATAAAAGTGTACTTTAATTTATGTCTTGCCGGGCTGAGTGGCTCAGACGGTTGAGGCACTGGCTTTCTGACCCCAACTTGGCAGGTTTGATCCTGGCTCAGTCCGGTGGTATTTGAAGGTGCTCAAATATGTCAGCCTCGTGTCGGTAGATTTACTGGCACGTAAAAGAACTCCTGCAGGACAAAATTCTGGCATCTCAGCATCTCCAAAAACCGTAGAAATAGTTAGTGGGACGTAAAGCAAATAGCATTATTATTATTTATTAATTTATGTCTTACTAATATATTAATGTGATTTTATATCTGATGTATGAAATATTCTAGCTGATGTCCCTTAGGAGAAGAAACATATTCTAGATTTAATCAATTATATACAGTATGTATTGAATAGACGGACTGCTTAAATACAATACTTAAGTTTATTCTTAAATATTCGCTACTTGACTGTTTGAAAATGGTAGTGTTAGTGTACGAGGAGATTGAAGAGATTGATCGAGGGCAGAAGGGAAAGTAGGTTGATTATTCATTGCCGATAATCAGAGGTTTCTTTTTCTTCTACCTGAAACCTGTAGCATGTTCACAGCAGAGCTCTATGCTATCTTGGGAGCTCTGCAGAATGTACTGTCCTGGGAATGTCAGCACCTTCTGCTGTGCACTGGCTTTTTTCAGTTCATTACAGTCTCCAGTTCATTACAGTCTATCAACCCGTGCTTCCCATGACACAGTCAGGTGCAATGCATCCAGGACCTGCTGGCTGGGTTGTGGAAGATAGGCATCAGAATTATGTTTCTGTTAGGTGATAAGGTTGCCAAAAACACAGTCACACTGCCCCCGTCACCTTACACGTTTCCAACTTGTGATATTCACTCTCAATTAGACATTTGTTAATATCCCATTGGGAAGAGGACTAGCAGACCATACCTCCTCACAGTATGCTGTGAGCAACAAAGGAACAAGGAAGGTATGAATAGCTTCCCTTTGTGTCTTCTAAAGGAAAGCTGTAGTATTGTGCCATCTTTGGATTGATTCTGTTTGAAGATGGTAGTGTATGAAGAGATTGTCCTCGTCTTTTTTGTGCTTTCATGTTTGTTCTTGAGTCCCCTTTCTGTTGCTTCCTCTTCCCACACTGACCTGCCATTGTGTTCATCATATTATTTATCCTTTTCTTGTTCCTGTCTTTCAATACCAGGTGAATCACCTTCCCCTATCAATATTTTCTTCTGCAGCCCATAAAAACATGAGATCATTGTGAGTCCATTTTTTCTCTACTAGCATCCCATATGGTGCTAATGCACTGTAAGCACATCCTGCAAAGCAAGTGATTCTAAAAACTGTTATTGTTCCCTTCCCTATGTGACTACAGTATAGACCTCTCAAAACTATGTCATCCTTTCAATCATTTATCGTACATCAGTCTACCCTGTAACTAGATATATTAAGGTGCTGTGACAAGTGACCAGGTATAGCAAAGCATGAAATGAATGCTTAAAACTACAGTACAATGATGTAGAGAGGATATAAAACAGCAAACTGGATGAGTAACATACTCTAAGGCATTCTTAATACAAGTCTCGTTCACAACTGTGGCGTAGTGCATGTGGTCAAACACTGTCTGCAAATTAACAGAACATGGTATTGATAGTTTGAATCCTACATCATACAAAAATGTTTACAATGATACAAAGCATGGATGCAAATAACCTCAGTCTTTGAGGGTGAGGTTAACTTCCGGAAGTAACCAGGGGAACCTGACCCCTACAGAGCGCGTCCCCAGGTGGTGGATAGGGGGGCCCCTACAGTATGAAGGGTTGATTGAAATGCCCAATACAACCCGCACACCAATAGGTAGCCCAATTCTTGGGGCCTTTAAAATACTGGGACACCCTCTCTCCAGGGGTCATAAATGTGGAGGGTTACGTGTGAAGTCCTCAACGGCATTTACGGCGGAGAAGATGAACTTCAGTTTATGTAGCCACAAAGACGCACACAAAATGCTGTCACTTGCGTACTCGGATTTTATTTGCAATTATTTACAGGTTATACATTAACCACACAAATCAATAAACCACTATCTTTAACAACTGCCTATCACGAATCACATGAGGCTGCAACCTTGAAACAGTTGACTGCTGACTACTACTCGCATGTCAGCCTAAACATAACACAAGTTCACAAGGACATCTCCTGTTAAACAATAATTCACCTCCACCATTAAGACCGCTTCCTTATATATGTCGCCTGGCCAGGCTTCTAGAAGGATACATCACAACATATCTTCTATTGTCGCGGCCACCAAATTAGGCGGGTCAGAGAAATTATGCTGTTGCCAAGGTTATGTAGCAACTGGCAAAGAATTGTCTAACTGAACAAAATTATGACATAGAGAAAAACAATATTGAGAAAAAAATGTTTGAATAACTTCATTTGATCTAACTTGTGAAACTTTTAGAAGCACAGTGCCGATCTACTCTTCAAGAACTTGCTCTGTAATACATTTTTATATTTGATCTGCGACTTTCTTCATACTTTTTGGATCTATCGACAAGCAGTGCTAATTCTTAAAATTATGCAGTGCCTCATGGACTGCAGCTAAACTCTTCAAGAATTCACTCCATGCTACATTTAGATACGTATTTGATTCTGGACTTCTTCATACACAGTGTTCTCTAACACATCTAACTTAAGAGATTTTTAGAAGCACAGTGCTGATCTACTCTTCAGGAACTTGCTCCGTAGTACATTTGCGTATTTGATCGGCGGCTTCTCCATAATTTTTGGATGTATCAACAGGCAGTGCTATTCCCTAAAATTATACAGTGTCTCATAAACTGCAGTTGAACTCTTTAAGAATTTGCTCAGTACTACATTTGGATACGCATTTGATTATGGACTTCTTCCCGTACACTGCTCTCTAATGCTTATGTCTTATTAACGTTCATGATTGACATGCAGTATCCTTAAAATTGTACAGTGCCTTATAAACTGCAGCTGATAAATACATGTGTTATAGTGCTTCATAAACTGCATCTGACAGTATCATCTAAACTTTATATATTTACCTGTGCATCTTTCAACGCACATTACTCCCTAAAGATTTTAGTGCTTCATTTATCAGTAACCTACAGAATTCTTTATACTTCACAATTTATTTATCTGTGCATTGTTTTACACCTATTTGTGATCAGCTGATGATAACCAAAAATACTGGTCGAAACCAGTACCAATTTTAATTAAATAGGAATGTAAACATACATTTCTTATTTTAATAGTATTGAAAGGTTGATATACTTTGTTTTAACTTATTACTGAAGAAGCTTTTCGTGGAGATCATAGAGTTGTAATAAAAACTGAAAGTGGGAAAGATTGAAAGAATCCCATTAAGAAGGGAGAAAAGAATTAAAGTACAGAAGTTGAAGGAGAAAAGCATACAGGAAGAATTTCAATGGAAATAATACCCTTGGTACCCAGGACGGAGATGGGGAATGTTGAAGATGATTGGAAAAGATTCAAGGAAGCACTGGTTGGATGTGCAGAAAAGGTATGTGGTAGAACATCAGGAAATGTGGAAGGATAGGGCAAAGATTAAAGTGAAGGAAAAGGAAATGGCATGGAAAACATCTAAGACTGAAGAAAGTAGAAGAAAATATATGGAGACAAAGAATTTGGCCAAGAAAGTAGTGGAGGAAGAAAAGAAGAATAGCTGGGCCTTATTCACACAGAAATTGAGAGATGATATACAGGGAAGGAAGAAATTATTATACAGTATCTTATGAAACAGAAAGAGAGATCAAGTAAACACCAGATTTGTGAAGGATAAAAGCGGCATAATATTAACAAACCCACAGGAAATAAGAAATAGATGTAGAGAGTATTTTCATAAGTTGCTGAACATGAGAACTAATGACAATCATTCAAGAACCACCAGGAAAGGCAATTAGTTGATGAAGAAATGGATACAGAACTTACAATGAATGAAATTGAAATGGCAGTAAGAAAGATGAAGAATGGAAAAACTGCTGGAATAGATGAAATTTCAGTGGAGATGATAAAGGCAGCTGGAGCTGTAGGCCTGCAGTGAACATATAGAGTTCTTTTTTTTTTGCTAGGGGCTTTACGTCGCTCCGACACAGATAGGTCTTATGGCGACGATGGGACAGGAAAGGCCTAGGAGTTGGAAGGAATCGGCCGTGGCCTTAATTAAGGTACAGCCCCAGCATTTGCCTGGTGTGAAAATGGGAAACCACGGAAAACCATCTTCAAGGCTGCCGATAGTGGGATTCGAACCTACTATCTCCCGGATGCAAGCTCACAGCCGCGCGCCTCAACGCGCACGGCCAACTCGCCCGGTATATAGAGTTCTTAGGATTATCTGGGAGAATAAAGAAGTCTGAGGATTGGCAAAAAGGAATAATCATCCCATTTTTCAAGAAAGGTGATAAGAAAGTATTGAAGAACTACAGGGGAATTACTCTGATATCCCACGTTGCTATGATAATGGAGAGGATACTGGAAAGTAGGATAAGGTTGAGGGTTGAAAATCAGATACAGGAAAATCCGTTTGGTTTCAGAAGTGGTAAGTCAACAATAGAGCCCATTTTCATTACGAGACAACTAATGGAAAAGCAATGAGAGTATGGGAATTATATAGTGATGACATTCATTGACAGTGAAAAGGCATATGACAGTGTCCCCAGGACTAAAGTTTGAGACAGTCTGATGACAAAAGGAATTGGACAGGGATTAATAAAAATGATCGTGGCAATTTACAAGTAATGTTGTAGTTGCGTGCAAACAGAACTTGGCAGAATAAGTTGGTTCAAAATTACTAGTGGGCTGAGATAGGGAAGTGTTCTATCGCCAATCCTGTTTACAATAGTAATGGATGACGTCATGAGAGCAGCAAAGGCAGCATATGGAGGAAGAGAAATGAACATGCTGTTATTTGCAGATTATATTGTGATTTGGGAAGAAAAGGACATGAATGTTCAAGAACAGTTGGATGTGGTGAATGGGAAGATCGAAGAATGTGGATTGAAAATAAGTGCACAAAAGAGTATAACTCTTGTTATGGCTAGAGGGGAGAAAGAAGGGAAAGGTCAGATCAGACTTAGTAATAGTGGAGACATTCAAGTACCTGGGGAATGAATCAATGGAGAATGCTCGACTAGATGCAGAAAGTAGTAAGAGGATTCAAGCTGGGAACGGTTTCTATCATAGTGTAAGAAACATGTTATAGGACAAAGATGTGCCAATGGAAGCAAAGAAAACTATGTACAAGATGTATTATGTACCCATAACAACTTGCGGAGCAGAAACTTGGACATTGACAAAGAAGGATGAGAGTCAAATACAGGCAGCAGAAATGTTCTTGAGGAGTATGATACAGAAGAGTAGAAGAGACAAAATAAGGAATGAGAAAATCTGGGAAGAATTTGGAGTGAAAATACTGAATGATGGAATAGAGAAGAGCCGACTAAGATGGTTTGTGCACATAAAGCAAATGAGTGATGAAGAATGCCAAAAATGGTGAATGGAAATGCAAATGCAAGGAAGGAGAAGCGCAAATGACCACGATTGAGATGGAAGGACACAATCCAATGCAGCATTAGAGAAAGAAACCTGGACTGGGACACAGTGTTGGAGGAGGAGTGATGGAAAGACCAAAGAAAATAGAGAGGAACCATATTTGCCCCTACCTGGCTACAGCTGGATGATGATGACAAAGCTTCAGTGCTTAAACACAGGCCATTGTGTACCACACACAAGCAGTAAAATGCTGCTATTACTGTTTTTGTGTACTGTGCACACTGCACTGCTATACATTTGGAAAGAAGAATACTTAGATATGCTCTTTATCTATGAGGATGCAAGAGAGAATTCATTGCAGACAAATATCTGTATTAGGAAAGGTATCCAACTGCAAAGACTTTTCACATTGTTGGAAGACATTTACAAACAACAGTGATACTTCACATCATAAGTTATGAATTTCATTATGGTACGTATTGACAATCAAAGGGTAGAGAAAGGTCCACCTATTCAATACCATTAGATTAATATAATGAAAACTATCTGTGTCGGTGCAACGTAAAACCACTAGCAAAATATATATATATAGTGAAAATGAAAACCTACAACCTGTTTTCCAGTCATTGATTGGGTCAGGGATATAATGAATGAATCATATATAGGCTATTAGTACGATGGGGTTGTCACTCCCAAAATGATTTATTAAGGACTGATAGATGCTATGAAATGAGAATGGAGAGTGTTGCTGGAATGGAAGATGACAGGGAAAACTGGAGTACCTGGAGAAAAACCTGTCCCCCCTCTGCTTTGTCCAGCACAAATCTCACATGGAGTGACTGGGATTTGAACCACGGTATCCAGCGGTGAGAGGCCGACACGCTGCCTTCTGAACCACAGAGGCTCTAGATTAATATAATATCTTATATAATTGGTACTAGTTTCTACCTTGCTACATTAGCTTATCTTCAGCCATGATCAAATTAGAAACACATGTGTACATATAACCACCAATAAAAAAATTACACATTGTTATGTCTTAAGTAAAATCTAAAACAGTGATGAAATGTCAGACTACACATTTAAAATTGAAACTAAAATGACACGTTAAAACTGTTGTAACTAGTGTTGGACTATGCCAGTGTCCTTATAATAACCAAGTTTTCTTGAGTCTTGAATTGATCTTGGAGCTGATATTCATTGTCTGTATAGTGGACCCATTTGATCTATAAATTACTCCTTGTTGAATAGAATATATGAGTAACGTGTTGGTGTCCATGCCGAGTGCACATAAATTACGAGGAACATGGGGAAATTCACTTCACACTGAATTAAAACAGTAGATCATTACATCTGAGGGAAAGGCCACTTATTATCTATGCTATACTACACTGCGACAAAATGCATGTATTACAACTCATGATAGTTTTAATATGGTCACAATGCCTGCTTTTGCTTCATGTTTTACAGATGTTTCATTACATATCAGATCATTTAGAGAGCACAGTCATGGTTTCTATTACTTAACTAGTTGTTACCTGCAGCTCCACTCATGTGGATTTCATAATTCAATAAAAGTAATCATTCCTTGTTACTGCACTAACACATTATCTGAAAATCCCTTAAGTATAAGAACTCACCAAAAAATTACCTACTTCTTTGTAAACCACGTTTGTGGTATTGCCTTTTATGGCTAAGATGATTAGGCTACTGGCAGCGCTAACTCTGAAACATGCAACATAGAACTGCACATGTGAGAAATAGTCCTCTCTCAAGTCAAAAACAAAATACAATGTTTATTTTTAAATGAGATTTCGAATACGTATTTTCACATCTGTAGCATCTTCAGTTTTTGAGATATATGTATCCCCATAAAAAGAATTCAACCCCTTTATAGGGCTCTGCCATCTAAGTGGATTTCCCAAAAACAATACATGTTTCTTCATTTTTAAAGGAGATACCAATTACCAATTTGCACGTCTGCAACATTTGCAGTGTTTGAGGCAGAAGTATTGTCATAAAGAGAATACAACTCCTTCTTTATTCGTTCCACAGCCCCCTTAAGTGGACTTCTAAAAACAAAAAATACGTGTTTCTTTCTTTTTAAATGAGATTCCAAATACCGAATTTCCTGTTTGTAACATCTTCAATTTTTGGAATATAAGTATCCTTATAAACAGAATTAAACTAATTTGTCACTTATTTTCACTGCCCCTTAAGTCGATTTGGCAAAAATAAAAAATACTTGTATCTTTATTTTTAAAAGAGATTCCAAATACCATTTTTCACGTCTGTAACATGTTAAGTTTGTGAGATATACTGTAGATACACACAGTTTAAAAATTAACCTGCTTTTTCAATTCTTGTAATCACCTTAAGTGAATTTTCTGAAAACAAAAAATATGTGTTTCTTTATTTTTAAGGAGATTCCAAGTACTAATTTTCATGGCTGTAACATCTTCAGTTATGAGATATATGAATCCTCATAAAAAATCATTCAACTCCTTCACTTCTTCTGACCCTGCCTCCTCCTCTATTAAGTGGACTTTCTGGAAACAAAAATACTTGTTTCATTATTTTTAAAGGAGATTTCAGATACCAATTTTCATGTCTGTAACATCTTCAGTTTTTGCATTGTAAGTATCCTCATAAAAAGAATTCAACTCCTTCACTTTTTTTCACACCCCATCCCCAAGTGGATTTTAGGAAAACAAAAATACATGTTCCTTCATTTTTAAAAGATATTCCAAATACCAATTTTCACGTCTGGTACATGTTAAATTTTTAGATATACTGAAGATGTACTCATTTAAAAAAGTACCTACCTTTTCAATTCCTTTCACTCCCTTAAGTGGATTTAAAAAAATAATTGTTTCTTTATATTTAAAGGAGATCCAAATACCAATTTTCACGTCTGTAACTTCTTCAATTTTTGAAATATAAGTAATCCTCAGAGAAAATAATTCAACCACTTTTTCGATCCTTTTCACCCCTGCCCCCTTAAATGGATTTTCCCAAAACAAAAAATATGTGTTTCTTTATTTCTAAAGGAGATTCCAAATACCAATTTTTACTTCTGTAACATATCAAGTTTTTGAGATATACATACATACATACATACATACATACATACATACATACATTATCATTATAGACTGTTATGCCTTTCAGCGTTTAGTCTGCAAGCCTCTGTGAATTTACTAAACGTCGCCACAATCCTCGATTTTCAACTAGTGTTGTGGCCTCATTTAGTTCTATACCTCTTATCTTTAAATCGTTAGAAACCGAGTCTAACCATCGTTGTCTTGGTCTACCTCTACTTCTCTTACCCTCCATAGCAGAGTCCATTATTCTCCTAGGTAACCTATCCTCCTCCATTCGCCTCACATGACCCCACCACTGAAGCCGGTTTATGCGTACAGCTTCATCAATTGAGTTCATTCCTAAATTAGCCTTTATCTCCTCATTCCAAGTACCCTCCTGCCATTGTTCCCACCTGTTTGTACCAGCAATCATTCTTGCAACTTTCATGTCTGCTACTTCTAAGTTATGAATAAGATATCCTGAGTCCACCCAGCTTTCGCTCCCGTAAAGCAAAGTTGGTCTGAAAACAGCCGATGTAATGATAGTTTCGTCTGGGAGCTGACTTCCTTCTTACAGAATACTGTTGATCACAACTGCGAGCTCACTGCATTAGCTTTACGACACCTTGATTCAATCTCACTTACTATATTGCCAACCTGGCAGAATACACAACCTAAATACTTGACATTATCGACCTGTTATAGGTTTGTATCACCAATCGGACATTCAATTCTGTTGAATTTCTTACCTACTGACATCAATTTAGTCTTCGAGAGGCTAATTTTCATACCATACACATTGCATCTATTTTCAAGTTCCTAGATATTACACTGCAGGCTTTCGGCACAATCTGCCATTAAGACCAAGTCGTCAGCATAGGCCAGACTGCTTATTACATTTCCACCTAACTGAATCTCTCCCTGCCATTTTATACCTTTCAGCAGATGATCCATGTAAACTACGAACAGCAAAGGTGAAAGATTACAGCCTTGTCTAACCCCTGTAAGTACCCTGAACCAAGAACTCATTCTACCATCAATTCTCACTGAAGCCCAATTGTCAACATAAATACCTTTGATTGATTTTAATAATCTAACTTTAATTCCATAGTCCCCCAGTATAGTGAACATCTTCTCCCTCGGTACCCTGTCGTATGCTTTCTCTAGATCTACAAAACATAAACACAACTGCCTATTCCTCTCGTAGCATTTTTCAATTACCTGGCGCATACTGAAAATCTGATCCTGACAGCCTCTCTGTAGTCTGAAACCACACTGGGTTTCATCCAACTTCCTCTCAACGACTGATCGCACCCTCCCTTCCAAGATGCCAGTGAATACTTTGCCTGGTATACTAATCAATGAGATACCTCGATAGTTGTTGCAATCCTTCCTGTTCCCTTGCTTATAGATAGGTGCAATTACTGCTTTTGTCCAATCTGAAGGTACCTTACCAACACTCCACGCTAATTTTACTACTCTATGAAGCCATTTCATCCCTGCCTTCCCACTATACTTCACCATTTCAGGTCTAATTTCATCTATTCCTGCTGCTTTATGACAATGGAGTTTATTGACCATCCTTTCCACTTCCTCTAGCATAATTTCACCAACATCATTTTCCTCCTCCTCATGAGCTTGGCTGTTCGCAACACCACAAGGATGATTTCCTTTTACATTGAATTGATGTTCAAAATATTCCCTCCACCTCTCCAGTGATTCCCTGGGATCTATTATGAGTTCACCTGAATTACTCAAAACACTGTTCATTTCCTTTTTCCCTCCCTTCCTAAGATTCTTTATTACTGTCCAGAAAGGTTTCCCTGCTGCTTGACCTAGCCTTTCCAGATTGTTACCAAAATCTTCCCACGACTTCTTTTTGGATTCAACAACTATTTGTTTCGCTCTGTTTCTTTCATCTACGTACAAATCTCTGTCTGCCTCGGCCCTTGTTTGGAGCCATTTCTGATAAGCCTTCTTTTTACATTTACAAGCTGCTCTCACTTCATCATTCCACCAAGATGTTTGCCTTTTCCCATCTTTACACACAGTTGTTCCTAGGCATTCCCTTGCTGTTTCTACTACAGCATCCCTGTATGCCACCCATTCACTTTCTATATCCTGAACTTCCTTACTGTCTACTATTTGAAACTTTTCACTAATCATATCCATGTACTTCTGTCTAATTTCCTCATCCTGGAGATTTTCTACCCTTATTCGTTTGCAGACAGATTTCACTTTCTCCACCCTAGGCCTAGAGATACTTAATTCACTACAGATCAGATAGTGATCTGTATCATCGAAAAATCCGCGGAAAACTCGTACATTCCCAACAGATTTCCTGAATTCGAAGTCTGTTAAGATATAGTCTATTATGGATCCATTTTAAAAATGCATTCCAAAAAAAAAAAAGCATGTTTCATTATTTTTAGAGGAGATTTCAAATACCAATTTTCATGTCTGTAACATGTTACGTTTTTGAGTTATACTCATTTTAAAAATTCACCCCATTTCTTCACTTCTTTTCACATCCTCTCTCTAAGTGGATTTCTGAAAACAAAAAAAATATGTGTTTAATTTTTAAAGAAGATTCCATGTACCAATTTTCATGTCTGTAACCTCTTCAGTTTTTGGGATATAACTGTCCTAATAAAAAAAAATTCAACCCCTTTTTCAGATATTTTTAGCCCCCTTAAGTAGATTTTCCAAAAACAAAAAGATGCATGTTTATTTTTAAAGCAGATTCCAAATACCAATTTTCACGTCTTTAAACTGAAGTTTTGAAATATACTCATTTTCAAAATTTACCCCCTTTTCACCCCTTTGGTGAATATCGAAAAGTCCTCCCTTAGCGAGCACCTACACTATAATATAAATGTATACCCAAAATTTCACTTCCTTATGTTGAATAGTTTTGGCTCGATATAGAAGTTGATTCCCATAGGGAATCTGAAATATTTGTACCGAATGAGTAAATTTATAATACCAATATAAATGGTCCGTTATTGGACATAAATTTTCCAGCTAACTCATTCATGGTTGCCAACGTTTTGCCCTTGTGTGCTAGGTTGGGCTCATCAGTTGATAACTAGCACACCTACCAAGACGCTGGCTAGTGCATACCGTGCAGGCCACTGCGTAGGCTACTTGGAGCCACCAGCAGTGCTAATGCACTATGAGAGACTTTGTCTCTTTACCAAAAATTGATGCCTGCTTGGTTATCAGATGATATACAGTAGATGTTGATTCCCATAGGGAATCTGAAATATTTGTCCTGAAAGAGTAAATTTATAATACCAATATGAATGGTCCGTTATTGGCCATTATAAATTTTCCAGCTAACTCATTCATGGTTGCCAGCGTTTCGCCCTCGTGTGCTAGGTTGCGCTCATCAGTTGGTACTTAGCACACTTACCAAGATGCTGGCTAGTGCATACCGTGGAGGCTATCTATCTATTAAATGTTTTCATTCCCCACCCTGAAGGGGTGGAGCGGGCCACCTAGAGGGTAACGCCCTCTCTCTGGCCAAGAGATGTGGGCAGGTTGGGGAGATGTGACGGAAGAAGGCGGTGGGTAAAGGATGTGAATATATAGGAGACTAGCAAGATACCCGTGTTTCACTATGGTATTATACAGAAATTTATAATTGAATGCTTTCCGTTTTATATATAATCCGCCGAAATTTGCGATCTGACTCGTTTTATGAGAGAATTCACAAAAATTTGCGATCTGACTCATTTTCTGAGAGATTACGGCAAAGTTCCTCCCATTTTTCAATCTTTCTTTCTAGCAATCGATTTCATACTTCCCGGACTAGGTTCAGGTATTTCGCCCGGTCAGTTGGGTCCCTAAATCTTTGCCATCTTTTCCTATAAACGCTGTTAATATAGATCAAATCCTTGAGGACATCCGGCGTGGTCTCGTCTTGGGTGCCTTGGCGGTAATGAACCCGCGGCCGAACTCCATTCGTAGTCATTGCCCGGCCAGGACCCGATTCCAGCGTGGTCCACACATTTTGACGACGGTCCAGAACATTATTATTATTAGGGTGGGTGATATTAGTTGCATTTAGATTATTATTGATGGTCTGTAACACACAGCAAGATGCAAGACCTTTACTTGGCAGTAAATTACATCCTCTGCCATTATCATTGCTGACAATGTGACCAGCACCATCGTCGCTTGTAGGCAAGTGCGCGAGATTTCTGGCGACACAAATGATATACTTCCGTGAATTATTGACCTTATTATAGAGGTTCCAACGGCCGTGAGATCTCCGAAGTTAAGCAACATTGGGCGTGGTCAGGAGTTGGATGGGTTGCCACGTGCTGTTGGTGGGGGTAAGGGAATGGAGGAGCAGAAAGGAACTGGCCACCCTACCGCATGTAAACTCCGGCTCAGGAACACCTCTGCGGAGGTTCGGACCTGCCTTCGGGCAGAATAACCCTTACCCTATTATAGAGGTGAACAATTGCACGGCCACTATCATTCATATTAATGAATATTGAATTTTCACGACCGCATTGTAGTCGAAACAGACTTTCAACGTATTAGGTCGTGTTATGTACATGTAGTACGTGTTGAAGAGATGTTAAGTACAGAACAAAAATGGCAGTCTGTTTCGATTATCATTCATATTGTTTATTTCAAATGTGTTTAATTTTTTATTTATATGCCAGGAGAATCTACTGTAATCTAACTTTATGTACTACAAAGGAAAAGATGGTTCTTGAAAACAAACCCAGGAAAGATTAAAAATGATCAGTTTATGATCAGAATAAGTACATTATGAACAGTAAAATCAATTGGTATCAACTCCATTTTCACCCCACTGCCGTTAAGTTGATTTATCCCCCTCCCCCAGAAAAAAGAAGGCGTGTTTCCTTATGTGTAAAGGAGATTCCAAATACAAATGTTCACGTCTGTTACCTTCAGTTCTGAGATACAAGTATCCCCATCAAAATATTTCACTTTTTTTCACTTCCTTTACCCCCCCCCCCACCTCTAAGTGAATGTCCCGTTAAAAATACTTGTCTCTTTAATAGTAAAGGATCTTCTAAATACCAATTATCACGACACTAACATCTTCAGTTTTTGAGATATGTGTCCACATAAAAGGAATTCACCTTTTTCACCCACGCCCCCCAAAATGATTTCGCCCAAAAACGCTTTTTTCTTTGTTTTTAAAGGAGATCCAAATATCATTTTTTACGTCTGTAACAACTTTAGTTTTTATTAGATGTAAATAATATCCTCATACAATTCAATTAATTTTTCAATTTTTCACCTCCCCCCCCCCCCCTTCATTGGATTTTCCTAGAATACGATTTGTTTGTTTAATTTTCAGATTCCAAATACCAATTTTCAAGTCTGGAAAATCTTTCGCTTTGAGATAATAGTATCCTCATACAAATATTTCAACTAATTTTTCAATTTCCCTCCTTCCTTTAGGTGGATTTCCGAAAACAAAAAATACGTTTTCCTTTATTTTTAAATGAAATTCCAAATACCAAACTTCACACCTGTAACATTTTTAGCTTTTGAGATATCAGTATTCTAATTAAAAATTCAACCCCATTTACAGTCACTTTTACCCCTCTACCCAAGTGGTTTTTCAGAAAACAAAAAATACATGTTTCTTTATCTTAAATAGAGATAAAAAATACTAGTTTTCACTTCGGTAACATGTTAAGTTTTTGAGTTATACTGTAGAAATGCTCATTTTAAAATTTCGCCCCCTTTTTAGTTCCCCTTAAGTGGAGTTTCCAAAAACAAATCACCTATGTCTCCTTACTTTTACAGGAGATTCCAAATACCAGTTTTTACGTCTGTAACATTTTACGTTTCTGAGATATACTGTAGATATAGGCTTTCTAAAAATTCACCCCAATTTTTCACTCCTGTTTCACCTCCATTAATTAGATTTTCAAAAAAAATATATAAGTGTTTCTTTATTTTCAAAGGAGATCCCAAATACCAATTTTTCAGGTCTGTAATATCTTCTGTTTCTGAGATATAAGTATCCTCATTTAAGGCATTCAACCCCTTTTGCCCCCTACCTATTGGGATTTTCCAAAAACAAAAAAATATGTGTTTCTTTATTTTTAAAGGGGATTCTAAATACCGATTTTTACATCTGTAGACTTTAAAAGTTTTTTTAAAAATTCACCCCCCTTTTCAACCACCCATTAAGTAGATTTTCCAAAAACAAAAAATACGTATATCTTTATATTTAATGGATATTCTATATAAAAAATTTACATCTATAAACTTTAAAAGTTTTGAGATATAGATACACTCATTTTAAACATTTACCCCCTTTTCACCCCCCCCCCCTCATTAATTGGATTTTCCACAAATAAAAAATTCATTTTTCTTTATTTTTAAAGGAGATTCCAAACACCAATTTTCAGTTCTGTAATACCTTCACTTTCTGAGATATAAGTATCCTCATTAAAGGCATTCAACCCATTTTTCACCCCTCTTCACCCCTCCTATTGGGATTTTCCAAAAACAAAGAAATACATGTTTCTTTATTTTTAATGAAGGTTCTAAATGCCAATTTTTACATCTGTAAACTTTCAAAATTTTGAGATATACAGTTGAACCTGACTTGTACGTATATCAAGGGGAAAAGAAAAAACTACTTTTAACTCAGAATTACTTAGAAGTCAGACTTACGCAATACATCACAAATTTACTGAAAAACCAATGGAATAGACCTACACGTGTTAATCCTTGCAAATAATAAATACGTTACATACATACATACATTATCATTATAGACTGTTATGCCTTTCAGCGTTCAGTCTGCAAGCCTCTGAGAATTTACTAAACGTTACCACAAACCTCGATTTGCAACTATTGTTGTGGCCTCATTTAGTTCTATACCTCTTATCTTTAAATCGTTAGAAAGAGAGTCTGACCATCGTCGTCTTGGTCTCCCTCTACTTCTCTTACCCTCCATAACAGAGTCCATTATTCTCCTAGGTAACCTATCCTCCTCCATTCGCCTCACATGACCCCACCACCGAAGCCGGTTTATGCGTACAGCTTCATCCATCGAGTTCATTCCTAAATTAGCCTTTATCTCCTCATTCCGAGTACCCTCCTGCCATTGTTCCCACCTGTTTGTACCAACAATCCTTCTTGCTACTTTCATGTCTGTTACTTCTAACTTATGAATAAGATATCCTGAGTCCACCCAGCTTTCGCTCCCGTAAAGCAAAGTTGGTCTGAAAACAGACCGATGTAAAGATAGTTTCGTCTGGGAGCTGACTTCCTTCTTACAGAATACTGCTGATCGCAACTGCGAGCTCACTGCATTAGCTTTACTACACCTTGATTCAATCTCACTTACTATATTACCATCCTGGGAGAACACACAACCTAAATACTTGAAATTATCGACCTGTTCTAGCTTTGTATCACCAATCTGACATTCAATTCTGTTGAATTTCTTACCTACTGACATCAGTTTAGTCTTCGAGAGGCTAATTTTCATACCATACTCATTGCACCCTATTTTCAAGTTCCAAGATATTAGACTGCAGGCTTTCGGCACAGCCTGCCATTAAAACCAAGTCGTCAGCATAGGCCAAACTGCTTACTACATTTCCACCTAACTGAATCCCTCCCTGCCATTTTATACCTTTCAGCAGATGATCCATGTAAACTACGAACAGCAAAGGTGAAAGAATACAGCCTTGTCTAACTCCTGTAAGTACCCTGTAAATACGTTAAGAAAGAAAATATTATTTTGAACTTGGCCCAGCCTTAAAGAAATTGGATGGTTCGACTTGTTTCACTTTTCTTGCATTAAGAGTATAAACCTCCTTTAGCAAACTTTGTAATGAATTCAAAGCATTTTCACTACAACTTTTCGCACTGGTGTAACGCCTACGCACTTAGATTGCGCTTAACACTTCACTTAGTTCAGGTGTCAAGATTCAAGTCGTTATCTCCATCTCCATTGTCACTATCGCTTGTAGCTGGCCCATCCGCGTTGTTGGCATACAACAGCATTAATCTCTTCATCCGGTATTTCTCCACATACAGCCAGATTGTCATCGAAATGCACAAAAGTGTCGAATTCTACACCCTCCGGTAGCGTTAGCTCATTGCCAGGCAAAACTTCGTCCCCATAATCATCACTAGAGGCAGCCTCTTGTAGTAAGACAACAGCTTTGCGGAAACAGTTGCTGATTGTGGAGGATGACACCTGCTTCCAGGCAGCCGAAATAAAGTCCATAGCTTGTAGCAAATTAATGGAGAGAGGTTCGTTTCCTGCATCACTCAGTGTTATTAAATGTTGAACCAGCATTTTTCTATAATGCACTTTGAAATTTGCAATGATGCCCAAATCAAGCGGTTGTAGAACACGGGTACAGTTAGGAGGGAAAAATTCCATTCGGACATTCTCCAGAACGATTTGTGGTGGATGTGCTGCACAACGATCCATAAGAAGAAGGATCTTTTCTGTTTCTTTTTCATTTTAATGTCCAGTTTTTTGAACCACTGTCCCATTGGATTCATATTTTAGGTTTTGTTTTCGCACCCTTAAAACACCTCGGATTCTTCGATTTTCCTATCACAGGTGGAGGAAGTTTGTCAGATCCATCTGCAATGGTGGCGACAAGTACTGTTAGACGAATTTTACTTTTCTTCCCTCCATGGCATGAGTCACCTTTTTCAGCTAATGTTTTGTTAGGAAGGAGATTGTAGAATAGGCCGGTCTCATCACAGTTGTAGATGTTTGGAGGCTGATAATCGCTTACGATATCCGGCAGAACCTCTTCTTTTCATCTCTTCTTTAAATCCTTGCAACCATCCTGATGAAGCCTTCAAAGCAGCAGTGATACTCATCATTTTAGCTAAATCTATCGCCTTTGCCTTCAGCACATCTCCACTAATTGGTAGAGCTGCGGCCCGCTTTTGCTGGAACAATGTGAAAAGTACTTTCTCCAAATCTACGTACCATCCTTCTTGCTGACGGCTGTGCTTTGCCGATTTTGAACCCAGTTTTAAGAACTCATCCAAAATAGCATTTCTTTTACTGATGACTGTACATGGCATGGTGTAAGCAATCCCTAAGTCTGAAACGATTTCAGTTCTTGTTTTGTGTGGATTAGCGTTCACTTCTCGTATAACGTTTCATTTTTCAGTTCTCCGTGGCTAATCAAAAGCAACTGAATGACAAAACTACTTTTCAACAGTAAACACCAGATACCGACACCGTGGACATTTTACTTCTCCGTTGTTCCCACGAAAGACATTCTCATATTCAAACAAATTTACTGCATTTTCTTTTGTTTCCGCACCGAAACCGCTCGCTTTGCTTGTAATGTATCTTAATCTTTGGCGGCGTGTCAAAAACGATGAAGGTAAAGGAGGAGCGAAGGGGACTCGCCTTTGTTAAGCCGCTAGTAAATAAGGGTCAACAATGTCACTCGGCGAAACTCTGTGTTCTGTTTCAGCACCGAAACCCGATCGCTTTACTTCCGCCTTCGCCGACAAAGAGGAAACTTCGTAAATAAAGTAGTTTCTTTTTAAAAAGCACATTCTTATTACAATTACGCAAGACTCAGTTTTATTTCACTGACACTTAATACGTATAACAGCGAATTACGTATAAACGGATTACGTATAAATTAGGTTAAATTATCACGCTTTTAAATTATATTTTGCCGGGACATAAAGGAAATTACGTACAAATGCGAATTACGTAGAACAGAGTTACGTATAAAGCAGGTTCAACTGTGTATATATATATACTAGCAAGATACCCGTGCTTCGCTACGGTATTATACTGAAATTTATAATTGAATGCTTATTGTTTTAGATATATAATCCGCCGAAATTCGCGATCTGACTCGTTTTCTGCGAGAATCCTCCAAAATTCCCGATCTGACTCGTTTTCTATTATTTTACAGCACGCTTCCTCCCATTTTTCAATATTCCTTTCCAACAATCGATTTCGTACTTCCCGGGCTAGGCTCAGGTATTCCTCCTGGTCAGTTGGGTCCGTAAATCTTTGCCATTTTTTCCGTTAATCATTTTTAATATGGATAAAATCCTTCAGGAGATCCGGCGTGGTGTCATATTGGGTGATTCGGCGGCACTGAACCCGCGGCCGGACTGCATTCTTAGTCATTACCCGTCCAGGAGCCGTTGCCAGCGCTGTCCGCACATTTGACGACGGTCCGGAACATTATTATTATTATTATTATTATTATTATTATTATTATTATTATTACTATTATGTGTTGCTGGAATGGCTGATGACAGGGAAAACCGGAGTATCCGGAGAAAAACCTATCCCGCCTCCGTTTTGTCCAGCACGAATGTCACATGGAGTGACCGGGATTTGAACCACGGAACCCAGCTTTGAGAGGCCGGAGCGGTGCCGCCTGAGCAACGGAGGATCCTTATAAGTACATTAATAACAGTAAAATCAATTGGTCTCACCTCCTTCTACACCCCACCGCCGTTAAGTTTATTTACCGCCGCCCCCCCCCCCCCACAAAAAAATTAAAAGAAGGCTTGTTTCTTTATGTTTAAGGGAGATTCCAAACACCAATGTTCACGTCTATTACCTTCAGTTTTGAGATATAAGTATCCCCATAAAAGTAATTTACTTTTTTCACTTCATTTCACAGTACTCCCCCCCCCCCCCCCCAAGTGAACTTTCCCGAAAAAAATACTTGTTTCTTTAATAGTAAGGGATCTTCTAAATACCAATTATCACGACTCTAACTTCTTCAGTTTATGATTTATGTGTCCTCATGAAAGGAATTCAACTCCTTTACACTCCCGCCCTCCAAGATAGTTTCCCGCCCAAAACGCGTTTTTCTTTCTTTTTAAAGGAGATCCAAATACGAATTTTCACATCTGTAATAACTTTAGTTTTTATTAGATGTATGTATTCTCATACAATTAAGCCAATTAATTTTTCAATTCTTTCAACGCCCCCCCCCCCCGCTTCATTGGATTTTTAGAGAATACGTGTATTTTTACTTTTAAAGCAGATTGAGAATATCAAATTTCACGTCTGTAAAATCTGCATTTTTGATATATCAGTAGCCTAATTAAAAGAATTCAACACCAGTTTCAGTCACTTTTACCCCCCCCCCCCTCCACCCAGGTGATATTTCCGAAAACAAAAAATACACGTTTCTTTATGTTTAATAGAGATAAAAAATACCATTTTTCACTTCTGTAACATGTTAAGTTTTTTAGATATACTGTAAAAATTCTCATTTCAAAATTTCACCCCTTTTGAGTTCCCCTTAAGTGGAGTTTCCAAAAACAAATCACCTATGTTTTTTTACATTTACAGGAGATTCCAAACACCCACTTTTTACGTCTGTAACATTTTACGATTCCAAGATATTCTGTAGATATAGTCTTTCAAAAAATTCACCCCAATTTGTCACTCCTGTTTAACCGCCATTAATTGGATTTTCCAAAAAATAAAAAATACGTGTTTCTTTAATTTTAAAGGAGATCCCATATACAAATTTTCAGTTCTGTAATATCTTTCGTTTCTGAGATATATGTATTCTCATTAAAGGCATTCAACCCATTTTTCCCCCTTTTACACCCCTCCTATTGCGATTCACAGGAAACAAAAAAAATATGTGTTCCTTTACTTTTAGAGGAGATTCTAACTACCAAATTTTACATCTGTAAATTTTAAAGTTTTGAGATGTAGACACACTCATTTTAAAAAATTCACCCCCCCTTTTCACCCCCAATATTTGGATTTTCCAAAAACGAAAAAATACGTGTTTCCTTACATTTAAAGTAGATCCCAAATACCAATTTTCAAGTCTGTAATATCTTCAGGTTCTGAAATATAAGTAGACTCATGAAAAGCATTCGACCCCTTCTTCAACCTTTTCTTCCCTTCTTATTAGGATTTTCCGAAAACAAAATATAAGTGTTTCTTTATTTTTAAAAGAGATTCTAAATACCAATTTTCACATCTATAACCTTTAAAAGTTTTGAGATATAGATACACTCATTTTAAAATATTACCCCCTTTTCACCCCCTCCCTTAATTGGATTTTCCAGAAACAAAAAATACGTGTTTCTTTATTTTTAAAGGAGATCCCAAACACCGATTTTCAGGTCTGTAATATCTTCAGTTTCTGAGATATAAGTAGCCTCATTAAAGGCATTCAACCCTTTTTCCACCCCTTTTCACTCCTATTGCGATTTTCCGAAAACAAAAAAAAAATACGTGTTTCTTTATTTTTAATGAAGATTCTAAATACCAATTTTTACATCTGCAAACTTTAAAAGTTTGGAGATATAGATTCACTCATTTTAAAAATTCACCCCCTTTTCACCCTCCCATTAATTGGATTTTCCAAAAACAAAAAAATACGTGTTTCTTTATTTTTAAAAGAGATCAAAAGTACCAATTTTCAGGTCTGTAATATGTTCAGTTTCTGAGATATAAGTACCGGTATCCTCATTAAAGGCATTCAACCACTATTTCACCCTTTTTCACCCCTCCCATTGGAATTTTCCGAAAACAAAAAAATACGTGTTTCCTTATTTTTAAAGGAGATTCTAAATACCAATTTTTACATCTGTAAACCTTTAAAGTGTTGAGATATAGATACACTCATTTTAAAATTTCACCCCCTTTTTCACCCCCTTAGAGACGGAATATCCAAAAATCCTCTCTTAGCGAGCACCTACATCGTATTATGAATGTATCCTCAAAATTTCATTTCTTTATGTCAAGTAGTTTTGGCTCGGCGATGATGAATCAGTCAGTCAGTCAGCACAAGTTACTTTATATATATATATATATATATATATACTAGCAAGGTACCCGTGCTTCGCTACGGTATTATACTGAAATTTATAATTGAATGCTTATTGTTTTAGATATATAATCCGCCGAAATTCGCGATCTGACACGTTTTCAGCGAGAATCCACAAAAATTCCCGATCTGACTCGTTTTCTATTAGATTACGGCTGGTTTCCTCCCATTTTTCAATCTTCCTTTCCAGCAATCGATTTCGTACTTCCCGGGCTAGGCTCAGGTATTCTTCCCGGTCAGTTGGGTCCGTAAATCTTTGCCATACCGTATTTTCCTATAATCATTTTTAATCTGGATAAAATCCTTCAGGAGATCCGGCGTGGTGTCATATTGGGTGCCTTGGCGGCACTGAACCCGCGGCCGGACTGCATTCTTAGTCATTACCCGTCCAGGAGCCGTTTCCAGCGCGGTTCGCATATTTGACGACGGTCCGGAACATTATTAATATTATTATTATTATTATTATTATTATTATTATTATTATTATTATTAATGTTATTCATATTCTTATTATTATTACTATTATGTGTTGCTGGGATGAATGATGACAGGGAAAACCGGAGTATCCGGAGAAAAACCTGTCCCGCCTCCGTTTTGTCCAGCACGAATGTCACATGTAGTGACCGGGATTTGAACCACGGAACCCAGCTGTGAGAGGCCGGCGCGCTGCCGCCTGAACAACGGAGGATCCTTATAAGTACATAAAGAACAGTAAAATCAATTGGTCTCACCTCCTTTTACACCCCACCGCCGTTAGTTTTTACTGCCAACCCCCCCCCCCCCCCAAATTAAAAGAAGGCGTGTTTCTTTATGTTTAACGGAGATTCCAAACACCAATGTTCACGTCTATTACCTTCAGTTTTGAGATATAAGTATCCCCATAAATATAATTTACTTTTGTCACTTCATTTCAAACTACTCCCCCCCCCCCCTAAGTGAATTTTCCCGCAAAACATACTTGTTTCTTTAATAGGATAGGATCTTCTAAATACCAACTATCACGACTCTAACTTCTTCAGTTTTCATGTGTCCTCATGAAAGGAATTCAACTCCTTTACACTCCCGCCCCCCAAGATGGTTCCCCCCCCCCCCCAAAACGCGTTTTTCTTTGTTTTTAAAGGAGATCCAAATACGAATTTTCATGTCTGTAACAACTTTAGTTTTTATTAGATGTATATATTCTCATACAATTAAAGTCAAGTAATGTTTCAATCCCTTCATTGGATTTTCCGAGAATACGTGTTTCTTTACTTTTAAAGCAGATTGCAAATATCAAATTTCACGTCTGTAACATCTTCATTTTTAAGATATCAGTAGCCTAATTAAAAGAATGCAACACCATTTTCAGTCACTTTCACCCCCCCTCCTCCACCCAAGTGGTATTTCCTAAAATTAAAAATACACGTTTCTTTGTGTTTAATAGAGATAAAAATACCATTTTTCACTTCTGTAACATGTTAAGTTTTTTTAGATATACTGTAAAAATTCTCATTTTAAAATTTCACCCCTTTTGGGTTCCCCTTAAGTGGAGTTTCCAAAAACAAATCACCTATGTTTCTTTACATTTACAGGAGATTCCAAACACCCACTTTTTACGTCTGTAACATTTTACGTTTCCAAGATAATCTTTCAAAAAATTCTCCCCAATTTGTCACTTCTGTTTAACCGCCATTAATAGGAATTTCCAAAAACTAAAAACATACGTGTTTCTTTATTTTTAAAGGAGATTCTAAATACCAATTTTTACATCTATAAACTGTAACAGTTTTGAGATATAGATACACTTTTTAAAAATCACCCCCTTTTCACCCCCCATTAATTGGATTTTCCAAAAACAAAAAAACACGTGTTTCTTTATTTTTAAAGGAGATCCCAAACACCAATTTTCAGGTCTGTAATATCTTCAGTTTCTGAAATATATGTAGCCTCATCAAAGGCATTCAACCCCTTTTCACCCCTCCTATTGCGATTTTCCGAAAACAAAAGATACGTGTTTCTTTATGTTTAATGAAGATTCCAAATACCAATTTTTACATCTGCAAACTTTAAAAGTTTGGAGATGTAGATTCACTCATTTTAAAAATTCACCCCCTTTTCACCCTCCCATTAATTGGATTTTCCAAAAACAAAAAAATACGTGTTTCTTTATTTTTAAAAGAGATCAAAAGTACCAATTTTCAGGTCTGTAATATCTTCAGTTTCTGAGATATAAGTACTGGTATACTGATTAAGGGCATTCAACCCATTTTCCCGATTTTCACCCCTTTTCACCCCTCCTATTGGGATTTTCTGAAAACAAAAAAATACGTGTTTCCTTATTTTTAAAGAAGATTCTAAATACTAATTTTTACATGTGTAAACTTTTAAACTTTCGAGATATAGACACACTCATTTTAAAACTTCACCCCTCTTTTCACCCCCTTAGCGAAGGAATATCCAAAAATCCTCTCTTAGCGAGCACCTACATCTTAATATGAATATATCCCCAAAATTTCATTTCGTTACGTCCAGTAGTTTTGGCTCTGCGATGATGAATCAGTCAGTCAGTCAGTCAGGACAAGCTACTTTATATATATATATATATATATATATTCGTTTTAAAAATTCACCCACCTTTTCACCCTCCCATTAATTGGATTTTCCGAAAACAAAAAAAAAAATACATGTTTCTTTCTTCTTCTTCTTGTTTCGTATAGGCCAGTTAAGGACCACGACATTCAACTATTGCATTTTGGAATGGGCTTTGATGTTTGCCCAGTAGTTGCGCATCCTCAGGCTGTGTTGCTCCTTCCTCTCCTTTGTCCAAAGGGCGCCAGTCTTCTTTGTTGATAATCTGTCCTGGAACTTCTTATGTTTAAGCATCTTCCTGAGTGCTGTACGATCCTTTAAGATTCCTTCCGTTTCTTTATTTTTAAAAGAGATCAAAGTACCAATTTTCAGGTCTGTAATATCTTCAGTTTCTGAGATATAAGTAGCGGTATCCTGATTAAAGGCATTCAACCCCTTTTTCACCCCTCGTATTGGGATTTTCCGAAAACCAAAAAATGTGTTTCCTTATTTTTAAAGAAGATTCTAAATACCGATTTTTACATCTGTAAACTTTTAAAGTTTTGAGATATAGATACACTCATTTTAAAATTTCACCCCCTTAGCAACGGAATATCCAAAAATCCTCTCTTAACGAGCACCTACATCTTAATTTGAATGTATCCCCAAAATTTTATTTCTTTATGTCCAGTAGTTTTGGCTCGGCAATGATGAATGAGTCAGTCAGTCAGATGAGAGAGGAATTGTGCCTATGCCTAAGTTCGTTGAGTGAGTTTATTAGCATAGATGGTTACAAAGTAGTACAAAAGATATTACACAGATTTAGAAGTATGTAGGAGGATGATATAACGGCTGTGGGACGAAGGTGGGGTTAGTGCTAGAGGTAAGGGAAAGGGCTTAGGTGTGAAAGATACAGGAGAAGTTATGCAGGGAAGTGAGTAAGGTGTGGAGGGGTTTGGTTGGGGGTTGTATTGGAGGAGAAAAACCGGGTGGAGGACGGTAGAAACGGATTTGTGGACTTGGTGGAAGGAAAGGAGGAGCCGGCCGGGGACGGCGTGTATGAGATCAGTTAGCAGGTTGGGGAGGAGAGCGAGATGGTTCAATGTGATGATGGGGGCCTTGATGATGGATTCCGTTGTTGATGAAATGTTGGGCGATGTCCGGAGTCGGTAGATGAAGGCGAGGTGGGTAGGTCCTGTAGTGTTGAAAATCCGAGTTGCTCTCCGAACTGGTGTTCCTGTCTGGCAGAGGTCTTGAAGTATGGCGTCGTTGGATAAGAGCGGGTCCACTCCTCGGATGACGCAGGTGCAATCGGTCGATGGTGGCGGCATTATGTCAGTGGTAGTGTCAGTTGCAGGCGCTGGTTGTTGATTTGATGAGGTAGGGGTGGGAGGCATGGCGATTGTAGTGGTCATGATAAGGATAGGATGGGTTGTTACCGTAGTCGTGAGTGAAGTTGTAAGGGAGGTGTGAACTGGGGAGGTTGTTTTTTTTGCTAGGGGCTTTACGTCGCACCGACACAGATAGGTCTTATGGCGACGATGGGATAGGAAAGGCCTAGGAGTTGGAAGGAAGCGGCCGTGGCCTTAATTAAGGTACAGCCCCAGCATTTGCCTGGTGTGAAAATGGGAAACCACGGAGGAGGTTGTGAGGGTAGTAGTAGTGGTATAAGGAAAGGACAAGGGTTGTGGCGGGGAGGGGGATTAAGGAGGTGGATCAGGAGAATATTCCGGGAGTTGCTCTAAAATATTGCTGGGAGTGTCTTCCATGCGATGGAGGTGTTGGCAGATGTGTGCACCAGTCGCGAGAAGATGGTCACGTTCGATGGATGTGTTGAAATGAAGGACGACGTCGTTTGATGGTACGGAACCTTCATAAAGCGTTGTGGCGCAGTATACTCCAGACTTGCAGAGTTCGGATAGGATGGAGTCTTCAGTGATGGATTGTTGAACGTCCAGGACAAGACAGGTGTACATGTTGGGAGGCCGACTTCCAACTTGGTGTCTGGCCTATATGCTTTGTTGGGTCAGCTGTGTGCGATGGTACAGTGGCGGCGTCACCTGGCCGAATCAAAAATAATGAGATAATGGATTACACAGTCCACTGTAGAGACAGACGGCGAAAAGCGCGTGTGTTGTGTGTGCCCCGTGGAGGGGTTTTTCCCCCTTAAGCTTTCATTCCCCATCTGCAGGGCGGGGCGGGCCCCTCTGAGGATTATGCGCTCACTCAGGCCGGGTGAAGTGGGAAAATCTGGAGAAGCGAAGGAGGATGAAGATGAGAGAGCTACGCGAGGGGATTATTGTTGGGATGTGAATAAGGGGTGAAGAGTTCCAGGTTGTAGATGAATGGTGAGGAGATGAAGGGTAGTGGAGATATTCCAGAGGGAGGTGGTGAGAAGTTGGAAAAGTTCAAGTGTTGGGAAGGGTTGAGGGAAGAAGGTGTTTGGAGGAAGGGGTGGACAAACGGGTTGTGGTTGTGGAATAGGAGGAGGGGTCAGCCGGGGGCGACGAGAGGTGGTGTGGGATGGAGAGCGTGCCGGTGGAGAACAAGAAGGCTCCACTCTATAGCGATGCCGATGAAGGATAGCTCCGGTGGCAATGAGATGCTGGACGTCGGCAGCAGTCGGGAGGAAGAGAAGAACCATGTATGTTGGACCTGAACTGGTCTGGATGCGAAACGCACTACAGGCTGGGATTCCGGCAGTGTGAATTTCCTGGATGATGTCCTCGCTGGAGATGGAAGGGTCAAGTCCGCGGATCACACATCTGGGAAGACCATGATGAGGTGTTGATTGCTGCGTGGGCGATATCGACGATGGTGCTGCTGTGACGTTGTCTGGGGGCGATGACGGCGGATGTCAAGGGGTTGTTGGGAAGGGGAGAGGAATTAGCCATTGTAGCAAGTGTTAGGGAGGAGGTCACAATAGACGATGGATGGCAAGTTGTAACGAAAGTAACTGGCATGTACGGGGAGGACAAAAGTGTCGAGGTAGAGGTCGTGGTGGTGATAGTTGTGGTAGGGGAGAGGGGAGATGAAGTCGATGTGGGTTGGTGCGATGGTATGATCAGTGGCATATGGACAATAGGGACGATGGTGGGGTTGGCAGAGAGCTGTTTAAGGATAGATGAAGAAGTGGGGTCCACGGGGTAGTAACGGTCATGGATGGACACGCCGTAGTCGAGAAGTCATTGCTGATCCACTGACGTGAGCAGGTACAAAAGAATCACTGGCCATGGTGTGGAGCTGGCGCCATCCAACAGGCGATAGGCGTCGTGGAGGCGGTAGCCGGCGGAGCGGATGGCAATACAGATGTCATCTTAAGAGATGTCCGACTCGTTGGCTTAACGGTCAGCGTACTGGCCTTCGGTTCAGAGGGTCCCGGGTTTGATTCCCGGCCCGGTCGGGGATTTTAATCTTAATTGGTTAATTCCAATGGCACGGGGGCTGGGTGTATGTGTTGTCTTCATAATCATTTCATCCTTATCACGACGCGCAGGTCGCCTACGGGAGTCAAATAGAAAGACCTGCACCTGGCGAGCCGAACCCATCCTGGGATATCCTGGCACTAAAAGCCATACGACATTTCATTTCATCTTACGAGATGGTAGGACAATGTCAGATATGATGCATCTGTACATGGCGACTGCCAACGAGGCGCCAGCCTTTGTTTTTGAAGGTCGGTTGGGTAGCAGACTATAGATGAAGGCCACCCGGCCGCAAAAAAAGTGAAGGGATGCAGGGATGTTAATTGTAGTCCGATACAGAGATGTGACTCTCCGTGTGTTGTGCTGGGGCCGTGGAGGCTTGCTTGCTTGCTCAAATGTTTTCATTCGGTGGGGTGGGCCACCTAGAGGGTTACGCCCTCTCTCTGGCCAGGAGATGCGGGCGGGTCGGGTAGAGGTGATGGAAGAAGGAGGTGGGTAAAGGATGTGAAGAAGTAGGAGATGGGTGAGGATGTGTGTATATGCCTAAGTATAGGACAATTGCTTTATTTATTTCATAGGTTAAGTTACAGCCTTGTATAAGAGAGTAGATTTAAAGTAGGGTATGATGGGTAATGTGGAGTGTCAGGATGTGAAAGAAAAGTGGTGACTTACACGAGGGTGGGAGGGGGAATGTGTAATGCCAGGAGGTGGAATAAGGAGGAAATATTCACGAGCGATGTGAGGAGGAGACAGAGGAGGTCAAAGTTAGGCGATGGGGATGAAACGTAATCAGGAGTGGGTGGAGAAAAACGGGTATGTGGGCGAGGCGGGGGAGGAGGGGCTGGCCGGGGACGTTGTCAAGATGTGGGAGGTCGGTTTGGAGAGTGAGGGGGAGAGCGGGAACATTCTACACGATGATGGCAGCCATATAGATGCAGTCCATGTTCAATGAGGCGCTCGGTGTCGGCGGAGGATGAAGACGAACCAAAAAGGTAGGGCCATCAGCATTGAAGATCCTGGACGCCCTGCGGATCGGTAGTCCTGCCCGGCGAAGTTTGTGGGTGATGTCTTCCGGTGGAAGGAATACTCGGGTTCACTCCGCGGGCTATGCAGCTGAAGTTGGTGGTGCTGTCAGGCGGCGGTGGGGACGAAGGTGGACGTGCTGTATCAAGTGGAGCTGTGGCAGTTTCCGCTTCAGGAGGTAGAAGGGGTGCGGGCTGGGAGCTAGGTTGTTCAGTGATGGAACAGACGGGGAGAGAAGAAATCATAAGTGGGGAAGGATGAGACATGAATGTTGTGGTGATGAAAACAGAAGAAGAGATGGGAACAGACGAAGTGATGGTGGTGGAGGTGAAGGTGAAGATTGTGGTGGTAGTCACTGGTGCGGTGTAAAAAGAGGACGATGTCTGTTGTGGCGATGCTTCCCATGGTGGCGTGGCTGCTGAAGTTGGAGCTGATGTGTTGTCCGGGAGCTGGGCCAGAACATTTGGAGGCATAGAGTCGGTGCGATGGTGGTTGCGATGGATAACTACTCCATTGTCAGTGATGTACCGGAAGTCATCTGCATTAGGAATAAACAACAGTACATCCGAGGAAAGTTCAAGGCCAGCGAGAAGTCTTGAAACACTATGGACGCCGAGAAGATAGAGTTCCATTTTGATGTCGTATTTGGAGACAGTAGGGGGAATATCACGGGCGATGCAGGTGTACATGATGGGAAGGCCGACTTCCTTCCAGGTGTCAGGCCGATGTTCTTGTTGGCGCTGGTGCAACTTCTGCAAGCTATTGAAATACTGAACAGATAAACGTTGACTCAACTAAGTGTAAATAACAAGGATAATGGGCGCCACCTGCAAAACAATTGCAGGAATATTTAATTATGTAGAGCAACGAGCCACTCCCTCTCCCAAGGCAACGGTCATCAGGCTGACGAGGCTCCAGACTTGCTTTATAACCTTACCTGTTGCTATATAACCCCTGAAATTAAATTTGGGTAACATGCCAGGTTCACCCTTACTCCACTGACAAAAGACTCACTTTAAGTTTGATTCTATGACTTTACTCCCAGAATAAGAACTAATATGTGACAAACACCAACAAAATCAACACTTATGCAACCCACTTAGTGCTGGCCGTTTACATAGAGCTAATATACACAATACTACCCAACAAAATCATCTCTTCATGAGATTTACTCGTTTGCCGTCTACAAAGGCAAATTACAAATAATTAAAATCATCAATAAAAATAGAACATCGAATAAGAACTAATATGTGACAAACACCAACAAAATCAACACTAATGCAACCCACTTAGTGCTGGCCGTTTACATAGAGCTAATATACACAATACTACCCAACAAAATCATCTCTTCACGAGATTTACTCGTTTGCCGTCTACAAAGGCAAATTACAAATCATTAAAATCACCAATAAAAATAGAACATCATTATACTTTTAACATACCTCCAGGTAAGAGCCCCACTGCACTCCACTGTTACCGTGAATCCTAATCTGGTAGAGAAAAGTACGACGACTATTTCTCTACATTTGGATGCAACCTTCTTTACTAACAGCATCCCTAACCTTATTTACACTTCTTCGTCGACGTCTTGAATCCTTTCCAATTGCCGGCTGGACAGAAAGCGTTACATGTCCGGAGACAAGCAAACAGCAAAATTCTCCATCAACTGAAGCTGCATACCCGGCTGACAAGTTACAAACAAACACTTTCTTTTTCAGAAAGTCCACTGCAAAGCCGGTAAGTCGCTGCGATTATACCATGTTCACTCTGCAACAGATACGAACAATAGCAGATCGTATAGCAAACTGCGCAAATCCGTAGCTCCCGCAGACCAGTACAAATGAGAAACACACAGTATCAGCATCAGAGTCAGAAACAGAATGAGAATCAGAAAAAACTCGCCGCACACGCGTACACACTTATATATGCTTGCTACACGTGGTTATAGCGTCCTGAAAAGTTTACTGGTAGCAACGCTCACACCGGCACTTCTTCCCGCGTCACTCTGTCAACCCAAACCTCGCTCAAAACAAAGCCCTCGCATTGGCTATCGAGTATATGATGTCACATAGACCGTCCACTCATGTATGTCCACATTGATCTACTCCAATTCTTCAACCGATACAACCTGCTGTACCCCGTGTTTCAAAGCCACTTAGTTGCAACACACACAACCGACCTCAACCAAATTTATACAAAATATAATGATGAACATATGCAATATTCCCTAACTATACATTCTTCTTATAATATTACGTTTTTACATGGTAAATAAACAAAATTACATGATTTTAACATTACAACGAAAATTTCCTAACCTAAAAACTCGGGGATCGTACATACGTACGGTTACACTGGCGAGGTGCAAGTTAGAGATGATGCGGCACCCAGCCAGACAAAAAAGTGAAGTGATCCTGTATTGTTCCTCCTCGTAATGGTAAAGCAGTCTGTGGATGCCGTGGAGGCCACTGCGTAGGCTACTTGGAGCCACCGGCAGTGCCAATGCACTATGAGAGACTTTGTCTCTTAACCAAAAAATTGATGCCTGCTTGGCTATTAGATGATATAGATGTTGATTCCCATAGGGAATCTGAAATATTTGTCCTGAATGAGTAAATTTTTAATACCAATATAAATGGTCCGTTATGAATGAGTTAGCTGGAAAATTTATAATGTCCAATAACGGACCATTTATATTGGTATTAGTTTTGGCTCGGCAGTGATGAATAATTCACTCTGTCAGGACATGTTATTTTGTATACAGTATATAGATAATATTATGACGTAACTGCTTCCTTTGTCATCATCGCCATCATTATTGAAACCTTCCAGCATGTCAGGTCAGGTGGTTGTAAACAAGCACTCTCAAATGTCTGTCCAGAAACGTTTTGTTGCTCATGACAAATTCCCAACTCCATCTTCTTCTCTCCACGTCTTTCCTCAGTTGGTCTATCCCTCTTTTTCTTGGTCTTCCAACTGGTCTTCTGCATGTTAGTCTTCTTTCCATATAAGCAATGTGGTACTTTTGTGCTATTCAGTCTTTTAACATGCCCAAACAGTTTAAGTCTGGATTAAATAATCCAAGGTTTGTTTGGATCTCTTCATTCTTTATATGATCAAGTTGTGTCTGTTACTTTCTTTGTATAGGCCGCAAATACAATGATATCCATTTTAGTGTGTTTACTGTATGTACCAGAAGGTCAGCTGCTTTCAGAGTGTATATAAAATGTCTGTTTGAATAAAACAGTATTGGTAGAGGCAGCTCCTGGTACATGATTTGTTCCTTTCCTATACTTGCACAGGGTCTCTCTTTTAAACCCAGACCGAACACTCGGTGTTTGTACTCTGTGTTACGGCAGCTGCCTCAGCTGAACTTACGTCACGCGCGGCTCCCCTGCTTTAAGAGTGCGTACAATCTTATAAATGAAATCTTTCCTTGTAAAAGATGCCGAAGTGTCGTCCTTCGTGTGTTATACAGGCATTGTATCCGGTAACCACATTCTGGCTGATGCGAGTTAGTTCTGCCACTGTAATGTTTCTGATTTCATTCATAATCTTTTCTTTCAGTTCCTCCAATGTGTGAGGATTTGTTCGATACAGTTTTTCTTTCAGTTTACTGCACAAGTAAAATCACACACAATTAGGGGAAAATAGACCAGCACTGATCACTCTGTCTGCAAACACTTCCGAGTTTGTTAGAAGGGAATCTTCTGCTGTATAAGCAGAGGCTGAATCTTGTTGAAAACACCCACGTGATTTTTCTTGTTCCATTAACTGAACAAACAGCGTCAAAATGTCATCTTGTTACCTCTCTGCATTTACTGCCATCTCAAAAAAAAAAGTCCAGTTATTTGTCTTGCACTAACAGCACACCAAACACCCACCTTCCTATCATAATTAGGGACTGTATAAACACCATTAGGATTTTCTGCACACCAATAGCGAGAGTTATGACTGTTCACACAACCATTTCGATGAAACCAGAACTTTTACATATGAAAATACAGTGTTGCTGAGATTCAGATTGGCGACTCCTACTTGCTAGGTCAAACATGTTCAGGCTGCTGCAAGGTCAAGAACTATGCACGCACCTTCCATACTGCAGCTGCCATAGCCCAGAGTACAAACACCGTGTGCTCGGTCTGAGTTTATAATAGAGACCCTGTATGTCCCTTTGCATCCATTTTCTCCTTTTGTGTTTGTCCTGTGAACCTAATCGTTTACCACTTGTACTTATCTTTGTCTTATGTTCCTTCCCTTTCCCTATAATTATCCAGCTTCCTTCTTATGCTACACTTCCCACATCAATATTGAAGATCTGTCGAGATGGCCCCTCAGTGCGTGTTGATGCCTGCCCTCCTGATGAAGCTGAAAGTAGAAATGAGCTCATCAGGGGCTGAGAAGATGTAGAAAAATATGGAATTCCTGAGGAGAGAGCCTATCTATGTGAGTGTATGAAGATTTGGATTTTGTCCTTGTCTTCTTTCTGTTGCTTCCTCTTCTCACACTGACCTGCCATTGCATTTATCCTACTATTGATGATGATATTTGTTGTTTGAAGGGGCCTAACAGCTAGATCATCAGTCTCTAATGGAATAAGGTACAACAAAATGAAATGATAATTAAAACTTCAAAATGTATCCTCTGACTAAAATATAAAATGAATTATGAAAAAATTACCATGAATCCAAAAGAATCAGTGGATCCACTTCACAATGCCTTCTTTTCTAAGAAGATGGTTGTTATAAATAGGGGTCCAAAATCCAGGTCACCAGCTGCTAAACTAACTAATCACTGATACAGCAGAACCATGGTCTTCTTCCTATAGTGGTACTAATCACAGGTAACGTAGACTCATGGTGTTCCTCTATGGTGGTACTAATGACAGGTAATGCAGACCCATGATATGTCACACATAATGCCACCACTCTAGGTAACACTGACCTATGGTTTTCCTGACTCAAGGGTACTATTCACAAGCAACGCAGAACCATGGTGTTTCTCCTATAGTGGTACTAATCACAGGTAACGTAGACATGGTGTTCCTCGCATGATGATACTAATTACAGGTAATGCAGACCCATAGTATGTCACACATAATGGCACCACTCATAGGGAACACAGACCCATGGTGTTCTTCATACAGTGGGACTAATCATGGGCGCCGGTATTCCCACGGTGTTCCTCACATAGTGGAGCTAATCACAGGCCACGTATACTCTTGGTGTCACTCACCTGGTGGTACTAATCATAGGTAATGCAAACCCACGGTGTATCACACATTTTGGTACCACCCACAGGTAACACAGACCCATGGTGTTCCTCACATAATGGTACCACTCTCAGACAACGCAGACCAATGGTGTTCCTCACATAGTGATACTAATCAGAAGCAATGTAGACCTGTGGTATTCTTCATATAGTGGCACTACTCATGGGTAATGCAGACCCATTCTGAACATGGAAACTGACACATTCCAGCACAGCGTACAGCACCTTTTCTTGCATGGACATTAGTCCGCACAGCCAAGTGACTTCCCCCTGCAAACCCCCACCCCACACGATGGTACTAACCATAGGCAATGCCCAGACCCATGGCATTCCTCACATAAAGGTACTACTCCTAAGTAACATAGATCTATGGTTTTCCTCACATGGTGGTACTAATCACAAGTAACATCGACCCATGATGTTTCTCACGTAGTGGTACTAATCACTAAGAGTCACATGGTTCTAATTTCATCAACCCTTGGTTGTCCCTTGTAGTTGCCTCTTACAATAGGCAGGGGATATCTGGGTTGTATTCTTCATCTGTGTCCCCCACCCACAGGAGGTAATGTCCTATTAATTGTTTCTTTTCATTTTCCTATCTTTCTACATGTGACTTGTAAACTACTTCAGTACCAATTACACTGGCAGAGAAAATTATCCAAACACCATGAAATAAGGAATGTAGAATTCGGAAACTTTGGCAATATATATTTTTTGAGGTAATATATTTAATTGTTTAAAGGTACATACTACAGGTTTATATCCACGCGAGAAAAGCCATCGCAAATGTGCATGCATTGTGTCATACAGGTGCTGGATGTCAGCTTGTGGGATGGAGTACCATGCCTGTTGCACTTGATAGGTCAATACAGGGACAGTTAATACTGATTGTGTATAATGCTGGAGTTGTCGTCCAATGATGTCCCATACATGCTCGATTGGGGTTAGATTGGGGGATCGAGCAGGCCAAGGAGACATGTCGACACTCTGTAGAGCACGTTGAGTTACAACAGCAGCATGGAGGCGTGCATTATCCTGTTGGAAAACACCCCCGGGAATGCTGTTTATCAATGGCAGCACAAAAGGTTGAATCACCAGACGGGTGTACACATCTGCAGTCAGGGTGCATGGGATAACCACGAGAATGCTCTTGCTGTCATAGGAAATTGCTTCCCAGACCAGAACTCCTGGTGTAGGTTCAGTGTGTCAACGCTGCAGACAGGTGGAATGCAGGCGCTCACCTGGCCTCCTTCTAACCAATACATGGCCATCACTGGCATCAAGGCAGAACCGGCTTTCATTAGAAAACACAACAGACCTCCACTCCATCAACCAATGAGCTCTCCCTTGACATCACTGAAGTCGCAGACGGCAGTGGTTTGGAGTAAGTGGAATGCACGCCGCAGAGTGTCTCGCTCAGAGCTGTCTTACAAGTAACTGATTTCGAAGAGTTCATTGCGTCACTGTGGTGCCAACTGCTGCTCGAATTGTTGCTGCGGATGCAGTCTGCTGCGCCACAGCCATACACAAGGAATACAGTGGTTCTCCCTCTTGGTGGTGCCACGAGGACATCTGGAGCCTGGTCTTCTTGCGAGCGTATCTTCTTGTGACCGCTGCCGCCAGCATGCATGCACAGTGGAGACCTTCCTGCCAACTCATTCTGCAATAGCGCAGAAGAAAAATCCACCTTCATGTAGCATCATCTTCCAGATATATAAACATGCCTACCAACATTCGTTAATCTAGGACAACTCCTTCTTGGAGTTTGGATACTTTTTTCTGCCAGTGTATTAATTATTATAAGTTTTTGATAGATTTTGTGATCCTCCTTCTTTTATCCTCCTACATTGTTTGTTATGATATCTGCCATATCAAAGTCCTCATGAAATTATTTCTGTAAGCAATACTTCCAAAAACAATTCAATAAATCAGCTGGGTCTTAAAAATAAGTTTGTCAATTCTTTTATCACTGGTCTTCCTCCCACTATAATGCAGGTGTTCTTGTAGGATTTTCTGATTTTAAAAATGAATAGAAACTTTATTGTTTGTGGTCAAGGAAAAGTAAAATGGGCAAACCAAAAAAAAAAAAAAAAAAATAGAAAAATAAACCATATATTGCAGGCTACTTTAACGAACCACTCAAATAAAATCAAACTATACTAAGAATTTAGTGGACTGTTAGTAATGATTGGTTTCTTCATTGTTCATCTTCCCTATTATTCTCAGTTTTTGTTAAGAACACCCAGAACCAGAGCAGACCAGAATATATGGCCGGCCATATATGATATTAGCTTAGCTTAGCTTAAATGCATTATTTCAATTCTTACCCAATTTGGGGTAAGCGGGCCATCAGCTAGACCAGTAGCTCTTAGGCTGGAGAATTGGAAAAAGACTTGTGAAGGTATATAATAGGGGGGTGTGTATCGAACACACCAGGAAGAGGGAAGGAAAGTCTGTGAATGTCTGGCGCAAGGGCAACAGCGAACAACAAGTGGACCCAGAGAGAGACCCAACATCCCACCCTGGATAGGCAACCCCCACGTTACCCCGTTTATTGACAGAAAACAAATACAGAAGGAAACGTAATGGTACAGGATTGTGTACAACTGAAAATATACCATGGGCAAATGTCCATTTCTTGAGCACATACAAATAAAGTTCTGCTTGGAGTGCGAATAAGGAACATAAATAATAATAATAATAATAATAATAATAATAATAATAATAATAATAATAATAATAATAATAATAATAATAATAATAATAATAATAATAATAATAATTCAGTGGCACAGAACAATCAGCAATCATATTCAGCAATTAAAGAGAGTTCATCTTGATGTGCGTAAGTAATAACAACAAAAATAAAAATGCAAGAAACACAGAAAAACATCTTTTCATGTTGTACTCGGTAATAGGAGCCCGAGAGATAAGTCCAAATAAGAACACACGGAAATATGAAAAATACGAATAACAAAATGGAAATACAGCAAAAATGGAAAGACGTGAGAACACAAAAACTTCACAGCACTACACTCGTTGTTGAGGGCGCTGGTGGTGCCGAGTGTCGGTGTGTGGCGGAGGCAGGTACCACCGCAGCCAAGAGCATTGAACTTCAAACAGTATCTTAAAGGGTATAGCTTGATATGATGTTGATTGCGGCGGAATGAAGTAAGTGGAACTTAAAGAGGACACGGAAAGAAATGGGCAGTGTGAGGGGTCCGAGTGTTGTTGAGGATAGAAGTAGCGAGAGCAGACAACGTAAGGACTTCAGTTATGAGGGGTTTATGATGTAAGGTACCTTGAGTGAGATATTTAAGGCGTAGGGAATGAAGATGAGTGAGGATATGAGGAAAAATATAATAAGGAAGAAAATGAGCAGAGGGGGTATAGAAAGGAAGACGATAAGCAATTCTAATAGCATGTCGGTCAAGTCGTGAAAGTTTAGCATAGTCCGTACGGTGAGCTGTGAGCCAAGTCAGAGAAGCGTAAGTAAGTAAGGGGCGGATGAAGGATTTATAAAGTAGTAGTAGTAGTAGTAGTAGTAGTATTTATTCATTCATCATGTCGTTTACATATTTACAGGACTCTGTTTTATATATACATAACTCTTCTAATAACATTATTACTTGAGAAATATTAATCTTATAACTAAACCACATATATTACAGAAGTAGTAGGACATATTATCAACATATTAATACTTAAAATAAATTGAACTACTAACTATCTCTTGCACACATTAAATAAATTATTATTATTATTATTATTATTATTATTATTATTATTATTATTATTATTATTATTATTATTATTATTATTATTATTATTATTATACAAAATCACACCAACCTCATCAGAGTCGAGTAGATATCAGTAAAATACCACGTAAGGTGAAACCTTGTGTGTGGTAATTTAGAATATTATCCCTGACAAAGGATTTAAGACAATTCAGACTCATTTTCTGACCTAATAAAGTAGTTTGTAAAGAACCGGGAAGGACATTAAAGAATTTTGGAATGAAGTACAAGAAATTGCGCTTTGTTATGCTAAGTTTGGGTTTGTATAACATACAACGGTGGTTCATCTTACTGCGTGTTGAATATTCATGTTTAATGTTCTCAATTATATTTTTGTTTTTGTTAATATATTTGTATATTTCAAGGGCATAGAGCTGTTTTACATTAAATATATTTGCTTCAGCATATAATTGACTACTTGTGTATAATCTTCCTTTCTGGTACATTATTCGTAATATAAGGTTTTGAACAACCTGTATTTTATTGATTACATTTTTGTAGGCTCCTCCCCATGCCAAAATTCCGTAGCTAAGAATAGACTGAACTAAAGCGTAATAAACCTCTCTTAACAATTTTATACTGGATATGTATTTTAAATTATGAAATATATAAACAGTTCTTCTGATTTTCTTTCTTAAATCGGTAATGTGACTTTTCCATTTCATGTTCGAATCAATTAATAATCCCAAATACTTAACATTATTTACTTTATAAATTTTTTAGCAGTTACAATTAAATTTACAGTTGATGTTGTGTACAATTAATTCATTAAAATCGTTTCGTGTATCTGTTACAGAAAAATTCATAAATTTTGTCTTTTTAATGTTTAGAAATAATTCATTATTATCTAACCATGCTTTAACTTTAAGCAGTGCTCGAGTTGCTCTCTGTCTGACGAGATTCCAGCTATCACCCTCAACATAAATGACTGTATCATCTGCATATGTTACGACGTGCGTATGTTCGGCATTTGCTATTGTTTTCTCTAGATCATTAATAAATAGAATAAACAATAAAGGACCTAATACTGTGCCTTGTGGGACACCCTTTATTATCCTCATTGGTGTGCTTAGATGTTGATTAATTTTGACATACTGTACTCGATCTGTCAAGTAACTCTCAAGCAAATCCAGCACATTACCCCTAAAGCCGTATTTTTCCAATTTCTGGAGGAGCAAGCGGTGTGACACACTATCGAATGCCTTTTCAAGGTCGAGAAATATCCCTGTGGAGAGCAGAGAAGAATTAAGATTTTCGTATATTCTATTTGTTAAAGCGGATATAGCATCAGTCGTTCCGAGATTTTTAATGAATCCAAACTGTCTGGGCGAAAGTATTTGGTGTTTTTCTAAAAATTGGTAAATATTGTTCTTTAAGCATTTCTCGAATATTTTTGATATTGTTGTAGTTATCGAAATGGGTCTGTAATTTCTAATGTCATAAATATTTCCAGACTTGTGAAGAGGTTTTACTATTGTTGTTTTAAGCTGTTTTGGAAAGTAACCTAAGGTGAAGGAATCATTGATAATATTCAGCAACGGTTCCTTTAATGACTCTATATTTTCTTTAATAATTCGAGCCGAAATATTGTCTATTCCTACAGCTTTGTTTTCATGTACTTCACTCAAACATCTCTTCAGATCGTATTCTGTTACCGGTGCAAGGAAGCAAGTATGAGGGTTGCGAGCGATATTTAATGTGGAGTCGGAAATCTGTCTGTGATGCTTTGCTTTCTCAGTGGTTTCGTTAATGAAATAATTGTTAAATTTATTAGAGATATTTATGTCATCTTTCCAGATTTCACCTTTATATCTGATTTCCTTGATCTCTTCTTTTCTAACTGACCTTTGTGTTATTTCATTGACTATGCCCCAGACCTTACCCCGGTTATTTGAATTGCGATTGATCAGATTCCTATAGTACTCAGTTTTCGTTTTCATAATTAGATCATTTAGTTTGTTCCTATATTTCCTGTACTGTTCTTTAATTTCCAAGTTATCCTTATTTTGTAAATATTGTTGATAAAGTCGGTCTCTTGTGTGAATAGATTTTACCAAACCGTAAGAAATCCATTCTGTTCTTTTGACTTCCTTTGATTTCAATTTAACAGTGGACAGGGTCATGCAGCTTTTAATTGTATTCACGAATTTATCAAGTTTGATATCTAAATCACTGCTGTTTAAGATGTCTCCCCAATTTATTTTACTTAAATGATTTTTAAGCTCAAAATGATCTATTTTAAAACAGTTACGTCGAAAATTTGGTATATTATTAGGGACCGAGGCATTTTGAATGTTGAGACTTACTATTATAGGATAATGATCTGAAATTTTACTTTGAGAGATGATAGACAGAATGTCGTCATTTCTCAACCTACTTTTAATCAAAGCATGATCAATACAGGATTTACTTGTACCAGATACTCTAGTAGGATTGTTTATTAAGGACTGAAAATTTCTTTCTTGTACCATGTTGAGATATTCGTCACAGTCGTGTTCATTTAAAAGGTCTATATTTGTGTCCCCTATTATCAGTTCGGTTTCAACATGGCATCTATCTTGGATATAATGATCTAACGCACTGAGAAACCGCTGTTTGTGATATTCATGTGACCGATATACTCCTGTAATAGCTACTTTCTTGTTGTCATAGTTAATTACTACTCTGAGAAATTTAAAGTCATCGTACTCAATAATTTCCATTTCATGCTCCAAACCATTTTTTACCATTAATACAACACCATCACATTTGTTAACTGAACCCTCATTGTAATAAGATTTATACAAGGCATGGTTACTTATATTTACATTACTCAGTGACCAACTTTCTGTTAAAATTACGACATCAAACGTATGATCATATGCTTTCAAAACAACGTCTAAAATGTTCTTATTTTTCCTTATGCTTCTAATATTAGTATGAAAAATTTGTAATGTACTTTTCCCTTCCGCATGCTTCTGCAATCTACTCGTGCAATCTTTGATGCCCCTTCTCTTCTCTGAAAGAGGTTGGTATGTTACATAATCATCTTCTAGACCTATTCTGACTATTTACAGGAAAAGGTTAAAGTCAGCTGTTAGTTATTACTAAGAAGGAAGTTACTGTAAGTACGGAGTTTGTACAGAGGGTTGGGACAAGGTCAGTGTCCAGTGGGGTACCGTAATTAACGAGCTAGTGAAGGTCAAGCAGGTAGACTACAGCCGTTCAGCCAAGCAGGGTGGAATGCAAGAGCAGTGAAGGGGAGAGTGAGAGAGAGAGAGAGAGAGAGAGAGAGAGAGATAGCGAGAGGGAGATGTGTCCTAGAAGAGGAAACAAAACTTAATACAAAGGGTTAGTAAACTAAACGCAGGTTAGATATGAGTAAGCTCATGGAATGTCACTCATCTGCGTAGCGCGGTGCATGCTGCCATCAGCGGTCTTAAACAGGATAACTCCATCACTGGTCCAGACATTTCTGACGCCGAACTTGGAGATAGCCGCCTTCAGAACCGTCAGTCTGGCAGACGTAAGGTCCTCCCGGATCGTGACACGAGATCCTTTTAAATGCCTTTTCTTTGCGAATATCTCCTTCCTGCTGCGATAACTTGTCATCTTCACGATAATAGGCCGGGGTTTATTACCAATTTTAAGCCCGACTCTGTGGCTCCTGTCAATATCAGTCAATTTTATGTCGGCACCAATGTCACGTGCAACATTTAAGAGGATATGGTGAGGTTTCAATCCCCAGGAGGGGCCTGTGAGGGAACGGATGGCTCGGTAACGGTATAGGGCTTTACGATGAATAGTGGCTAAATGATGGATCCATTTAATGTTATTTTGGAACTGGATGCTGAGGTACGTTAGTAGTTTAGTTTCGGTAAGAGGAATATTATACATTGTTAGTTGGAGCCTATGACTGAGGGGGCGAAGACGGGACTTTTTTCGGAATGTGATATGTTGAGTTTTAGTAAGATTAACGGAGAGGTGCCAGGAATTGAGCCATGTTTCAAGAGTATTGAGATAAGATTGGAGTTTATTGGAAAGAGAGGTGAAGGTAGGTCCTAAAGCAAGAACAGCAAGATCATCAGTATATTGATACAACCTAAGAGGGTGAGCGGGGTGGGGAATATCGTAGGTGAAAAGTACATATAATAAATGAGAAAGTGGAGAAACTTGGGCAACACCAGAAGTGATAGGAAAGCGGTAAGAGTGGGTGCCATGAATAGAAATGGTAGCGGTGCAACATTTCAGATAGTTAAATAATATATATAGGACGGTGGTAGGTAGAGGTAAGTGTGAGAGTTTGTAAATAAGACCTTCGTGCCAAACGGTATCAAAGGCCCTATTGACATCAAGACAGACTAAGAAATATATCGAGGGAGGAAGTGATATGGAATAGGTGATCATGTGTGGAGAAGTGAGCGTGAAAGCCGACTTGGGAATCAGGTAAAAGATGGAGAGATTGTAAGTAGCAAGACATTCTCTGGCATAAAATGCCTTCGAAAATTTTAGAAAGGACAGACAGGAAGGAAATGGGATGATAAGATCGGATGTCGGAGAGAGGTTTATTAGGTTTAGGAAAGAGGAGTATAACAGCTTGACCCCAGTAAGCAGGAAACAAGCCGGTATACAACATGGTAGTATAAATGGTACAGAGAATGTGGATGAGGGAAAGGGGGGCTTCACGAATATGACAATAGGTGATATGGTCGGAGCCTGGAGCAGTGTTACGTTTATAGCAAAGAAATGTTAGAATTTTGTGTGGGGTGAATGGAGCATTTAGAGGATGGGAGTAATCGACATCACAAAAATGGTGAAAGGATGGTTGAAAATGTGGGAGGAAAGAATCACAGTGTTGGAGAATGGTAGGTTCATCAGGATGGAAATAATGGGGGGAGGAAGAAGGGGAAAAAAGAGTAGAAAAATAGTCTGCGAAAACGTCAGCTTTGTCCTTGTCTGTGGTAGGGGGTTGGGTGGATGTATGGATGGAGTAGGTGGGGGAGCAGGTAGCAGTTTGTCAACCTGCAGAATGTAGTCCAGAATTTACGCGGGTCGTGCATGTCAGACAGGTTGTTGCAAGTAGTAGTCCAGCGCTTTTTCTTAATGGCTTTGATAAAAGAGCAAGCACGTTGAAGAGTCCGTCGGTGAGCGAGTAAGGTCATGGGGTCACGGGTTTGTAAGTAGGAATGATAGTAATCATGTGCAAGTTTAAGGGGAGAGAGAGCTTTATGAGGGATAGGAGGCTTAGTAGGATGAAATGAATGACGAGGTATGTGAAGAGTATCAGCAGTTTGAAGAGCGTGTTCAACTCTAGCAATGAGAGAAAGGAGGGTGGGGAGAGAGGTGGCGGAGGGGAATCATTAAGAAGATTGTTGATCGTGGTACAGTAGTTATGCCAATGGTTTGGGAATACCTTCTAGTAGGAGAAGGACGGGGGGGGGTTTGGAATCGAGTAGTATACGAAACCATAGGAAGGGTAAGAAGTGCTGGGAGATGATCGGAATTAACCGATAGAAGTTTGTTAATGGTTAGACGGGTGGAGAGGGGAGGGGAAAGGATGAAGGTATCATGGGTGGTATTGGAGATAGGACCCGGTGTGGAAGGAGAAAGGAATCTGCATGGCCCAGATTTCAGAAAGTAAGTGAGTGAAAGCAGTAGATTGAGTCACGTTATATGAGTGAATATTAATATCAGCAATAAAAATATAAGTATCGAATTTAGAATCAATATATTTAATGAAGTTAAGAGGGGGAGGGGTGCGGGGTGTTAAATAAAGGGTGACAATTGCGAGAGAAGTATTATTAGGAGGAAACATTTTGAGAATAAGATATTCAAAAAAGTTATTAGGAAAGTTATAAAAATGGAGTTTACTAGTAATATGTCGTTTAAGGTTTCATTTAAAACAAAAATATTTGGGTCATACAGATCAAAGGAAAGATTCAGGAGATCCCAGTTGGAAGTGACAGACTGTATATTAGTAAAATAGAGTTTCAACTTTTAACCACAATCAACGTGACGGCATTGAGGGGAAAAAATGCAAAATGCATTTTATTCCCTGAATATGTGACGTCAAAGTGGGTGTTAAAAACCAACCGGGAGGCCAGCTGAATCTGGTGAAGGATATAGGGGCGGTGAAAGGGAAGGGCATTCTGAAGGACCACGGTCAGAAAACGGATAATATTATCTGAACATGGGGCGGGAAGGGAGGAGGAAGGGGCGGGGGTGGGGAGGTCTTGAGAAATGACAGGTATAACGGTTTCAGGGTGATTGGGTTTGGGAGCTGGACGTGACTTGCATTTATAAGAAAAAAGGAAGGATGGGGCTGAGAACAGTTTACACACTTAGGTTCAGACTTATTTTGACAACTAGCAGTGGGGTGCTCTTGGCTACAGATAGCACATACCTGCACCTGGAGACACGGTGTACCGGGTGGGTGGTCGTACCGCTGGCACCAGTCACAGCTGATCTTCTGCGGCAGCGCAGAACGGGAAGGTTCCATGCGATGACGGGTACCATAGATGACGGCGTCATCTCGGAGGAGGGCGTCGAGGGTAGCGACATCACGGGAAAGGATCCGAATGAGAGAAGTTGGACCCTCTGCATTCCGGATCCTGAACACCTTGAAGTTTTGGTGGCCTTCCATCTGGAGTTGGGCAACCACCTCATCGTCTGTCCAACTTCGGTCGACCTGGTAAGCCACGACAGAGTGGATGGGCGTGGGTCGAGAAGGTGGAGCCAGTTGCCGTGCTGGAGTCTGCTGGGTAACGTCAACTGCTTTAGCATGCTTCCCGAAGTGCTCCAGGCCAATAGTGGTGAGAAGGTGAGCGTGAAAAGGCTTAGAAGTTTATGAAATAGCCATATCTGGTGCATTGGATTTCCAGGTTGTATTCAGAATAGTTGCGAGTGAAACGTGTTAGAATTTGATGAATGGACCTGGGGTTGGCTTTGGCAGGATCAACGTGCATGTGTTTGGTGACGAAAAATGGTGCCGGTGGAAGTGCAAGAGAATTTACAATGCTGCATTGCCTGATGTGGGGGGGAGGGGTAAGGCGGGGTTCTTGGCTGCTTGAGCGTAGCTGCGCACGTTCGATGGCATGAACGGCACAACAGAAGATGAAGCCGGAGGAGGCAGATGAAAAGGGGCAATCACGTTAGCCTCATCCAGATAGTTGAGGGTTTTGATACCCAAAGAAGAAGACGTAGGTGCTGAGTCCAGGTTAACTGCATATGAAGGCGAAGTGTACGTGGAGCCCATAGAGAAAGAACCAGCAGCTTCCCTGCAGCATTTTTTCCTTTCGGCATCCTTATCCGGAGAAAGTAATCAAGCCTGCTTAATTTGTTTTGAATCCATACTTAGAGAGCCAGGTGGAGAAGGATTGGCAGCCATCGTAGAATCTAGAACACTGGTGACGTACGAAGGTCTTGAACAGGTGACGTAGTATCCACTCGAATAGTCTCAAAGCTTCCAGAAAGGCGTAGATTTTCACTCATAAAAATCTGTGAACCGACAGCAAGTAGGTATGATGTTACTACTAATTCCAAGCTTCATTGATAAATACTGCAAATCACACTATAGTTTCTAAGTATCAATGTGTTCACAAAAAAAATTCATATGTAAAATATATAAAGTAAACAGCTAAGCAAGAACAACACTTTTAAATACTAAAACTAAACCTGAGGTCAGTTTCCAAGCAATCACTTATAAACTAATACCCCACTAAAGAACAAACCTAATTTGGTGGATGCCATTCTATACTACAGGTGGGTCACAAATCAATTATACCACTGGAGCTGGGAAATACTCCGTATTGTTGTTTCAATATGCTCCTGTTGGGAAACACATTTGATAGTTAGATGATAAAGTTAAGATCTCTGTTCCTTCTATAGCTCCAAACAGATGTTCCTCATTTAAACAGTCTGCTAATACTACCAGCAATTCCGAGTTTCATCATTATGCACAATTCAACTAGCACTTAATAACCTTATGTACAGAATCAAAATGACTACATAAAGGTTGTAATACTAACTGATTCTAGAGTAGTCATTCAAGCTGTCTCATTAAACTACTCTTCAGAGACAGCAATCATAACAGACATAAAACCAGCCCTAAAATCCCTCATGAGAAGAAACAAAGATCTAGTGTTCCAGTCGATACCTTCTCATGTAGGAATTGAAGGCAGTGCATCAGCTGACTTATTATCAACTCAACCACACACCCATCCTGCTGGGAATGCACAAAAGACTTGTTCAAAGAAAAACTAAACTTGTGAAACAGAATTAGTAAATAAATCAAAAGGAAATATGTCAGATAATTTATAAGAAAATTAGTAGTTATTCAGCAGAAAACAAAGGAAGAAAGCAGTGGCCAACTTCAGATTAATAATAGTTAAGATTATTTAGCTGAACACCTCAATAGAATTCGAATATCACCAACAAACAAATGCCCTATTTGCAACACTGCAATTATGAATCTCGATCACATTCTGGTTTGCTCTGGTTTGAACAAAGACTTCCAGAAGCAACATTATATATGTAAATTGTACAGGGATGTTAGAAAATGTATGCCCTAACCACATACATTGTTCGTACCGTAATACTATTTATATAAACATCTAAGCTCTTTAAGTCTTTAGGCTTTTTCAATTGTGAAATTACCAGCATTTCACTCCAGTGTGGCAGTAGGCTCATCAGTTGGCTGCTACACCACTCCAAGACGCTGGTGCTAGAGCACCGTTGAGACACTACTACAAGTTTGCTATGTAGGACAAAGCAGTGATGGTGCACTAGGGAAAGCACGTACCTCCACTTGTATAAATGGCTGCCTTTGGTCTAGGTCAAAAATAAGGTTCCTAGAAGGAAACAATAATTTAATTTCATCGATTGCAAATGTTAAAAACATTTAAGCTCTTGAAGTCTTTAGGCTTTTTCAATTGTGAAAATACCAGCGTTTCGCCCTAGTGTAGCAGTGGGCTCATCAGTTGGAATGCTACACACAATAGAGAGGCAAGTTTCTGTTATTAGTGCGGAAATTTTAAATAATTTACAAAAAAAATCCAAGCGAGTGCTCAGCAGTAAGTCTGGCTCTGGACGAGTCTACTGATACCAAAGATAAACCACAACTAGCCATATTTGTGAGGTATGTGTCAAAGCACTTGCAGATGGTGGAAGAACTTTTAGACCTGGTTACTTTGAAGGATACTACTTGTGGTTGTGACAAAGCCAGCTTCGGTTGTCAAATCTGCTTCCTTAGTAAAAATTGACATAACCCTACTCTGACCATGAAGTTTTTCCTTTAGTGATTTCAGTTTGGTTTTCCTTAACTGAGAGCCAACAGGAAAATCTTCCTTGAAATCGCTGTGGTTAGTGTCATGATGGCGTTTTAGATTACTGGCCTTGAATTGTGACAAAGTTGTTTGACACAAAAGACACATTGGCTTACCGTTTCTTTCTACAAAAACGAATTCTTCCTCCCAGTCGGTATTAAAAGCTTGATTCTCCTCTTCATATTTACGCTTCTTAGGCACCATCGCAACTGTTCGGACACCAGGCCACAACTGTACTGAAACAGCACACAACAGCACACAGAAAAGTATCGGCTCTCACTACTGCCTGCACGTGAACGTGACTATACATAATCCTGCTATACATAATCACAATAAAACACAATAAAACACAATACAATAAGACATACAGTATGCAGTAGCTTCATTGAACACCCTACTATCTCGGAGCTCAGCTCTCAGCAACTGCAGTAAGTGCCGGAAACCGTGCGCGCCAGTGGCCGGTAGCGGCCTGTCATCGGTGGCCAGGGTCGAGCGAGAAAGTCCCTGCCAAGCATAAATAAAGACCCTGTATTTCTCAGCAGCCCTTTCCTTTAATATTCCTATTATCACTTTATTTAAAGCTCAAGGGCATAACTTTTGATTTACTTCATACTGGTTCTGACTTAACTAAAGCTGTAGTTACAGAATCCTGTAATGTTTGTTTCAGATTGATCTCCTTCAGTTTATTGTGCATCATAATTTGAAGAGATGGGGGGGAGATGCAGTTACTTACATTCACAGCATACCTTAAGCTGTATACATATGTCTGCTGGGTGGTGTCAACTGAGTGACAATGCTAAGATGAGACTGAATTGTCTGAATAAACCTCTCAGTCAACAAGTAAGGAGAAATAGAAGCAGAAATACACCAAAGAGGTCCTTCTCAGGAACCAAACTTTTGAAATAATCGACCATCACTACAAATATATCAATAAAACATTGAGGGTATCAGTAGGTCAAAATGTGAATACTTAGTCAAATCCTTGAAGGGATATTCAGTTGATGTTATAGCACTTCAGGAAACCCATGTAGCAGATAATATCCAGTTGCAAACATGAGGGAAAATTGTGTGAGTCAAGCTAGCAGCCATTCTTAATCACAATAGTGGCATTGTAAGAAAGAAATGAAATGTGTATGGCTTTTAGTGCCGGGAGTGCCCGAGGATGTCTTCGGCTCACCAGCTACATGTTTTTTTAAATTTGACTCCCGTAGGTGACCTGCGCATCGTGTTGAAGACACATACACCTAGCCCCCGTGCCAGCGCAATTAACCAATGATGGTTGAAATTCCCTACCCTGGCGGGAATTGAACCCGGACCAGCATTCTAACCATTTAGTCATGGAGCTGGCCATTCTAATAACAGTTAGTCGTTACACACCTAGTATCAGCTGGCCAATTCCACCACTTCCAACCCAACAACATCCAAGTGTTATTGTAGGGGACTTCAATAACCATCATCATCATCAGTGGCAGCTGTTACTCATTTTGGAGTATACAAATTCTCCTGCTTACAATCCACTAGCACTCAATGCTGTTTGTGCTTGTACTTCTGATGACTGAACAAGCCAATTCTAGCATGAACCACGCATCCATACAGACTGCACTCCAGTGGATTTCCAATCTGGATTTGGATTTGTAACTGATATTGTGATATTGAGATCTTGCAGTATCTCTCTTGTTTTATGCGACCGACCGACCGAAATTGAAGAGGTTGTTGAATTTGATATCTTTGAAGTACAATTACCAAAGCAAAACATCTGTTGAAATTTCCTGTAATTCTTATGTTTTGAAAATTAAGTAGTAACAACATAGCACTTAATGCCTTACAACCATGAACCTGTTTCAACACAACCAAGCTGAGACTAGAAAGAACTAATGGCACCCTGAAAATAGGCCCATAACAAGGCGTATGGTTTAGGGGTGGGAGCCATTGGAAAAGCTATTTTCAGAAACGGCATCAACACTTCAATACACCTACCTATATTAAATAAGAATACATTCTTTTTAAAAAATTGTCCATCAACACACTGTGTTTTGGAAGGATAAGCTTCTTCTTCTTCTTCTTCTTCTTCTTCTTCTTCTTCTTCTTCTTCTTCTTCTTCTTCTTCTTCTTCTTCTTCTTCTTCTTCTTCTTCTTTTTCTTCTTCTTCTTCTTCCAGTTTACTGGAATTGTTTCTTGATAGGGATTTGGCCCAGTTTTATGGCCAGATGCCCTTCCTTGTGTCAACCCTATGTGGAGGGATGTACTCACTACTGCATGTTTCTGTAGTGGTTGGTAGTGTGATGTGTTCTGTCCAGATGAAGAGAAGATAATGTATTAAGAGAAATACAAATGCCCAGTCCCTCAGCCAGGGGAATAACCACACTCAATAAAAATCCTCAGCCTGGACAGGAATCGAACCCTGGTCCCTTGGATCTGAAGGCCAATAGGCCTACACAGACCATTCAGCCAAGGAGCTGGATAATTGAATAACCAGGTCCTAGCAATCAAATTTAAAATACTGACATATTTCATGTAAAACTGAGGCATATGGACCCTGTTGATGGTGATTCATCTGTCGGTTGGAGTTGTTAAGCCTTAAGCAGATCCCTTGATGCTATTCGATAGGAGTAGGGTAGGTGCCGGCACTGAATTTCACCCTCTCCCTTTCTAGTCATATATCATGTCATTCATTATTTTCACCTCACTAACTCCTCTGATGAGGCTGACGTCAGGAATGGCATCCGGTCATAAAAACACGCCACAACAGATTCATCTCACCTCATACCTGACCCCGTAGATAAACGGGACAAGGGGTGAACAAACAAAAAACAATTTCATGTAAAACTGAAGCTATGTTAAAGGTAATTCACCTTATTATGTGTGTATATTTCTAGTATCAAACCAGTCAGCAGTTGGTACAGATGGAAATTAAAGAATATGCTAAAATAATGCCAATATGCAATGAAAGAAACAAGGCATATTGATGGTCAGATTCATTTGTCATCCAAGAGCAGTATTATTACAAATAAAACCACATACCAAAATAACGAAGGTGAATATGTCCTAAACTCCTCAGTAAGAAATAACCTTCTAATAAATAATAATAATAATAATAATAATAATAATAATAATAATAATAATAATAATAATAATAATAATAATAATAATAATAATAATTGTTTTACATCCCACTAACTACTTTTACAGCTTTTGGAGATTCCAAGGTGCCAGAATTTTGACCTACAGGAGTTCTTTTACATGCCAGTAAAACTACCGACATGAGGCAGACGAATTTGAGCACCTTCAAAAAAGGGCTGGACGGATCCAGGATCGAACCCGCCAACTTGAGCTCAGAAGATCAGTACTCTACTGCCTGAGCTACTCATCCTGGCATCATACTTCCTTCAAGAAACAAGACAGTCGTAAGTTAAATATATATATATCACAAGGATATAAGATCAAGACAGATTTTGATAATGTGATAATGGATAAACTAATTGGAGGAATGAGAGACACAATCCCAAGTGTTTTGTGGCTGACCTAAATTATAAAGTTACACCAGGCATGGCTTTTCATTAGGTTCAATGATTCACTGAACACCTGTCACTAAAAAGCCACTTATTCTCCCGATTATTGTATTTTTAAGAGAAAAATCAGGAGGATATTTCTGGTTATTTACCACACCCGGGCGACTGGAGTGGGATGATGATGATGATGATGATGATGATGATGATGATGATGATGATGATGATGATGACTTTCTTCATTTAGAGTATATGGGAGCAATAGCCAGTCCAGCTGCTTAGTTCATTGTGCTGAGTAAACCACACAAAAGCTTTTAGAATAGCTCTGGGCAGCAGCGGAATAGCCAGGGGGGTGGGTTACTGGGGGTTAGAACCCCTCTTCCCCATGGAAATTTTACAAAGATAAATTAAACAGAAACTGACAATAAACTAAATAAACATTCAGAGACATAATTGTAGAACCAATATATCTGTTGAATCTATTTTCTAAGAAGCCTCGAAAGTTGGATTTTAGATTGTAATCTGAGCATACCATTCGCTGTAAAACTGTTGACCTTGATTGTATTGTTCTTGTTCTGTATTTTAATGTAAGATTTTGTAGTGTAGGCTATTGCAAGCTGAATATCAATGCGTCAGTGTCCTTATAATGACAAGTTTTGCATGCACCACACACGCACAAGCACCTTCATTGTGTTCTATCATCATTTTGTAACTACAACCTGTGACAATAAAGTTCGGTGAACGAAGTCAGAACGGTCGATCCAGCAACTCTCGTGACACACAACGCTGCACCTGTGTAGCAGCAGGTTTTGAACACCTACTCCCAACGTTGTTCGGTTGAGCATCGTGTGTGTGCCATGTAAGACCTGTTTGACACGGTGCGTGTTTAGTGCATTGGTTCTGAACTCTGAACAGGAACATGAATGACCAAAAGATCAACATACAGTTTTGTTTTAAGCTTGGCAAGACACCAAAAGAAATGCATGCGATGCTGGTACATGTTTATGAAGATCAAGCACTGTCCTTAAAGTGTGTGTACGAGCGGTTCGCCCGTTTTCGAGGAGGCCGGGAAAGTGTTTCTGACAACCACCATAGCGGAAGACCGGCAACCGCCGTCAGTGACGATAACATTGAGAAGATGAGGATATAATCATGAACAATCAGAAATAAATATCTCCAAGCCACTGGCCCCTTAACCTCACCACAATGAATGTACCCTAAAATCATTCTGGTCCAACAAAATTCTGCCGCCGAGATCTTAATGTTTCAGTGCCCCCGCAGCAGCGCGGCGCCGTACCGCCACTGAGGTGGGGTATGGGCCCGCCTCTCTTCAGTGAGGCCAACCAGTGTACGGCGAGCCGGAGCCCTCCTCCCGGCCAAGGCTGATGTGCGGCGCACAACCTGCTACTTGCCCGCGGCCTGTATATGTTCACCGCGGGTGCGGCGTGCTTCAACACCACTACTACTCCTCTCATAGTGCGGGCGAGCGGTATCTCAGGGTACTTGAGGGGTCCGAGCGGCCCCCTCTGGACACAAGCAGCAGCGGCCGGTCTGGCCATCCAACCTTATCAACATTAAATGTACTTAATCAGCTATAGGGATATTTAATATCAACAATTACTACATTTTTGAATTCAACGACAATATCTGGTGGACTTAGAAAATTTTTCTTCACTTTCAAGAATTTAAAGTTTTTCCTTCAGAATTCAACTTCTACAAGCATAAAGACATTACATCAAAAGTAACCACAAAGAATTTTGAAACTGGATCCAATCATTTAAGAAAATTTGGTTGTAAATACTTCTGCAATTAACTTCTATTTCAACATCATAACTTGGACCGTATTTTAAAACAAAAGTTTATGTTCTTCTGTGTTACCCCTTGGAGGGACTTTTGGGGGGGGAGGTCTGTACCGGGCGGTACACCTCCGCTCCGCTAATTCAAACATTGCGCCTGTTGAAACTCCTCTACTGGGGGAAGCCTGAACTTTAACTACTGTGTTAATTCTCAAGTTTCTCAGAAGATGTCCCTACTTGTAAATTTTGAAGTTTTCTGAACTGTGTTGTTCTCGATGTATTTTTGTTTTGCCTGTAGTAAGAAGTGTGGACATTCTCGTCTAGATGGCACTATTGAAGGACTACAATTATGCACCCTAGTGTGAAGTGAACGAACTGTGTTTTTGGAGAAATTTTGGGTTCATAAGTCTGTTCTTTGTTAAATTTCTTTCAGTCATTGTTTAAGTTGGCAATATTAACCCTTTCTTTCCGCCAGTTTTGAATTTGACCAATAAGGAATTTCTGTAATTAATTTTCCACCAATAAGGTGTTTCTTCTTCGTCTAGTGTAGTAGTTTTTGCCATTATCCAATAAAATGCTTGTGGGCGGGTGTTATCATTCACGAAACGCCTCGAACTTTCCACGAGGGTATATAAACTGCTGATTTTCGGGTCTCTGCGCCACTTCAGTAACATCTATCATTGTGTAAATTATGTAGCAGGGGGCGGGAAGCGCCTCGTTCTTCGGGCAGCAGTTCAACCACCAGGTAATGGCCTTTTAATAACTTCTTTTCTTGCTAGCTCAGCAGTTTAACTCTCGGGGCAGGTCCGAAGCCTTTTACCATGTAACTTACCTCTAAAATGTAAAGACACTTGGTATCTATTCTATCTTTTTAAACTACAAATTGGGATAGAGAGTGCTTAACCCTCTCGAGCTCCCACTCATATTGCTTTGAGGTGAACTTATTTTCACAACCGTTTCTTCCCTTCTAATGTAATGTAAATCGTTTTCTTATATAAGTCACCTCTTTAGGATGGGATTAGCCCTTGCATTAACGGCCTAGTGCCAAGTAGGTTTTAAATAAAGTGTATTAGGAGTGCAAGGACGCCTCCTCTCAAGTTGGTATTTTGGAGGCCATGTAATTGACCTGTTTCTTTACTTAACAGGCCTCAGTAGGTTGGGTATTTTTACCCCTGTTTTCATGTACTTGGAGGACAGCTTGAAAGTAGAATTTGGTGTGGCCTTTGATAGGCTTGAACTTTGAGAGCGTGTTGCTCTTTCTTAAAATTTGGTTTCTGTGTGCCTCGAGCAGGCTTTTCTGTGTAATAGGGAGCGAGTGCTCCTGGGCATGATTGGGGTTTTCGGCCCCTTTGTTAAACCTTATGTATAAGTAAAGTTGGGCTCATTGCTCAAGAATTATGTGCCTGGCTCTCGGAGCCCAAATCCTGTAACACTGTAATTGTACATTCTCGATTGGTTGCTTTGCTACTCTGTATCTGCCATTCTTGTTATTTCTTGATTTTGCAAAGAAAATATAACCTTGTTAAATTTTATCTTAACTTTAATTTCGTAAGTTGAGACCCGTTCACCCCAGCACCTTCTTTCACCTCTGCACATCCACAATACTCTGTAACAGTAACTACAACCTGTGGCAATAAAGTTCGGTGAACGAAGTCAGAACGGTCGATCCAGCAACTCTTGTGACACACAACGCTGCACCTGTGTAGCAGCAGGTTTTGAACACCTACTCCCAACGTTGTTCGGTTGAGCATCGTGTGTGTGCCATGTAAGACCTGTTTGACACGGTGCGTGTTTAGTGCATTGGTTCTGAACTCTGAACAGGAACATGAATGACCAAAAGATCAATATACAGTTTTGTTTTAAGCTTGGCAAGACACCAAAAGAAATGCATGCGATGCTGGTACATGTTTATGAAGATCAAGCACTGTCCTTAAAGTGTGTGTACGAGCGGTTCACCCGTTTTTGAGGAGGCCGGGAAAGTGTTTCTGACAACCACCATAGCGGAAGACCGGCAACCGCCGTCAGTGACGATAACATTGAGAAGATGAGGATATAATCATGAACAATCAGCAATTAACTATGCGCATGATAGCGGATGAACTGCAGATTAACTGTGAATCCGTGCGACAAATCGTTGCCCAGAATTTAGGGAAGAGGAAAATGTGTTCTCGTCTTATGCCACTTCACTTGACACGATCAGAAGCAGGCACATTTAAAGGCTTCACAGGATTTTGTCGAAACGGCGGACGCGACCTCAAATTTCTTGAAATGTATTGTCAATGAGGATGAAACCTGGTGTTTCAGGTACGACCCTGAAATGAAACGGCAAAGCATGAAATGGCGTTCTCCGGGATCCCCTCATCAAAAACAGGTCAGAGCCGAAAAGTCATGCATCAAACTCGCTTTGAAAGGAAAGAGGTTTGACGATATTCCTGACATCCAACGAAACGTGACGAGGCTTTCGAACACCATCTCAAAGGAAGCCTTCTTGAAAGTTTCCAGGACATGTATCGCCGATCTCAGCATTGCATAGTTATGGGAGGGGACTATTTCGAAGGACAGTAAGGTCACTGTCATGCATTGTTCATCTATGTTGATAGTACAGGACTATTCACTGAACTTTATTGTCACAGGTTGTGTAACCACCCCCCCATTGGCCGATCCTGCCTACACTAATGCTGGGCAGGCTACAAAGTGTTAAGAGATGTAGGGAAAACATCTCTGTCACACTGCCCTTCTCTTTCATTACACCTCTGTGTCACTCAGACTATTGTTCTATTTCACATTCACACTACCTTTCTCTCTCCAAATCTGCCTGGACCAGAGCACATTTTGCCTCTATTTTTTTAACACTTAAGAGAGGATGAGGATGGGGCTGTAGATTTCTGAGAAACTTTCTCTCACTACACATTACAAGGTGGCTTACCAGTGGTGCAGATTTCTGTTTACTTGTGTTACCAATGCTATTGTGTTATTGTGAATGTGTTTTATAATGGCAGGAAAAAGTGTTAGTATTCTCCAAGAAAAAACAAACCTTTTTAGTCCTCCATTAGGAAAAATTTCCATTAAAAAATCCATGATTACTCAATGTATGGATTTCGGCGAGAGGGTGATTTGACATTTTTGTAATACAGAAGGAGAGAAGGGTGGAATTTTGCCACAAACAGTTAGCAGCAACACATCCACTACCACATTTCTGGCTTAAGTGTTTATTTAATCCTTATGATCTGATTTTACTTTATCTCAGAACAAGACCCCTGTGGGTGGGGGCAGTAGAATAACACCCACGGTATCCCTTTTCTGTTGTAAGAGGTGACTAAAAGGGGCCCCAGAGGCTCTGAACTTTGGAGAATGGGTTGGCAGCCATGGGGCCCTTAGCTGAGTCCTGGCATTGCTTCCACTTACTTGTAACAGGCTCCTCACTTTCATCTATCCTATACGACCACCCTTGGTTAACTCTTGTTCTTTTCTGACCCCGATGGTATTAGAAAACTCAAGGCCTAGGGAGTCTTTCCTTTTCATGCCTTTTCTGGCCCTTGTCTTCCTTTAGCTGATACCGTCATTTTTTGAAGTGTCAGATCCCTTCCATTTGTTTCACTCTGATTATAGAGGATGGTTGCCTAGTTGTACTTCCTCTTAAAACAGTAATCACCTCCACCACCACTCTCAGAACAAATTAATATCCATGGGAAGAAATACTATATTATTATTATTATTATTTATTTACATATTTTACGCCCACACTGGAGCATTTAAATCAATACATTTGAGTTAATTTCTTCTTTTTCTTCTCCCAGAACTTTCTCATCCTCTCCGACCTGGAAGCCCTTTGTGTGTCCGATATAGTATATTGTTTCCGTTCCACTGTTTTTAGTTTGAGACTTATGCTTTTGTTCTTCAAAATCCTCTTCTCTTTTCTGCCTTTGATTTTTTGCTGAGTTATACCCAATTCTTCCAAATCATCCTGAACTTCTTTGAACCAATTATTATTGATTTTATTTTTCAAAAAGTAATCAAATAGTTGTTTCAATATCCTGGTGTCTGGTAATCTTGATATCTGACAGAAAAAGGAAATTCTTCTTTTACGCATTGTAGATATTATTGATTCACATTCACGATAGACAATGTTGTTAGGCAACAATCTCCACTGTCCATCAACTTGGTGTTTTTTAAAAATAATTGTTCTGAGAATTCTTCTATCAGTTTTCTGTAATTTGTCTGTTGTAGATTTTACATTTAATTTGAATAAAGTTTCACTAGCATACATTGCCTCTGGTTTAACTCTGGAATTATAGTGTTTCAGCTTAGCGTTTATCGAAAGAGTTTTTTTTTATAGGTTGGCCAGGTAAGTCTTTGTGCTTGTTTAAATTTAGTTGTTCTGTGTTCTATTGCTTATTTTTCATTTCTGTTCCATGTTATTCTTTCCCGAAGATATTTGAATTTCTGAACAATTTTAATCTCTTTATTACTGTTCAGTTGAATAACTGGTAAATCAACTTTAAAAGTTGGCATCATTTATTTGTAATCCCATTTTTTTTGGCTATAATTTCTAGTTGTTCAATTTGAAATTTAGCCTCTTCTATTGTATTTGCAAGTAATGCTAAATCGTCCGCAAAAGCAAGGCAGTTGAGTTTAATACTTGATAGTTGGTTGGCATTTCTTGTTCCATTCACGCATAACCTTCTCCAATGCACAATTAAATAACAATGGTGAAAGTCCGTCTCATTGTCGAAGTCCAGTTCTTATAGTGAATGATTCTGATAATTCACCTCTAAATTTAACTTTTGCCTTTGTATTTTTAAAAGTCATACTAATGAGGTTAACAAGTTTTTGGTGTAATCCAAATTCTTTAAGGCTTTTTAATAATGAGTCACGATGAATACTGTCATATGCTTTTTTTTAATCTACAAACGTGATGACTAGACCCTTACTTCGAACTCTTTGGTGCTTCATTATCCATTTTAAACTAATGATTTGATCTGGACAGCTTCTACCTGGTCGAAATCCTCCCTGATATTCTCCTAGTTCTTGGTCGAGTTGTTCTTGGATTCTTGTGTATATAATCTTGTATATAATATCAAGCAAGGATATCCCCCGATAATTATTTGGATCGGAGCGATCACCTTTCTTATGCAGCGGGTGGATTATCACTGTATTCCATTCCTCGGGAAGCTTCTCCGTGTTCCAAATATCAATGATGTACTTATGTAGGTTTTGAATAGTCTGATCATTAGCATTCTTCCATATTTCTGCTACTATTTGATTCTCTCCTGCTGCTTTGTAGTGCATTAATTGCTGTTTTCACTTCATTGTAAACTGGTGGTATAATCTTTTGTAATGGAGTTTTATTTTTTGGGTTAGGGTCAAATTCTAAATGTTCCACACGATCCTCACAATTAAGTAACTCTTTAAAGTATTCTGCAAGGATGTTAGCATTATCTTGATTATTGTGTGCCATTTTTCCATTTTTATTTCTTAACATAAGTGTGGGAGGGGTAAACTTAGATTGATATTGCTTGAATGTTTTGTAATAGTCTCTTGTTTTATGCTGATTGTATGTTTCCTCTATAGTGCTAAGCATTTCCTTTTGATAATGTCTTTTAATTGTCGTAATTTCTTTAGCTGTTTGTCTTCTGGCATTAATTAGTTCTTCTCAAGATTTTTCTGTTTTCCTCTGTTGATCGTTTAACCATGCCTTGTGCCTTGCTTGAATTGCTTTATTACATTCCCTGTTCCACCACCATGTTTCTTTCTCCTTTTAATTGGAGCGATTTCTTCAGCTATGGCTTTAAGTTTGTTGATCATTGTCTCTAATTTGTCATTTAAAGGTGTTTTGGATCTCTCTAAATATATTTTATTATTTATTAAGTAACTGGGATCATAATTTCTCCTTGCTTTGAGATGATTACGTTTGTGTTTCCTTTTTGGTGTGAAATTGATTTTTATTTTTGAGATATAATGATCCGAGTCAATGTCTACCCCACGGAGGACTCTGACATTATAAATTTTTTTATGATAATCGTTATCCATAGCAACATGATCAATCTGAAACTCTCCCAATTTTACGTTAGGGCATTTCCATGTCATAAGTTTATGTGGTCGCCTCATGAATCTGGTGGTTTCCAAAATGAGTCCATGATCTGCACAAAGTTCAATTAATCTTTGACCATTTTTGTTCGTTAATTTATGAGCAGGCCATTTTCCTACAACTGTGCGATACTTCTTTTCTCTGCCTATTTTAGCATTGAAATCTCCAAGTAAGATTTTTATATGCTCATCAGGGATCTTCGATAATATGTAATCAAGTTCTTCCCAAAAGTTTTCAACTCCTTCTCTATCTTTATTGTTTTTGTCATTTGTTGGTGCATGGACATTTATTAAAGTCTAAGTTTTATTCCCTACTTTAACTGTTAGAAGTGCCATCCTCAAAGAGTTTGAAGAAAAATCTTCAATTGAGTCTATTATGCTACTATGAACAAGAAAACCTACACCAAATTGGGGGACATTCTTCATTACTCTTTGTCCTGGAGGTCCTTTGTAGAGACGATAACCTCCTGATTCAATTGGGTCCTGGTCTGTGTTCCTAAGTTCTTGTAAAGCCATTATTAAAATTTTATGTTGGTCCATCACATCAGTTAAATGTTTCAACTTCCCCACCTTACTTAGTGAATTAATGTTTAATGTTGCAAAATATGAAAATTTTCCTGATTTGTTGAACTTAAGTCTCCTATTACATTGTTGGGTTTGTCCACTGTCTGTCAGCTGTCTGTCAATTGTCTGTTGGGCTTCCAGGCACTCCGACTTGCCTAGGTCTTCTACTTGACACCCCACCGATTCCGAGTGGTGTCTTTGTGCAGATCCTTGTTGTTGTTTGTCCACACCGGTGGATTTATTCATTAGAAGACTCATCATCATTGATTGTCTGATCTTTTGATCGAAACATTTCAGACCGAAGTCAGGCTTTACAATTCCAGATGTGATCTGGAAAGGTGATTAATGAAGTATGAATTGGTGATAAATGAAATGATACAAGTTCAAAATGTGAACCCCATCACCAAACTTCAGGAGCTATTACTGGGTTGCATGTACATCAAGTACAATAAAAATACCCAGAATAAAGGAGTGGAGATTAAAATAAGAAGATAATAGGAGGGCCTTGTAAAACCTGGTCATACAAAAGTTACCAAGAAATGAAACACAAAAAGCAAATGAGTTATGGAACTTGTTGAAAATAATCTTAGTTAAATTACTATTTAGTTCTATTTCCTGGACGAATTGCATTGTTACTCGACCCGAGGTAATCAGTCTCCCCAGGCAAATAAATTGACTTTCTATGGAGGAAAAGTGGACCAGCAGGTAATGCAGGTACAGGATTTATTATCAGCTACAAAATACTCAACTCAATCACTGACTTTACCTCGCCAAACAGTCAAGTATCCATCCTCTCCCTCAAGTATGCTAACAAGGGTAATAATTTAGTGTATATATATGCTCAAACCAATCAGAATAACAGGAGGAACCAATCTTGGAGTAGGCTAATACTGTTTTGAAGTTGAGGATTTGCTCAGTATAAGATTGGCTTTTCCTAAAGCCTTCCTTGTATTTGCCGATTTGATTTTCTGCCATTCTTAGCAAGGCCTTAGACAGGATCTTGAGAGGGCAACTATCCAGCACACAAGTGAACTAACTCAATAGAGAAAGATTGGTGGAACTGTGTCAAATGTTTGGCTTGGTCGTGAAGTCCACAGTCTCCAGAAGCCTACCTAGGAAACAGAAGACATGGATCCTCTCCTAACACTAATCTGGGTGAATCCTAAATACAGCATGTGGCTATCTTGAAAAAGTCCCAAAGGGAAATACAAAACATGAACATACTGAGAGACACCATCCTGGAAGCTCACAGACATGATAATTTTAGATTCAATCAACCGACCCAGATTGAAAGAGAACTTCACTAAAAGTAATTCCGGAGACTTTTACAGAACTTTTATACTGTAGAATCTTAGTAAATACAGTCCCTGAGACTCACAGGGCAAGTTGGTTTACATCAACAAGGACAACCACCAGCTACTAGCCCAGTACTTCAATAACGTGCTCAAATGTGATCCACCCAATGAAGACTTTGATTACCAGCAAATGACACCAAACCCAGACTCACGACCTCCTTTAATGGAAGAAGTTAGCTAAATCATCCAGCTAGTCAAGATAAATAAGTCACCTGGAGAGGACTCCATTGTGGCCGAACTCTAGAAATGTGGTGTTAGCAAGCTCACCAAGATTATTCAGAATATCTGGGAAATGGAAGAGTTGCCATCATACTTGATCTGACTTCACATGAAAAGAGATCTTAGAGATGCAGATAACTATGGAGGGATCTCCCTCCTTCCAATAACATACAAGGTCCTATCTAAGGCCTTTACTAATAAGGGCAGAAAATCAAATGGACAGTCAACTGGGGGAATACAAGAAAGGCTTTAGGAAAAGTCAATCCTATGCTGAGCAAATCCCCAACTTCCAAACAGTACTAGCCTATTCCAAGTTTAGAATCTGTAAGGTGATAGTCACCTTTGTTGATTTTAGAAAGGCCTATGACTCTGTGGAGAAACCCTTGGCAAAATTCTCAAGGAACTATATCTAGACAAAGTAACCCAAAAACTCATTCTATAAATGCTGATTGACATACACTACATAGTTAAATACTGTACAGAGACAAAATCTTGAAATTTTCCCAATCAAAACAGGAGTCAGACAAGGTAATGGACTTCTTCATTCCTCTTCAACTGCATATATATGATAAGATATATGATATATATATATATATATATAAGAGATATGATATATGATAAGAATGACATTTACAATAAGATACAAAAGTTGAAAACTAAAAAAGCGGCTGGAATTGATCAGATTTCTGGGGATATACTAAAGACGATGGGTTGGGATATAGTACCATACCTGAAGTACCCTACTTATTTGATTATTGTTTGGTCGGAGGAGCTATACCAGATGAATGGAGAGTTGCTATAGTAGCCCCTGTGTATAAAGGAAAGGGTGATAGACATAAAGCTGAAAATTACAGGCCAGTAAGTTTGACATGCATTGTATGTAAGCTTTGGGAAGGCATTCTTTCTGATTATATTAGACATGTTTGTGAAATTAATAACTGGTTTGATAGAAGGCAATTCGGTTTTAGGAAAGGTTATTCCACTGAAGCTCAACTTGTAGGATTCCAGCAAGATATAGCAGATATCTTGGATTCTGGAGGTCAAATGGACTGTATCGCGACTGACCTGTCTAAAGCATTTGATAGGGTGGATCATGGGAGACTACTGGTAAAAATGAGTGCAATTGGACTAGACAAAAGAGTGACTGAATGGGTTGCTATATTTCTAGAAAATAGATCTCAGAGAATTAGAGTAGGTGAAGCTTTATCTGACCCTGTAATAATTAAGAGGGGAATTCCTCAAGGCAGTATTATCGGACCTTTATGTTTTCTTATATATATAAATGATATGAGTAAAGGAGTGGAATCGGAGGTAAGGCTTTTTGCGGATGATGTTATTCTCTATAGAGTGATAAATTACAATATTGTGAGCAACTGCAATGTGACCTCGAAAATGTTGTGAGATGGACAGCAGGTAATGGTATGTTTATAAACGGGGTTAAAAGTCAGGTTGTGAGTTTCACAAATAGGAAAAGTCCTCTGTTTTAATTGCTGCGTTGATGGGGTGAAAGTTCCTTTTGGGGATCATTGTAAGTATCTAGGTGTTAATATAAGGAAAGACCTTCATTGGGGTAATCACATAAATGGGATTGTAAATAAAGGGTACAGATCTCTGCACATGGTTATGAGGGTATTTAGGGTTTGTAGTAAGGATGTAAAGGAGAGTGCATGTAAGTCTCTGGTAAGACCCCAACTAGAGTATGGTTCCAGTGGGGACCCTCACCAGGATTACCTGATTCAAGAACGGGAAAAAATCCGAAGAAAAGCAGCTCGATTTGTTCTGGGTGATTTCCGACAAAAGAGTAGCGTTACAAAAATGTTACAATGTTTGGGTTGGGAAGAATTGAGAGAAAGAAGAAGAGCTGCTTGACTAAGTGGTATGTTCCGAGCTGTCAGTGGAGAGATGGCGTGGAATGACATTAGTCGACGAGTAAGTTTGAATGGCGTTTATAAAAGTAGGAAAGATCACAATATGAAGATAAAGTTGGAATTCACGAGGACAAACTGGGGCAAATGTTCATTTATAGGAAGGGGAGTTAGGGATTGGAATAACTTACCAAGGGAGATGTTCAATAAATTTCCAATTTCTTTGAAATCATTTAGGAAAAGGCTAGGAAAGCAACAGATAGGGAATCTGCCACCTGGGCGAGTGCCCTAAATGCAGATCAGTATTGACTGTATTGATTGATTGATCCTTGAAAAAGTTGTGAGAAAATGGTACAAGGAACTGGTCAGTTTGGGTGTCCAGAGTGGGGTCTACCTGGGCTACAAGAGAGAAGGGCTGACAGTAGACTGTCTGGCCCTTGCTGACGACATGGCACTGATTACTAAATCTCTGGAAATAACAGTGATCCAGGTCAAGTGTCACTGGAGAAGACCAAGTACTTCACTAACAACAAAGTGACTAACAGAGAGATGTCTCTAGAAAAGGGTAAAATCAAGCGAGTGGAGAATTGTAAGTACCTCGGCAGCTGAAATAAACCCAGCTTGTCAGAGGAAACAGCTATCTCTGCTGGAACTGGCCTATCAACTAACACAAAACACATAAAAGCAGCAATGCCTGTTACAAAATCTTAAGCTGAAACACTGCACAACAGTCATCTAGAGATATTGGTGATGGCAACAAGATCATATTCTATAGCACAAGCAGACAGCGTAAGGTGGCCATCGTCAGTGATGAAACGTGTCACAAAGTTACTGAAGTTAATCACCATTCAGATTGCCTTATGTCACCAGTCATCGACATTGGGGCTCACCACCTTCTCTACATAGGGCCTCAGATAGGCTGCGACGAAGATGAAAAAGAAACTTTCTAAGAAGAATTGTATCATCAAGTTGCAAAATGCCTGGCTGAACATCTACTGACGCTATGTGGTGACCTTAGTGGATATGTTGGAACTAGTAAAGATGGGTACATTTGCCATGGGAACAAAAGAAAGGGCACATGCAGCAATGATGGATACCGAAGTCCCAATTTTGCTGAAGCCTGTGGTTTTGTCATCAACAACACTTTCTTCAATAAACATGGTAGGGCTGGTTTGAAATAACCAATACAACCCGCGGACCTACCGGTAGCCCAATTCCTGGGGGCTTTAGAATACTGGGGCACCTTCTCTTCAGGGGGCATAAATATGGAGGGCCCTTACCCTGGGTTAAGGGTGAAGACCTCAACGGCATCTATGGCGGAGAAGATGGACTTCGGTACGGTGGAGATGGCGGAAGAGGCAACCCATCCTTCTGGGGGTGTACAGATGGAACCTACTGCCTTGTAGGATGAGGAAGGCATCCTCAAAGGCTAAGGGAATAAACCTTGAAAGAAAATCCTCTTATGTGTTAGGCCTAGCAAGTCAGCAGGAGAGTACTGAGTACAGTTGCTTTTAATAAGAAAAAGAGCCTCGGAAAGAAGATTATAGACCGGACTGACACATCCTCTCAGACAATTGTAAAGTATGATGACCGTAAGGCTGATGATATACCATGTTCTGAAAGAACACCCAAAAATAAATAAGAGATTCAAATACCAAATTGGAACTATGAACATTCTGTCATTAACTGGAAAGGTAGAAGAACTCCTAGACATGATGGATAGAAGAAAAATATCAATATTGGGATTAAGTGAGACCAAATGGAAAGGGATTGGAAGTATGGCACTTCATGGAGGATACAAATTATACTGGAGTGGGCAGGAGAAGGTAGCGAAAAATGGTGTTGGATTCTTAATTAACAAAGGGACTGATGCTACAGCTGAAGTTATCTGCAAAAGTGATAGAATCATTAAAATGCTCATGAAACTCGAGAACACTAAGTACACCATCATACAAGTGTATGCTCCACAGACAGGCTGCAGTGAGGAAGACAAAGATAAATTTCAGCAAGACCTGGAAGATACAGTTAATGAGGAAAACGTTATTATTATTATTGGAGATCTAAACGTGCAAGTTGGGGTAGACAGACTGGAGTATGAGAACATCATTGGTCCACATGGATTTGGACAAAGGAACCCAGAAGGAGAACAACTGTTAGATCTGTGCAGAAGAAATTATCTTATAATAAAAAATACATCCTTCAAAAAAAGAGACAGTCACAGAGTAACAAGGTACAGTTGGGATGGCCACTATAGAACACTGATTGACTACGTAATCACAAATAAAGATGGTGGTAGATTCATCACAGATCTAAAGGTCATCCCTAGTGAAAGCATGGACAGTGACTACAGATTGCTAGTAGTAGACTTCAAACATAAGACTAATGAAATGCCAAAAATTATTATGAAAAACCAAGGGTTAAAACTTGGAAATTGCAAGAAGTCCAAATAAAGGAAGAATACAAACTAAGGATTCAACAGAGTCTGCCGAAGGGTGAAGTAACCAATGTTGTGAAGAGTGGAAAGCTTTCAAAGACACCTTTGTGGGAGAAGCCAAACACCTATGTGGTGTTACAAGTTCCATCAAAAGGAAAAAGGAGACACCAGGGTGGAATGATAGAGTGAAAACAGCGGTGAAAGAAGAAACCAAGTAAAGAAGGCACTGGACAAGGAAAAACAAAAACAAGGACAAAAACGCAATGAACAAGAAATACAAAGACTCTAAGGAGTATACAGGAACAAGAAACTTGCTGTAAAGAAAATTGTAAGAGAAGAAAAAGAGAAGAAATGGAATGAGTTTGCAGACAAACTGGAAGAGGACAGTAGAGGAAATATGAAATTGGTATACAGAGTAGTGAAAAACAAGCAAAGGGATCAAGAGACCACAAAAGCAATAGAACGTGATGATGGAACTCTGGCACAAGAAGAGGGAGAAATTAAACAGGAACTGAAAATCTATTTCCAAAAGTTGCTGAATGGAGATACAGAAAACATAACAACGGATAGAGGAGAGCCAAGTCGAGCAACCACAACTGAACCACCAATTACATGGCTTGAGGTTGAAAATGCGCTCAAGAGCATGAAGAAAGGAAAAGAAGTGGGCATAGACGAACTAAGTGCAGATATGCTGAAAGCAGCGGGAATTCCAGGAAACCAATGGCTCTACAGACTGCTCAACAAGATATGGGAGGAAAATACTATTCCTGAGGATTGGAAAATGGGCATCATTGTACCTCCGTTCAAGAAAGGGAACCGACAAAAATGTATTAATTATCGTGGTATCGTGGTATTACACTACTCTCATGTCCTGAAAACATAATAGAGACCAGAATCAGAGATATTGTTGAACCAATTTTGGAAGAAGAGCAGTATGGTTTCAGACCAGGAAGGTCAACTACAGACCTTATATTTGCAATTAGGATGCTGATGGAAAAATACTGGGAGAAGAACAAGCCTTTATTTCTAATTTTTGGACATTGAGAAAGCCTATGATAGTGTACCAAGAGAAAGAATTTGGCAATGCATGAAAGAACTTCAAGTGCGAGACAGCCTCATAGATAAAGTGAAAATGTTGTATAGTGGGAATAGAAGTTGTATTCAAGTGGGACGTGGTTTGTCGGATTGGTTTGAAATAAAGAGAGGAGTGCAGCAGGGCAGCTCATTGTCACCATTTATATTTATTATTATGATGGATGTAGTAATGAAATCTATTAAAAGGAAAGAACATGGGGATATCAAAGCCTTCACATTTGCAGATGATGTTGCAATATGGAGTGACTCAGAAGAGGAAATGGGAGAGAGAATGCAAACCTGTATTGAGGAGTATAAGATATATGGTTTAAACATCATTAACACCAAGACAGTGGTAGGAGTGTATGGGGTAGGAGCAGAACCAATAGTCATGCTAAATGAAGCCCAACTGGACAGCGTTCCAGTTTTCAAATACTTGGGTAGCATTCTATCACATGACAATCTAGCAAAACATGAGGTGACCAATTGAATCAATAAGGCAACACAATTTTACCACCAGTTAAGACACCTGCTGTGGGATGAGCAAATACTTATGAAAACAAAAAATGACATTGTACAAGTCCTATTATACATAAATTCTTACATACAGTCTCAAAACCACAACACTGACCAATAGAGATAATTCCAAACTACAGGCAGCTGAAATGAAATTCCTATGCACTATGATCCATAAAACCAGAAAAGACAAGATTAGGAATGAGAAAATTAGAGAAGAAGTAGGAATAGATGATTTTCTCCTCAATAAGATTCAGATATCAAGACTGAAGTGGTTTGGTCACATAAAGAGGATGCCAGTTAACAGAACTGCAAGGAAGGAATTTGACAGAAAAGTAGAAGGAAGATGACCCGTGGGAAGGCCACGAAGGAAATGGATAGATTTAGTTAAGAACGATGTACTGGTGAGAGGTCATGATTGGGACAAGTTGGTGGAGGAGGAATGGTACAAGTACAGGATGAGATGGAGGAGGCTCATATACCACACCCGGGAAACTGGAGATGGTTTAGGATGATGATGATAATGAGTAATCCGATCATGCGCACTAGGGGTAATAATCGCAGCCAAATTGATTTCTCGTACTGCATAAGTGTTGGTAGCCCATTTCAGTACTTCCAAGAAGGGGTTAGTGACTCGCACGACCTGGGATCTTTCAGCAAGCATGTAGGTAGGGCCAACCTTTCTGTGTATTGTTCCTCTCGGCCGGCTTACCTGTGAGTTTCTTGCAGATTCAACAGGAATGTTCTGCCTCTAGCCACCTCGCAAAAATTCTAGCTGAAATCACTCGAGCTATAAAAAGGGAGGCTAGCCACGGACAGTCAGTCAGTGCTGGACTTGGAGTCAGAGGTGGACTCCGTGGTGGAGTCAGTATGACACTCGATAAGTAGGGATACAGTGACTGGGCTGAGGGTGACAGAGGTTGTCCCACCAAGGTCTAAACGAGGTTTTTGTGGTGTCAGAGAGACCAGTGAGTAGATGGGCTGGAGACGATGGAACGGAAGAAGTTTACTATCTGTGAGAACTGTGTGCTTGTGTATTTCTGTGGACTGAGGATTGCTGTGAGCCAGCAAGGAAACCCGCTGTTGTGAGTGCGAGGATAAACGGACCTGTGTTAATGTTTGCTGTTGTGAGTATCGTCCTGCTGTTGAATAATGTTAAGCTGTTTAGTTGTTTGCTGCATGTGACTGTTTGAATTATTGGACTACCTGTGGAGTCGAACCAACGAACAGTTGTCGTGTGTCGAGTGGCCCGTCGCCCTGTGTTCATATCCAGCGGTCTACACACAGCTGCTGTATGAGGTGACTGGACTTGGGGAAGTGAAAGTAAGGATTAAGTATCCCCAGGTAGAGTAAAGAGCTGGACCGCCTGCTGTGTCATATGGAAGAGCAATTTGTAAATAGACAGTAATTAGTAAGTGCGTCCATTCATAGCTGATTAGAATTATGTGTGCGAATTTAATGGGTCATCCTGAACTAAATTGGAGTTATGAAACAGACGGGAGTTTTAATGTAAATTTATAAATGATTACTGGATTAAAGCCACTATGTTTATTTAATGAAGCCAAGCTTTCAGCCAAATTGCATTGGCCTTCATCAAGGCTTGTCAGTACCAGGGTGAAAGAACACATTAGGTTGGTAAAGAATGTCGCTCTTTCATCCTCCACGGAGAATGCCATAAGCCAGTCTGCCATAGCAGAACATTTCTACAGTACAGACCATGAAATCCTCTTTGACTAGGCGAAGGTAATTGCGCCTGTAAACGACTTCTATGCTCGACTGGTAAGAGAAGCCATAGAGATAGAGCTGCGCCCAGATAACATCAACAGGGAAGACGGCTTAAAGTTATCAAATACATGGAGACCTGTACTGCAGAAATACTTGCATAACACCACCATGGAACAGCGGGACGCGCTCATGAAACCGTCAACAGAGGGCGGTGAATCACAGCATGACGATCCTTGAGACCTATTAGTGGGGTAGGCCATGAATAGTACGGCCATGACTTCCACGTTTCTTTGAATTTCTTTGCTCACTGTCAGAAGCAGAATTGAACTTGCCCTGATGAAGGCCAATGCAATTTGGCTGAAAGCTCGGCTTCATTAAATAAACATAGTGGCTTTAATCCAGTAATCATTCATTTATTTACGTTAATACTATGAGCCACGAAAACCTACGTTCATTACTTAGACGGGAGTTTTATAAGTAACAATATTGTGCAGATGGTAGGATTCCAAATATCATCTCTTCAGCCACTGGCTATCCACACTTTATATATATCCCCATATTTCAAGAATGTATAAAATTAAATAATTCTTTGCCAGCCAATTTTTGTGCAGTTGAGTGTAGTTTCAATCATCGTATGCATTTAGTAGTGAATACAATTTCTGAAAAAGTTGTAGGCAAGCATTTCTTTGAACAATGTGTGATGTTGCATTTTTTCTTTAAGCGTAGGAAAGTGGCAGCTACACACAAAAGGAAATTTTAGAGCAGAGATGTGCCGGACACTTCATAGGGTAGATCATGGCAGACTACTGGCAAAAATGAGTGCTATTGGACTAGAAAAAAGAGTGACTGAATGGGTGGCAATATTTCTAGAAAATAGAACTCAGAGAATTAGAGTAGGCGAAGCTTTATCTGGCCCTGTAATAATTAAGAAGAGAATTCCTCAAGGCAGTATTATTGGACCTTTATGTTTTCTCATATATATTAATGATATGTGTAAAGAAGTGGAATCAGAGATAAGGCTGTTTGCAGATGATGTTATTTTGTACAGAGTAATAAATAAGTTACAAGATTGTGAGCGGCTGCAGGGTGACCTCGATAGTGTTGTGAGATGGACGGTGGACAATGATGATAAACGGGGTTAAAAGTCAGGTTGTTTAACAAATAGGAAAAGTCCTCTCAGTTTTCATTACTGTGTTGATAGGGGAAAGTTCCTTTTGGGAATCATTGTAAATTCCTTTTGGGAATCATTGTAAGTACCTAGGTGTCTCAAGTAAGACCCCAACTAGAGTATGGTTGCAGTGTATGGGACCCTCACCAGGATTACTTGATTAAAGAACTGGAAAAAATCCAAAGAAAAGCAGCTCGATTTGTTCTGGGTGATTTCCGACAAAAGAGTAGCGTTACAAAAATGTTGAAAAGTTTGGGCTGGGAAGACTTGAGTTCCTATTCTGAGTCACTCCAGATTGCAACATCATCTGCAGATGTGAAGGCTTTGATATCTCCATGTTCTTTCCTTTTAATAGATTTCATTACTACATCCATCACAATAATAAATATAAGTGGTGACAATGAGCTACCCTGCTGCACTCCTCTCTTTGTTTCAAACCAGTCCTACAAACCACGTCCCACTTGAATACAAATGGTATGTTCCGAGCTGTCAGTGGAGAGATGGCGTGGGAGGACATCAGTAGACGAATAAGTTTGAGTGGTGTCTTTAAAAGTAGGAAAGATCACGATATGAAGATAAAGTTGGAATTCAAGAGGACAAATTGGGGCAAATATTCATTTATAGGAAGGGGAGTTAGGGAAATGTTCAATAATTTTCCAATTCTTTGCGATCATTTAAGAAAAGGCTAGAAAAACAACAGATAGGGAATCTGCCACCTGGGCGACTACCCTAAATGCAGATCAGTAGTGATTGATTGATAGTTACAAATATAATCTTTTAAAACTATGAAGAGATAGTTTAAGTTCTAGATGCCGTACCAGAAGACAAGGATGGAGAATATGTTGGCATGAGCAAGGGAGTATTAATTAGACTGCTGTACTCAAAGAATATTTATGACTTCTGCATCTGGCTGATATATTTTACCAAAACCCTACATTATCCTTTGGAGATGGAGTCAAAGTGATAAAATGTGTGAAATTGCAAATAACATTTGCTATATCTGTTTGTCTATGCACTGACAGCCAGGTTTCTTCACTCCAAGAATGGTCTTTGTTGCACAGGTAATAATAATAATAATTTCATGTGGCTATTTCTAGCCGAGTGCAGCCCTTGTAAGGCAGACCCTCTGATGAGGGTGGGCGGCATCTGCCATGTGTAGGAAACTGCGTGTTATTGTAGTGGAGGATAGTGTTATGTGTGGTGTGTGAGTTGCAGGAATGTTCACGACAGCACAAAACCCAGTCCCCGGGCCACTGGAATTAACCAATGAAGGTTAAAATCCCCGTCCCTGCCGGGAATCGAACCCGGGACCCTCTGAACCGAAGGGCAGTACGCTGACAATTCAGCCAACGAGTCGGACTGTTGCACAGGTAATGGAGTCATATAGAGTAGTCCAAATATCATTGATTGCTTCAGGTTTTATCATAGGGAGGTTGATGCTGTTTAGCATTGCCATCTTGTTCTATTCCAGTTTCCATCATCTGATAGTTGCTGAGCCTTTCACTGCACCACTTTGTTGTTTTTAGATATTCAAATCAGTGACTAGCAGTTTGTATTGTGGGGCTAGGCACTCAGATGGAATAACCTTTGGGTCAATCTCATTTGGGAAATTTTGCAACAGTTGATTTTTATGCAGTTCATTATACATTTGGAATATTTCTCTCCGGATTTTGCTGTATCAGTGTAGAAACTTATTTTTTTTAGCCACTCATAATTTTAGCTCCATCATAGCACTGACTCACAAGTTTAGGTTTAACAATCCCACTGTCATCAAGAATCTTTAATGTGGATTCAGCAAAAATTTGTGCATCTAGTTTAGCAGTAATTATTAAATCAAGTAGTGACTCTTTTGGTTTATCATATTTTACGTTCTTAACAGCAATAGCAATATATTCTCTGTCTGTTTCTAGTGCCATCTTCTAGAACTGTAAACAATGGAACTTCTACATTTCTTAAGTCACTGAAACAATTTCTCAAAACACTTTTGCTGCTGTATTTCACAAGAGGGACAGGCAACATTCTTTGGAATAACAGCAGCACGTTCATCGAGCATTTTATCCGTCTTAATAGTGAACACAAACAGCTTAAGGAACAAGCTCATTTTCAACATGGTCATCAAATGCATAGTCTGCAAAAAGTAAGTTAATTTACAGCCATTTATTCATAACCTCTACTATGTATTTAATGCAGTATCTATGTTTTACCATTATCTTTTAATTTATTAATTGTGAGTCAGATGTACTGAGCTAATATGTAGTTTTGTTTCTTTCTATATTACCATGGTTTGACGTGGGCCTCTGATTTTTCATGTTTACGAAATTAGCGACCACAATCAGGCCATTCTTCCAGTTTTGGAAACCATTTTCCATGTAAGCAGTTTCCATTTTCTTTGCTTCCACCCCATGTTACACACACCACTAATTTGCATTGCAGAATGTTGTTATACTGTAAAAATAGAATGAGGGATTTGTGCTGCTGAGAGAGATAGTGTTCCCAATGTTGTCAGATGTAGAAGTATATGTTATGTATTACAGAATATATAGAATGCAAAGGGCAGCAACGTAGCCAGGATCAGCTGATGGGGGGGGAGAGTGTTATAGTTACAAAATGATGGTATTTGTAGAACACAATGAAGGTGCATGAATGGCTTGTCATAATAAGGACACTGATAAAAGAAAATTACAGATCTGTTGGTTCTGCAATTATGTCTCTGAATGTTTATTTAGTTTATTGTTTATTGTTAGCTTCTGTATATTTTCTTTTCATAAAAATTCCATGGTGAGAGGTTCTAATCCCCAGTAAACCCCCTCCCCTAGCTATGCCCCTGTCAAAGGGAACGAAACTCCTTAAAAACCCCTCTGTATGTGTTATTTTAACCAAAATGAAAACATTTTGCACCACTTATTTTATATCCTGCATTATTTTCATCCAGCTTATCATCTATCTATCTATCTATCTATCTATCTATATATATATATATATATATATGTTTTGTCTGTACATTGCTCAGAATTTGAAAAGAATGGCATTTCTGTATTGGTCACGTCCATAGTAATAAGGAAATGCACTTTTTTACTTTTCCGTAATTTCTGTCTGTCTGTCTGTCTGTCTGTCTGTCTGTCTGTCTGTCTGTCTGTCTGTCTGTCTGTCTGTCTGTCTGTCTGTCTGTCTGTCTGTCTGTCTGTACTGTACACGCATCACGAGAAAACAGCTGAAGAGAATTTAATAAAAATCAGTATGTGAAGTCGGGGGATGAGCCTCTACAATCTAGGCTATAAATCATTTTACTCAAGCAGAGTAAAATGGTAGTTTAGAGGAAGGCCTAAAATTTAATTCTCAAATACTTATATTATTATTGGTCCTATCGATAAATGCTACATGACTAAAGTTATATGGAAATAAATTTCCAATCATTTCTGTCATACTTTGTTACCGTACCAGCTTTGATAACACAGATATTCATGAATTTGTATGTTTGTTGCCAAGTCCATATCAATGCCGAGCCACGAGAAAATGGGTTAGCAGAATTTAATGAAAGCTGGTATATAGAGTCGGGGAATAAGAAAATTCAGTCCAAGTAATAAACAATTTTATTCACCCTGGATGAAATTGTAGTTTAGGGGAAGGCGCCTAAAATTTAATTTTTAAATATGTTATTGGTCCTATCGAAAAGTATTACATAAAAAGTTACAGAGAATACAATTTCCAACCATTTATGTTTTATGCAGTTTTACCCTACCGACTATGATAAGAGTGGTATTTCAAAGTTGGGAGAAAATTAAATGTGAAGGCCTACAATACTGAAAGCGCATAACATTGATCAACAATAACAGTACATTGACCATTGTTTGTTGTGATGTTCTTTGTCTCTTATGCTGCCACTCAACTTTGATAGATGGGATTACTGCTGCATAACAAGTACAACAGCCTGACTGAATATTGGCGGGAAATAGCTGGAGAGTTAGAAAACTTTCTTCTTTAGCATGTCATTCCTCTGGTTTATACATTTTCTGATACCGTACTGTTGGTACGTAACACACTGGTTCATCATAGTATTCCAGCTATTCGATCCCTACTCTGAAGTGCTGTTTTGAAGGAGAGTGTGCACACTTAAGGCAGAGGCTCACTTAGTAGTAGTAGTAGTATAGCTGAGACGGGCTACGCGTACCCAGCGGCATTCAAAGAGTTCGGCAAACATTTGATCTCCCTGGCCACTCACTTGCCTAGTAGGGGGTGATTTATGACAGCAGTGGGCTTTAAAACGGAAGTTCGCATTCCCCTTCAGAAATCCTCACAGATCTGTTGCCAATGCACCTCTTGTTTAGACGTCAGTCTCTCTTTTCAGCTCAGACAATTCACACTTGCTTTGTTCGCCGTTTGAAAGTTTTGGATTATTTCTTTACTTCATTAATTAATATTTGTGAAGTGTGTTGTTTTTTGCTTCGCTTCACGCAGTAATGTGGAGGCCGTGGGATTCACACCTGGAAATTATCGCATCAGAAAATCCTGAATTAAATCTGCCAGTGCGGGCAAATGATCCTCAACCGAGCACCGGTAACAGTGATATTCGACCGAGTAGTACTGGTTCCGTGTCCGCAAGTGATACTCAGCTGAGCAGCAGTGGTTCCGTGCCCGCAAGTGATATTCAGCCGAGCAGCAGTGGTTCCGTGTCCGCGAGTGATACTCAGCCGGCTAGCAGTGGTTCTGTGCCCACGATTGATATTCAGCCGAGCAGCAGTGGTTCCACGCCCGCGAGTGATACTCAGCCTGGTAGTAGTCGTTCCGCAGAGAAAAGAAAGGCAACTAAAACTTTAAGTAAGCAAAGTCAACGGCTGGTATGTAACTCATACGAATATGTTATGAAGAACAGCGTTCGCAAGGGTTATATTTCTGAGACAGCTAAAATGTTGAAACTTAACCGGAAAACTGTAAGTAAAATAATAAAGAGGGGACCTACAACTCCAAAAAAGTGTGGTAATAATAGGGTTATCTTTAATAAAATTGATGATTTTTGCTGTGACTTGGTGAGACGCGAGGTATATGCATTCTTTACTAAAGGTAAGTCACCAACCGTACAGGAACTGTTAAAACATTTGAAAAATATGTGTGGCTTTCCTTATGAAAAAACTACTCTACGACAGCTGTTGAAAAAACTTAGGTTTTGTTTTCGTATTCTGAAGAAAAAACAGATTGAAATATCTGCTGGAATAGTAGCTTGGCGATATAAATTCATAGACCGTCTCTGGAAGTTGCGTTCCGAGGGATGCAGAGTTGTCTATCTAGATGAAACTTGGTACGATACTTGTGACATTGTGAAGAAAGTGTGGGATGATGGAACTCGTAATTGCATACTGAAAGCACCAACATCGCGAGGCAAGCGTATTATGGTATTGCATGCTGGAGGCAGTGAGGGCTGGGTTGAGAATTGCCTTTATTTATCGGCTAAAAACATTGGAGACTGCAAAGCTGATAGCCATGACGAAATGACAGCTCAAGTTTTTTGAAAACTGGTTTAGGTCTCATCTTCTAGAGAACCTACCACGTGACCAAAAATGTGTAATCGTGATGGACAACGCAAGCTATCATTCACGGCAGCTGATCAGGTTTCCTTCCATGAACACTAATATTAAGGACATTATTAAGTTTATGGAGTACAATAACATTCCCGTGCCAAAATCTGTACCCATCAAGGCAGTTATGTTCCAGGAAATCAAATCAGCCAATATCAGTAAAAGGTACACTGTAGAGGAGATTGCAGCCTCACATGAACACGAAGTTTTGCGACTCCCTCCATATCACTGTATTTTAAACCCCCTAGAAATGATCTGGTTTCAGCTGAAGACGTATGTTAGGAAAAATAATGTTTCGCCAACTTTGAGTGCTAGTGTGTGTCAACTTCTTCGTGAAGGAGCTGGAATGATCGGTCCTGAGAGGTGGTCTGCTTGTGTTCGAAGCACCATTAAGACAGAAGAGAAGTACATGAAACACGACACGAATAGCAACCAAGATAGATTTGTAATTCACCTAACAGACAATGACGAGGACGATGAATAGAGGTAAGGTAAATACTGCATTTGTTTCAAAAGTAGCTAAGTTTGCTGGCTATTTTTTTGTCCGAACTACATACTCCGATAATAATAATAATAATAATAATAATAATAATAATAATAATAATAATAATAATAATAATAATAATAATAATAATAATAATAATAATATTATTATTATTATTATTATTATTATTAATCTGCTTACCCTCCAAGGTTGGTTTTTCCCTCTGACTCAGAGGGATACTACCAGGGAGAATGACCAGTACCTCGCCCAGGCGGTCTCACCTGCTATGCTGAACAGGGGCCTTGGTGGGGAATGGGAAGATTGGAAAGGATAGGCAAGGAAGAGGGAAGGAAGTGGCCATGGCCTTAAGTTAGGTACCATCCCGGCATTTGCCTGAAGGAGAAGAGGGAAAACACGGAAAACCACTTCCAGGATGGCTGAAGTGGGAATCGAACCCACCTCTACTCAGTTGACCTCCCGAGGCTGAGTGGACCCCGTTTCAGCCCTCGTACCACTTTTCAAATTTTGTGGCAGAGCCGCGAATCGAACCCAGGCCTCCGGGGGTGGCAGCTAATCACACTAACCACTACACCACAGAGGCGGACAATTATTATTATTATTATCATCATCATCATCATCATCATCATCATCATCATCATCATCATCATCATCATCATCATCATTATTATTATTATTCTAGTCCCTAGTTCGTGATTTTACTTTTCCTTTGCCAGGCGAGTTGGCCATGCGGTTAGGGGCGCGTAGCTGTGAGCTTGCATCGGGGAGATAATGGGTTCAAGCTCCACTGTCGGCAGCTCTGAAGATGGTTCACCGTGGTTTCCCATTTTCACACCAGGCAAATGCTGGGGAAGTACGTTAATTAAGGCCACGGGCACTTCTTTCCCATTCCCAGACCTTTCCTAGCCCATAGTCGCCATAACACCTATCTGTGTCGGTGCAACATAAAACAAATTGTAAAAAATTGTTGCACTTTTCATTTCTTTACTGGAAGCGAGGCACTGATATTAGCAGCATAAAATTAATATTTTAATGGGCCTACTTTGGTATCAATTTAAGTTTAGTCTTTGTTGAGTTTATTTGCCAATGCCTTCTTCCTGTTTTTTCTTTCTTTCTTTCTTTCTTTCTTTCTCTCTCTCTTTCTTTCTTTCACTCTTTCTTTCTTTCTTTCTTTCAACATCTGCGACCACCACACGGGTTAAGCACGAAACAAATTATTCTGCGATATTGGTTTGTGCTGTGGTTCATTATCAAGTTTTTATATTTATTTTTTGACTTTAGAATAAATTAAATGTTAACATGTTTAAATAATCAACGCAAAATATGACAACCTTGCTTTTGACAGAGCTCACTTGCCTTTTAAACGACACACGCCTCTTGTGTCCAGAGGAAAGGAGCCGACTGTCAACCCTCATTATCACTAGGGTGGGCAGACTGACAACCCTCATTATTACCAGGGTGGGCCAAGTTTGGAGATCAGAAGATACCGCTTGGGTATGCGTTGAGCGTCAGGACTATAGTAGTAGTAGTAGTAGTAGTAGTAGTAGTAGTAGTAGTAGTAGTAGTAGTAGTAGTAGTAGTAGTAGTAGTAGTATGACCTGATCTAGAATTACAATTTAGGCATATTCCAAATTATAGCACCACAATTCACTAAATAACTCAAAATTTAACCCTGAAAAGAGCTGTTTCTTAAAAAGAGCTTCCTCTTCACTTCAAAATTAGCAGTGAAGAGGGGGTTTCTCCTCTGGCTTGGAGGCCTCCAAATCAGATAGATTTTTCTACCGCCAGTGTAGTGAACTGAGATTTTCCGACTCATCGGGTATTCCTAGGAACAGATTAGTAAAAGGGCATAGTTTTTGCCCCTGGACTCTCCACTATTCGACCCCCCACCAAAAAAAAAAAGACTAAGAGTGTTCATGGATAGCGGCTGTCTGCGGCCTGGTCATTCCAGCTCTGGAATTTTGGACTGTTAGATTGGCAGCATAGTACTGTTCGTTAAAATTGAGAAAATGTGTGGTTTTTCATTTGACCGAGTATTTCATGTAAAATCATTGCTTTTACTCGCGCCATTCCTACTGACAAGCTGGCCCTGTGATGAAGGGGTAGTGTGCCTGCCTCTCGCCCAGAGGCTCCGAGTTCGATTCCCGGCCAGGTCAGGGATTTTTCTCTCGACCTGAGGGCCGGTTCGAGGTTCAGTCAGCCTACGTGATTAGAATTGAGGAGCTATCTGACGGTGAATTTGCGGCCCCAGTCTCGAAAGCCCAGAATAACAGCTGAGAGGACCCCTCGCAATCTGCAGGCCTTCAGGCTGAACAGCAGTTGCTGGGCAGGCCAAGGCCCTTTCAAGGACGTTAAGTGCTGTGGGGTTTGATTTGGTTATTCCTACTGACGTCATTGTAATGACCTATGTTCATTTCATTTGGGAAAACCACTAAGACAGTCGTTCTGAGGTTGTAAAAAGGCAGGTGTAGAGTGAGTGTCTGCCATTATAATGAAATTCCCCAACCCGATTGTGACTGATGGTAGGCAATGAAAATTCCCTAATGCAGTCTTCACAATAAAAGACTTTTGGTGATTTCTTCTCGCGTTTCTGGGGTAACGTTAAGAGCTATGCAATTTAATACAGTCTTGCCCACAACGTGTACACTACCTAACCTACAATTGTATACAATGTAGAATTCTGTAGTGAAGCACGGGTACATCAGCTAGTCTTATATAAAAATATGGCAAACACAAGAGAGCAGAATTTTGTGCTATGTTACACCTACACCACGTGCTCCGTACTGATAATTATTCATCATATATATATATATATATTGATGGGGCCGATTTTGCCTGATTGCTATAAAGGCAAAAGAAAGGGCAAATTTATCAAACTAAACTAAATCCCATGGCGCTAGAGTCCATGAAGGGCCTTGGCCTACCAAGCAACCGCTGCTCAGCCCGAAGGCCTGCATATTACGAGGTGTCATGTGCTCAGCACGACAAATCTTCTCGGCCGTTATTCTTGGCTTTCTAGACCGGGGCCGCTATCTCACCGTCAGACAGCTCCTCACTTCTAATCACGTAGGCTGAGTGGACCTCGAACCAGCCCTCAGGTCCAGGTAAAATTCCCTGACCTGGCCAGGAATCGAACCCGGGACCTCCGGGTAAGAGGCAAGCATGCTACCCCTACCCCACAGGGCTGGCGCAAATTTACAATCCAAAGTGAAATTATAAATGTTTAAACACACCACTTCAATATGGAAGTGACAATGAAAGCAGATGGAAGACTGAAGTAAAAGTGGATGGTGGGAGCAGGACTGGGACTCATAAGAGGCAATTTGTGGACAGGTCAGTTCAAGTCGATGGCCATTCGGTGAGGACACCAACAATGGAAGTAGATGGAAGACAGAAGTGAAATGGAGAGAGGATTGTAGGAGAAGGTCCTGAACTCATAATGGGTGCTTTGTAATTTTGTACAATGCTATGAATACATATGCCTGTTAGGTTATCAGCCAATAGTTTGCCATTGCTTTCCATGTTGGGTCAGTATGACTGACCCTATGAGTAATAACTTTTATAACACTCGGATACACAAGTATTCAATGTCATTACTCAGTCCACCCGTACCTCAAGAGCTTCCATATTGTCACAGCCATGAATAAGACTGGGACTGGTGGAAGTTACATTTTACTCTGGCCTGTGCCACGGGACAGAGTCATAAATACTGCATCCATCAAGAAATGGCAACCAGCGGTATGAATACATACAATAATACCATATTCTCACATTCACATTATTATATTTTAATATCTAGCTAATCGCATTTGAGGTGGTTCAAGTGCATATGACGCCAGTATGGGCAGCGTCCATCGTGGTCCGTTGTTGCCCCCCATCCCCTGGCTATACAGTAGGCCTAACTGAAGAAAATGATATTTGCAAAATAGGAAATTTATTATTTAAAGTAAAATTTCAGGAATCAGTACTTGCCTAACTGGGTAGCTGATAGACAAGCTATGTCTAGCAGTAGGACACACTTCTGGCCTGCCAGTCAGCCTGCTTAGTGATACTAATATCAGTTTACCTTCCTCCAAACAGCATTTTATGGCCATTTCATCCAAATAAATCCAGAGAGGATAACGAAGAAAATATGTAATCATTTTGATAAAAATCCCACAACACGAATATGATGATTTATCGAAGTTAAACAGGATATGGTAAGCTGGGTGTCACAAGAAACAAGATATTAGATAGAGCCATTTTCAGAAAAAGGATTAAGAAGTTTGGAGGGTTCCAGGAGAAAGAGAAGAAGCAAAGAAAATCCGTCTGGACAGAGGAAAGAAGGACACAATGTAATACAAGTAGATACTGGCAAAGAGAGGAAGAAAATCATTAAGTTACTTCACATGGTCCACAGCTCGCCTCTTCTTCTTCCTCACTTTGTCATCGATCTATCTTCACTGATGACATCCTGGTTGTGGAGCTACTGCTGCTGCAGATCTTCCGGGGTTAGTGGAACACAGCTGCACTCTGTTGTTGACAACTGATTGTGTTTCAACATCAGTGGAACTGTAAAGTTGTTCTTGTTGCCACCTCATCTGTTGGACCCAGTTGTTTTTAGGCCTTCCTCTTCTTTGTACCCTGAGTAGCTGAAAGCCACAGCTAGCCAAGATGATGATGATATTGATGATGATATTGATGATGATGATGATGATGATGATGATGATGATGATGATGATGATGATGATGATGATGATGATGATAATAGTACCGGAGGTACACCAACTCCATTAATTTAAAGTGAGCACCTTTTAGAAGGCCATCTGTAACGTGTACTTCAAACTGTGTAGTGGAAGAAGTTTGGACGTTTATCGTCAGATGTCTCTACTGTTGACTTATGTACCCCCTTTTGTGGGAAGATGAATAATCAAATTTCAAGAGAATTTTTGTATTCATAGGTTTTTAAAACTGAATTGTTTGGAGATTTTTTTTTTGTGTTCAAGGTTACTAGCACTTCTATCTCTTCCCGCCTGCTTAAAATTTTAACCAATCAAGAATTTTTTATATTTATTTAATTAACCAATAGGATTTGTGAGTGTGAATAGAGCTTTGGCCCAGGGAATTCTGGAACTGTCCTCTCCACTATAAAAACTGGGACCTTTTGGGCCATATTGTCTTTCGATCGCTCCAGTCAAAAGGTTTAGAGTGTGTTCATAGAGGAGACAGGGGACTAGCCTTGCCCATCATTGGAAGGCCAACCAGCTCAAGGTAATGGCAGACATCTTTTAACCATGTAATAGTCTAAGGGTACGTCCAAGATGCACACTGGTTTTCTCAGTTAGACAGTCAGCGCTGACTGTCCTACTCCGAGCGGCAGGTGGGATGTGGCCATTATGAAAGCTGGTTGTCAGCGCAGACAGAGCTGCCACAAAAGAAAAGATATGAGATACAACTGATCAGTGTAGCATTGAACTAACAAGAGAACAGGCTGCACCCCTATTGCTCCTAAGTGACAATGTTACAACCAAGTTAAAACGAATGAGAAGTGATATATATCCAATTAATGAATTAAGATCTATTTACGGGGAGAACAAACACCTTTTTCCACAGTTACTTGCTGATGAAAAGAGATTTTTTAAATATTTCAGAATGGTTTCGGATACGTTTTATTTTATTTTGTTAAAAATTGAACACAGGCTTACGAAGAACTGGGGGAATTACCACAAAAACCCTGTTCTTCCTTGATATCCATCCTTAACGACATGTCAGACACACTCAACACGAAAATCAACAGCCTGCGCAGCAGGTTGTCTGAAACCAGAATGAACTAATCATTCCGGTAAACATCTGAGTCAGACTACCTTCCTGCGTGCAGGTGCATTATGGCCGGGCTCGCTTAGCAACAAAGGATATACTTATGCCGACGCGGCACCGACTGTCTGACTCAGAAAACCAGCATGCATTTCGGAGCCCCATCTCCTTATTTATAATTGATTAGAGCAGTAGTGCTTTGGTAATAGTGTAAAGTTTGAGCTACCTGACTAATCTCTTAAAAACTGTTGTACCTTCTAATTATTAGGTTTCCAATAACTATTGTTATAAGAGTTGAAGAGCTCCCCTTCTGTTTATCCAACTGTTATTTGTTATTGTTTAATGAAGTTTAAAATCTGAGAAGAAACAAAAAACAAGGGAAGAAATAAAATTTCAAATTTTAGTGTTTTTAATTAAGATTCAATTTTTTCTCTGTCCACCCATTCAATAACGTTATTTGATTTACATCCCAAAACACTTTTTTACAGTTTTCGGGGACACTGAGGTGCCGGAATTTAGTCCCACAGGAGTTCTTTTATGTGCCAGTAAATCTACCAACACGAGGCTGACATATTTGAGTACCTTCAAATACCACCGGACTGAGCCAGCATCGAACCTGCCAAGTTGGGGTCAGAAGGCCAGCGCCTCAACCGTCTGAGCCACTCAACCCAGCTGTCCACCCATTCATACCCACACCTATATGCTCCTCGGGAAGTCTGGAACAATAACAACAACAACAACAACAATAATAATAACGGCAACAACTGCTGACTGAATAGGGGCAGTATGTTCTCCTAAAACACTTCTCATAATAGTGCTTTTCTTTTTTGCTTAGCACTTCCCATATTCTATTTTTTCAGTTATAATGCCCTTGTTAAATCAAGGTTTTCTCATGGCACCTTAAGTCAAAACGTGTCTAAAAATTACACTTTGCTGGGGCTGTTAGATATTGGGTGAGTTGGCTATGCAATCAACAACTCATAGCTGTTAGCTTGCATTCAGAAGTTAGTAGGTTCGAACCACTGTCAGAAGCCCTGAAGGTGGTTTTCTGTGGTTTCCCTTTTTCACACCAGGCTGTACCTTAATTATGGTCATGGCTGCTTCCTTCCCAGTCCTAGCCCTTTCCAGTCCCATAATTATTATAAGACCTGTCTGTGTCAGTGCAACATAAAACAAATAGAAAAATTAAGAAAAACCTGTTAAATAGGTAAAAATTAATATCAAATGTAATGAATGTTGCAAAATGTTCTAGTCAACATACAATGAACAAATTCACTTTATAATAATTGGCCTTGCAACTTTGCTGGAATAATACAAAGAGAGAAAGAATTAGAGAGTGGGATAGATGAACCTATTGATTTTCTCAACTCTTGAAATCAAACTGCTTTCAGGCACCTTCATTTCTTTTATCACATTGAGTTTTGCTTATTACTTCCTTTTTAATATGGTGACCCCCCAAAACTCATCTTCTCACAAACAAGTTGCTAAAGTTGTTACTAGAATTAAAATTCACTGATTTTTTGCAGAAAAGGGTATTCATTGCTTGTTGATGTCAAAAATTCAGCTAAATCCATGTTCATGAATTTTGCAATCAATATATTGTCACAAGACAACTTAATAACTTTCTTTTCTTCTGCAGATGTAAATTCAGATGAAACAGTGGCATTGAATGGAACTTGAATCCATAAATGTTCTTTATAATACAGTTATCACTTGAATTTCTATTTGGTATAAACTTTAAAATACCACTCTATTGAGACATTAGCTGAAAATAACAATATATTACAAGAAGACATTACTTTACAGTGCAAAGTTTATGCAGCATGATTTTGAGAGAACTTCGGAGAAAGTTTCACATTGCTGAAGAAAGGAAATTGTGTTTGGAAGTGCAAGATTTCACTGAAAGGATATTGTTTATTGATTAGGGAGAGTAAAATAAATCAAAGTGGAGTTCATGGTCTTCGCTATAGACTCATGGTCATTGGAAGAACATACAGACCTGCAAAGTGGCAGTTCTTGACAGAAGTGATGTATGAAAAGTAATTGATGTGGGCAAAACATCATCAAAACTGAAACAAGGAGGACTGGAAGAAAGTTGTAATTTTCTGATGAAAATCATTTACAAGTTTCAGGTAAGCAATATCAAAATGTTTCTATTGTGTTGCTTGACTTCCAGGACTGTTTCTTAGGAGAACAAGATGCAGATAGGAAGGGAGGAGCTATAGATATATCTGCCATCTTTATATAGCATTGACTTGTCACTTTACAACATCAGTATTTTTTATAACAGTTACAGAGCAAGACCAGCCATTGATGAACGTACACATGGTATGCTGCAAATGTCTTCAAAAGTCTCACTAGAACAGGACTTAGACATTGTAAGAGAAAAGCCTGAAATGGTTTAGGATTATTTTTATAGCATTGGAAATATGGTAGCATGTCCTATGCTGCAAGAGCCATGGCCGTACATGGAGATCAAATTAGGCAAAGCATAAGGTACTGCAGAGCTCTGGGACCAGGTACTGGTAATCAGACAATACTGGTAGTAATAGTTCCTATATAGCTATCCCCTAAATACCTACAAACCTGTTAACCTGTGCAGTTCAGAATTGTAGTCTAGCTATTTTTAGTAAATAGTATCTTGTTTGCCTTTTATGTTTGAATAAAACTTATTGTTCACATGAATGGTTTACCGATGAAAGGGATGAAATATTAGGGATAAAATTAGTTTGTCATAATATGAAGGAGGTGGGAATTATAGGAACATACAGGCCTGGAAGAGAGGAAAGAGACATGGAAATATTTGAGAAAATAATAGATTATACTCATAAAAACAATAATAATGATATGGTAATAATTGGGGGAGATCTAAACTTGCCTGAAGTTGAATGGAATGGAGCTGCAAGTGAAGCCCATGAACAGAAACTGGCAAATAAGTTAATTTGGGAGGGAGGATTTACACAAGTAGTACAAGAACCGACTCGTCTCAATAACTTACTAGATGTATTCCTGGTTAAACCATGGGAAATTGTTGATAAAACTGAGGTAATTGAAGGAATATGTGACCATAAGGCTGTAATAATGGATGTAGGACTGGTACCAAAAAGGCTTAATAAGAGGGTCACACAAGACAAGAAATTATACAGAAAAACTAAAGTTGATGAATTTGGGACTCACCTTAAATCACAATTCAGTTGTTGGATAAGTGAAGGGAGTAATGTGGATACACTTTGGGCTAAATTTAAAGGAATCATTTGGGAAGGAGAGAAGAGATTTGTACCTGTTAAGAAGGGTAAAATGACCTCAGACCCTGTTTATTACACAAGGGAAATAAGAAAATTAAAAAGAAAATGTAGAATAGTAAACAGGAAAATCAAAGAAGGTAGGGAGAATAGAGAAACTAGAAAACAGCTAATGAGGGAACTGAATAGAGTGAAAAAGGAAGCAAAAGAGAATTATATGAATGGCATTCTTCAAGAGGGTAATGACCACAAAGGGAAATGGAAAAAGCTGTATTCATATATCAGGAATCAAAAAGGAAAAGGAATCCAAATTCCTACAATGGTGGGAGAAGGGGGTGAACACTATTTAACAGATACTGAGAAAGCAAACCTCTTCAGTAGGGAATTCAGAGATTCAGTAGAAGATTGTCAGGACTTGGAAACCATAACAGAAGATAGAGAGGGAGAGACACATAGGGAAACAAGAAGCTTCTCATTCACAAATGAAGATATTTTCAGAGAAATCCAACTGCTTCAGCAAGGAAAAGCAGCAGGAAGTGATCAAATTACTGGGGAGGTATTAAAGACAATGGGGTGGTATATAGTGCCTTATTTGAAATTTCTCTTTGACTATGTCATAAATAATAGTGTAATACCAAAGGAATGGAAGGAATCTATAATAATACCAATTTATAAAGGAAAGGGTGATAAAAGGAAACCAGAGAACTACAGACCAATCAGCCTGACCAGTATAGTTTGTAAAATACTGGAGAGTTTAATAGCAAAGTACATCAGAGGGATATGTGATGATAAAAATTGGTTCATGAGGAGCCAGTATGGATTTAGAAAGAAATTTTCTTGTGAGGCACAACTGGTGGGATTTCAGCAGGACATATCAGATCAGTTGGATTCAGGAGGCCAGTTAGATTGCATAGCCATAGATCTTTCTAAAGCCTTTGATAGAGTGGAACATGGAATATTATTAAAGAAATTGGAGGGAATAGGATTGGACGTAACGGTTATACGTTGGATAAGAACATTTCTAAATTCAAGGGTTCAGAAAGTCAAAGTAGGAAATAATATATCACAGGAAGAGAAAGTTTGGAAGGGAATTGCACAGGGTAGTATAATCGGTCCGTTACTTTTCTTAATATACGCAAATGATTTAGGGAACAATATAACATCGAAAATAAGATTGTATGCAGATGACATAATTGTTTATAGGGAAAAAAATAACATTGAAGATTGCTCAGAATTACAAAGGGACCTTGACAGTATCCAAGAATGGGTTGAAGAAAATAATATGAAGATTAATGGAGGCAAATCAACTGTTACAACATTTACAAACAGGAGCTTTAAAACTGAATTTGAATATACTTTGGATGAGGTAGTTATCCCTAAAGATGGCAAGTGCAAATACTTAGGTGAGAGATTTGAAAGTAATTTGCACTGGAAGGGTCATGTTGATGACATTGTTGGGAAAGCATACAGATCGTTACATGTCATAATGAGGCTACTTAAAGGATGCAACAAAGAATTAAAAGAAAAAAGTTACTTAAGTATGGTTCGTCCATTATTGGAATATGCAAACAGTGTTTGGGATCCTCACCAAGAATACCTAATAAAAGAACTAGATGGTGTGCAGAGGAAAGCAGCAAGGTTTGTAACAGGGGATTTCAGGAGAAAGAGTAGTGTATCAGAAATGTTAAAGGAACTTGGTTGGGAAACTTTAAGTAAGAGAAGGGAGAAAACTAGACTTATAGGATTATATAGAGCCTATACAGGAGAAGAAGCATGGAGAGATATCCGTGAGAGGCTTCAGTTGGAAAATAATTATATTGGTAGAACCGACCACAAGTACAAAATTAGAAGGAATTTTAGCAGAAGCGATTGGGGTAAATTTTCATTCATTGGGAAGGGTGTGAAGGAGTGGAACAGTTTACCAGGGGTAGTGTTTGATCCTTTTCCAAAATCTGTACAGATATTCAAGAAGAGAATAAACAACAACAGAGAAAATAAATGAAATGTTAGAGGGCATTCGACCAGTGCAGGATATTGTAAATAAAAAATGTGTGTGATTAAATTAATTCCATCCCCTTGTCTATGGAGTTTGGACAGCCCAAGTAGGGGACTGCCTGTAGGGGTGAAGTACAGTGGGGACTTCGAGGGTCCTGGGACTGCTACGGTAGCTGTGAAGGCCCTTCAGGAACTCTGAAAAGTGGTGGCAAAAGGGGCTCTGGTTAAGACGCAGCAGGTCGTTATGCTACTTAGGTTCCAAAATGGGTAAAATATAAATATGTAAATAAATTCAATGTTAATTTTAATCTTATACCAGTTGTGTATCCCTTTCAGACCTGAAAGAAAACTGGAGGTGTGAATTTTTGTTTGTACATCAAGAACTGACTAAAATGCTGCTCAATACACATATTAATAGTTTATTTTACAAAATAAAAACTAACATCCGAAAAACAGGACCCACACAATGGTGCGTATCAAAATTCAAAACCTCGTATCACGTACGATGGTGTAGCTTCAAAATTTACGTTCACTAACCAATGTACACACTTCATTGAATATATTCCGGTATTCAGTAAAGCTTCTAGATTAATATAAACGCAGTAAATAAATACTTACTTTCGGCATTACTGCTTCCTGCCATCTCGCCGATCAACTGTGCTTTTTAAACTCTTCTTCCTTCGCCCTAGCGGTCAAGCGCATACTAAAATCAATTGAAATACACGCCACGTGCCCTGCACAATCACTGCAGTCCGGTGTAGCGCCGAGAAAACATCAAATACGGTCAGGGATAACTAAAATACGAACCCGCACAATTGTGCGTACTCGGTCTGAAAGGGATATTATTATTAGAAGTAATTTCACATACTGTATATGAGTTGTCTATGTTTGTAAGATATTATATAAGTAGAATTTTGTAAATATAAATTTATTAAGGATGATTATTAGCGTAAATTGTATAATATTGTATTCTAGGAAAATTTTCTTCGTCTCTTGTTAATTTAAAATTTAGTGCTTGACAATAATGTATTTTAGTGTACCATTTGCCACCGAGGTAGACACCTCATTTGCAAATAAAGAGATTTTGATTTGATTTAATAATAATAATAATAATAATAATAATAATAATAATAATAATAATAATAATAATAATAATAATAATAATAATAATAAATACATACATACATACATACATACATACATACATACATACATACATTATCATTATAGACTGTTATGCCTTTCAGTGTTCAGTATGCAAGCCTCTGTGAATTTACTAAACGTCGCCACAATCCTCGATTTGCAACTAGTGTTGTGGCCTCATTTACTTCTATACCTCTTTTCTTTAAATCGTTAGAAACTGTCTTGGTCTACCTCTACTTCTCTTACCCTCCATAATAATAATAGTAATAACTCTGCCACCGGGAGATACCACGGAAATCCCAGCGCCAGTCCCAAGCCTGGACAAAGGAGGAGGGTCAATGGCTGGTTATTGAGTCTTAGTGTGGGCACCAATGCCCAGTGGGTGTCTACAGTAAATACTGAGAAATGCTCGAGTTGGAGGGTTCGTCTACCGACGTAACCAGCAAATCCTACTCCCTAAGGAGACGGGTGAGGGTGAGTATCCGGCACCTTAAAACGGGATGTTCTCGGCTATGGTATGGTAACCCAGAAAGAAGGTTCCCTGGTCCTCCAGGTTGGGGGTTGTGCGCAGGGCTAACCCCCCAGCCACGTGAAAAGAATCTTGTTACGAGACTTGGAGAGGCCAGGGTCCCGCATGGACTGTAAGCACCAGGAGAGTGAGAGAGTGAATAATAATAATAATAATAATAATAATAATAATAATAATAATAATAATAATAATAATAATAATAATAATAATAATCATAATTTTCTTTTTTTATTTTATTTTTTTTTTTTTTGCGAGGGAGTGTGGAAAATCTTTCATAAGACGCTTGTGAGGGTCCGCACTCAACAAGTGTGTGGAGATTCTTACCCACTAAAAACCACACTCCCTTTTCCCACGACGTTTATCTCCGCCCCGGAAACCGCTCTCGCATTACTTCAGGGCGGATGTCGTGCTTAATGCATCTTGTGCTTCATCTTCCTTCTTCTGCTTTACTATCTGTCGTAATCGTCCAGGTCCTTCTTCTTCTGACGCAGAATATTTTCTACGTAGACTGCCACCTGGTCCCAAGATTCTCGACTTCGTAGCATTACTGACACGATCCCTTCTGGCGTCAATTCTCCGTGCATAACTTCTAAGCATCTTCTTTGTGGCAGCCAATGAACACACACAAAGAAAGTATGTGATACGTCATCGATATCGCCGCAGTGTATGCACACCGGACTAGTTGCTAGCCCTAGCCTATGAAGAAATTTTCGGAAGTATCCATGACCTGTCAAGAACTGTGTGAGATAGTAGTTCACTTCACCATGATTTCGGGCAACCCATACGCCCAGAGAAGGTATCAGTCTTTTCGTCCATTTCCCTCTAGAATCATCTTCCCATCTTGTTTGCCATCATTGCATTCTGCGACTATGAGCCAAAGCCTTTGCCCTTTTCCTTCCTAGCTCTTCTTGTGTGAGCCAAATTTCTTGTCTTTCGAAGGCCATCAAGTCAATGGGAGCTACTGCTGCTACTACTAGAATCGCGGGTTCTGATACTGTGCGATATGCGCAAGCAATTCGTAAAGCTGCTCTCTGCTGTACAGCCGCAATTCTTCTCCGATATTTCACAATTTTTAACGATTCAGCCCAAATTTCCGAACCGTATAGCAGTATCGATTGAACATTCGACATGAGAAGCCGCCTTTTACTAGATATCGGTCCCTTGATATTTCCCATGAGTCTGCTCAGTGCAGTCATGGTTTTCGCTGCCTTATCTGTTACCCGTTGGATGTGGTCCCAATATGTAAGCTTAGTATCAAGCGTTACACCAAGATATTTTGTGCTCCTAGTTGTTTCGATGGCTATCTGTCCGATCTGCATCGGTACAACAGTATCGATCCTTTTCCTCGTCAGGAGGACAATTTCCGTTTTGTGATCTGCGAGTTCTAACTTGTGATTTATCATCCATTCTTTGACACGTCGCATCACCTGATTCAATTTAAATTGAGCCAGCTCTAGGTTACGGGTTACTATCACAGCAGCCACATCATCAGCATAACCCACAAGTTTTACATCTTCTGGCATCTCCAGCCGTAATAAATCATCATACATGATGTTCCAAAGGTGTGGTCCGAGAATTGAGCCTTGCGCTGCACCAGCTGTGAGCCGTTTTCTTCTCTGACCGTCTTCCGTGTCGTATAACAATGTACGGTCTTTCAAATAGTCTCGCAGTATATACATGAGATATTCTGGTAGCTTGAAAGTTTCTTCTAGAGCTTCCAAAATATCACTCCATCTTGCCGAGTTGAAGGCATTTTTAACATCTAGAGTCACAAGAAGCGTCAGTTTCCTAGAATAATGATTACCCGTTTGAGCTCGTTCTGCTGTCTTCACCACTTCCTTCACAGCATCTAGCGTTGAGTGACCTCTGCGAAATCCATGTTGTTGGTCGGATAGGTCGCCAGCTAATCGGACTGCTGCTAGTATTCTCGGTTGTAGGAGCTTCTCTAAACCTTTCCCGGCAGTGTCCAGTATACATAGAGGTCTGTAACCCCCAGTTTTCCCTTTACTGATCAGAACCAATCTAGCTATCTTCCAACGAAAGCTAAAAATTCCCGCTTTCAAACAATGATTATACATTCTCAACAGCAGTTGAGGACATAATTCGGCTGCCACCTTTAGTACTTCTGCTGGATTACCATCTGGACCAGGGGCTTTCTTATTTCTAAGGGAATTAATTGCTGTTATCAATTCTTCAATTGTAAAAGGTGGTACATTGTCTAGTTCTTTCTCGGCCTCATCATCAATCCTCTCTGCGTGATCAGGGAATAGTGTGTGTACTATTTCTTCCATGGTGCGTGGATCCATGATAGGGCTTGGTAGCATCCCGAATTTCTTCATGACAATTTTATACCCTAATCCCCATGGATTTTCATCCACTTCCTTGGACATTTCCCACCACTTGTCGGCTTTACTCTTTTTAATTGTATTTCGCAGTCTTTTCTTCATAGTCTTATACTCTATTGAGAGAGCTGCGTCGTTATGTCGTGCTCTTTGTGTCCTTCGTCTGAGTCGCAGGCATTGTTTCCTCAACTCAGCAATTTCTTCATTCCACCAATATGCTGGACGCTTGCCTCTCCGTTGTTTGATTCTGGTCATTGATGCGTCACATGCTTGCTGAAGGAGTCTCATGGTGTGTTCCACGCATTTATTAGCAATAATGCTTCTTTTGCCTCCGTGACATGTATCCGTCATACAATCCATTCCATTCTGTATTACTTCATGAAATTTTTCTCTGTCCATAGTGGCTATGTTCCATCTTTCTGACTTGGGCGTGGTAATCCTTAGATTCGGAGTCTCTTGAAGTACACGAAAAGTGATATACTGATGATCGCTTCCAGTATATTCTTCAATTACTCGCCATTCAGTTATCCTAGACGCAATAATAATAATAATAATAATAATAATAATAATAATAATAATAATAATAATAATAATAATAATAATAATAATAATAATATTTTTTTTTTTTTTTTTTTTTTTTTTTTTTGCGAGGGAGTGTGGAAAATCTTTCATAAGACGCTTGTGAGGGTCTCCACTCAACAAGTGTGTGGAGATTCTTACCCACTAAAAACCATACTCCCTTTTCCCACGACGTTTATCTCCGCCCCGGAACCGCTCTCGCATTACTTCAGGGCGGATGTCGTGCTTAATGCATCTTGTGCTTCATCTTCCTTCCTCTGCTTTACTATCTGTCGTAATCGTCCAGGTCCTTCTTCTTCTGACGCAGAATATTTTCTACGTAGACTGCCACCTGGTCCCAAGATTCTCGACTTCTTAGCATTACTGACACGATCCCTTCTGGCGTCAATTCTCCGTGCATAACTTCTAAGCATCTTCTTTGTGGCAGCCAATGAACACACACAAAGAAAGTATGTGATACGTCATCGATATCGCCGCAGTATATGCACACCGGACTAGTTGATAGCCCTAGCCTATGAAGAAATTTTCGGAAGTATCCATGACCTGTCAGGAACTGTGTGAGATAGTAGTTCACTTCACCATGATTTCGGGCAACCCATACACCCAGAGAAGGTATCAGTCTTTTCGTCCATTTCCCTCTAGAATCATCTTCCCATCTTGTTTGCCATCGTTGCATTCTGCGACTATGAGCCAAAGCCTTTGCCCTTTTCCTTCCTAGCTCTTCTTGTGTGAGCCAAATTTCTTGTCTTTCGAAGGCCAACAAGTCAATGGGAGCTACTGCTGCTGCTACTAGAATCGCGGGTTCTGATACTGTGCGATATGCGCAAGCAATAATAATAATAATAATAATAATAATAATAATAATAATAATAATAATAATAATAATAATAATAATAATAATAATAATATATTTTTTTTTTTTTTTTTTTTTTTTTTTTTTTTTTTTTTTTTGCGAGGGAGTGTGGAAAATCTTTCATAAGACGCTTGTGAGGGTCCGCACTCAACAAGTGTGTGGAGATTCTTACCCACTAAAAACCACACTCCCTTTTCCCACGACGTTTATCTCCGCCCCGGAACCGCTCTCGCATTACTTCAGGGCGGATGTCGGATGGCGGATGCCCCTGGTCCAGATGGTATTCCAGCAGAAGTACTAAAGGTGGCAGCCGAATTATGTCCTCAACTGCTGTTGAGAATGTATAATCATTGTTTGAAAGCGGGAATTTTTAGCTTTCGTTGGAAGATAGCTAGATTGGTTCTGATCAGTAAAGGGAAAACTGGGGGTTACAGACCTCTATGTATGCTGGACACTGCCGGGAAAGGTTTAGAGAAGCTTCTACAACCGAGAATACTAGCAGCAGTCCGATTAGCTGGCGACCTATCCGACCAACAACATGGATTTCGCAGAGGTCACTCAACGCTAGATGCTGTGAAGGAAGTGGTGAAGACAGCAGAACGAGCTCAAACGGGTAATCATTATTCTAGGAAACTGACGCTTCTTGTGACTCTAGATGTTAAAAATGCCTTCAACTCGGCAAGATGGAGTGATATTTTGGAAGCTCTAGAAGAAACTTTCAAGGTACCAGAATATCTCATGTATATACTGCGAGACTATTTGAAAGACCGTACATTGTTATACGACACGGAAGACGGTCAGAGAAGAAAACGGCTCACAGCTGGTGCAGCGCAAGGCTCAATTCTCGGACCACACCTTTGGAACATCATGTATGATGATTTATTACGGCTGGAGATGCCAGAAGATGTAAAACTTGTGGGTTATGCTGATGATGTGGCTGCTGTGATAGTAACCCGTAACCTAGAGCTGGCTCAATTTAAATTGAATCAGGTGATGCGACGTGTCAAAGAATGGATGATAAATCACAAGTTAGAACTCGCAGATCACAAAACGGAAATTGTCCTCCTGACGAGGAAAAGGATTAATACTGTTGTACCGATGCAGATCGGACAGATAGCCATCGAAACAACTAGGAGCACAAAATATCTTGGTGTAACGCTTGATACTAAGCTTACATATTGGGACCACATCCAACAGGTAACAGATAAGGCAGCGAAAACCATGACTGCACTGAGCAGACTCATGGGAAATATCAAGGGACCGATATCTAGTAAAAGGCGGCTTCTCATGTCAATTGTTCAATCGATACTGCTATACGGTTCGGAAATTTGGGCTGAATCGTTAAAAATTGTGAAATATCGGAGAAGAATTGCGGCTGTACAACGGAGAGCAGCTTTATGAATTGCTTGCGCATATCGCACAGTATCAGAACCTGCGATTCTAGTAGTAGCAGCAGTAGCTCCCATTGACTTGTTGGCCTTCGAAAGACAAGAAATTTGGCTCACACAAGAAGAGCTAGGAAGGAAAAGGGCAAAGGCTTTGGCTCATAGTCGCAGAATGCAACGATGGCAAACAAGATGGGAAGATGATTCCAGAGGGAAATGGACGAAAAGACTGATACCTTCTCTGGGCGTATGGGTTGCCCGAAATCATGGTGAAGTGAACTACTATCTCACACAGTTCCTGACAGGTCATGGATACTTCCGAAAATTTCTTCATAGGCTAGGGCTAGCAACTAGTCCGGTGTGCATATACTGCGGCGATATTGATGACGTATCACATACTTTCTTTGTGTGTGTTCATTGGCTGCCACAAAGAAGATGCTTAGAAGTTATGCACGGAGAATTGACGCCAGAAGGGATCGTGTCAGTAATGCTACGAAGTCGAGAATCTTGGGACCAGGTGGCAGTCTACGTAGAAAATATTCTGCGTCAGAAGAAGAAGGACCTGGACGATTACGACAGATAGTAAAGCAGAAGAAGGAAGATGAAGCACAAGATAATAATAATAATAATAATAATAATAATAATAATAATAATAATAATAATAATAATAATAATAATAATAATAATAATAATAATAATAATAATAATAATAATAATAATAATAATAATAATAATAATAATAATAATAATAATAATAATAATAATAATAATAATAATAATAATAATAATAATAATAATAATAATAATAATAATAATAATAATAATAATAATAACAATAATAATAATAATAATAATAATAATAATAATAATAATAATAATAATAATAATAATAATAATAATAATAATAATAATAATAATAATAATAATAATAATGGCATTTGCTGATGACATCGCCATTCTGTCCAATGATGTAGATACTGCTAGAATGCAAATCAACATTCTAAAAGAAATCACTGAACAGTCTGGCTTGCAGATATCTTTTGAAACAACTGAAGTAATGACTAACATCAAAGATGTCCCAGCAAAACTCCAGACAAAATACGGGAAGATCAACGGAGTAGCAAAATTTAAGTACCGTATCTGGGTGAGATCATAACGAAAAATGCCCATGGAGCTCTTTTTCATCATCGCTATGATTATGATATCAACAAGCTTGCTTGCAGATCTTGATGTCTTTCATGGTCTTTCCTTCTCTTTAGCCAATACTTTCATTCTTGAAAGGATCCAGTCCTTTTTCTTTCTTCTATGATTAGTGTTAGTATTATGAGAGGCTGGGTGCCAAAGTTAGCTTTGTGGTGTGGGTTACATTACTGTGAGCTTGTAATGGGGAGACAATGGGTTCAACCACACTGTCAGCAACCATGAGGATGGTCTTCCTTGGTTTTCCATTTTCTCACCAGGCTGAGGCTGTACTTACCTCAATTAAGGCCATGATCACTTCCTTGCTAGTCCTATCTCATTGTTGCCATAAGACCTGTCTGAGCCGGTGCAATGCAAATCAATAACAACAAATAAAAGCAAAAATCCAAATACTATTATGTAACAAAGGCCCACCTGGTGGCCATGATCGTTAAGACATCAAGTCTATATTGTCCGACATCGTGGTTAGCCGGTTCAAGTCCCGTTGGTAAAAAAAAAAATACATACTGGTACCGGTAATGTTGTTTTTTTATGTCCCACTAACTACTTTAGAAGGTTTTTGGAGATGCCGAGGTGCCGGAATGTTGTCCCTCAGGAGATCTTTTACGTGCCAGTAAATCTACCGACACGAGGCTGACGTGCTTGAAAGTATTCAAATACCACTAGACTGAGCCAGTATCGAACCTGTCAAGTTGGGGTCAGAAGGTGAGCGCCTCAACCATCTGAGCAACTCAGCTCAGCAAAACAATGTTATCATCAGCATGTTGGCTGGCAGGGTAGGAGAGGTAGTGATATACAATTTTGAATCTCTAGATTGCATGCCAAAAGCCTGAGTGCAGTCAGCAGATCGCGATCGATAAGCACACCGTGCCTGTCTGTCAGGCTCGTTCTCATTTGATGCCCAAAATCCGAAGTGTGCATTTCTCTATAAAGAGTTTTCATTTCTCCTTCAGCGAGTATGCCCTATTTACAAGATCTATGTGATAAATATTTTTGGCATAGGGATCTCCATGATGTCTTGCAAATTCAAATGGAGTAAGGACATAATTATGAAACTGTTGATGATGATTCGTCTGTCGTAAAGAGATGTTAAGCCTTGAGCAGATCTCTTGGTGCTATGTGACAGGAGTAGGCACCGGGTTTCACCCTCTCCCTTCCTACCATCGTATATAACGTCATTAATCTCATTAACTCCTCTGATGTGGTTGGCGTCAGGTTAATGTTAGTGTTGAACTGTAGAAGTATTGTAAATAAAGAAATAGAATTAATTTAATAGATACCGGTATATATTTACCAGATATTGTAATAGGAGTTGAATCATGGCTGAGAAATGATATAATGGACGCAGAAATTTTCTCACGGAACTGGAGTATGTATCGTAGAGATAGGATAGGACTGATGGGAGGGGGAGTATTCAAACTTTTTTTTTTTGCTTTACGTCGCACCAACACAGATAGGTCTTATTGTGACAATGGGATAGGAAGGCCTAGAAATTGGAAGGAAGCGGCCATGGCCTTAATTAAGGTACAGCCCCAGCATTTTCCTGGTGTGAAAATGGGAAACCACGGAAAACCATCTTCAGGGCTGCCGACAGTGGGGCTCGAACTCACTATCTCCTGATTACTGGATACTGGCCGCACTTAAGCAACTGCAGCTATCGAGCTCGGTAGTATTCATTCTGGTGAAAGAAGAATTTGTAAGCTATGCAAAAGTTAAAGATGACAAACATGAAATTCTAGGTGTAAGGCTCATTTCTAAAGATAATAGGCAACTTGATGTCTTTGGAGTGTACAGACTAGGAAAGGATAACACTGATGCTGATTCAGAATTATTTGATAAGATAATCAGCTATGTGGGAAACGACATGGAAAGGATTGTGATTGTAGCCAGAGATCTGAATTTACCAAATGTCAATTGGGAAGGTAATGCAAACGACAGGAAGCATGACCAACAGATGGCAAATAAGTTAATATGGGAAGGACAGCTGATTCAGAAAGTGATGGAACCAACTAGAGGGAAAAATATTCTGGATGTGGTGCTGGTAAAACCAGATGAGCTCTATAGAGAAATTGAAGTAATAGATGGTATTAGTGATCACGAAGCTGTTTTTGTGGTAATTAAAAATTAATGTGATAGAAAGAAAGGTCTTAAAAATAGGACCTTTAGGCAGTACCACATGGCTGATAAAACAGGCATGAGGTTTTTAAAAAGTAACTATGATCAGTGGAAAATGGTAGGTAAATAAAAATGTAAACAGACTCTGGGATGGATTTAAAGCAATTGTTGAGGAAAGTTAAAACAAATTTGTACCTTTAAAGGTGGTAAGGAATGGTAAAGACCCAGTTTGTTATAATAGTGAAATAAAGAGACTAAGAAGGAGGTGCAGATTGGAAAGAACTAGTGTTAGAAATGACTGTGGAAGTAAGGAGAAATTGAAGGAACTTACTAGGAAATTGAATCTAGCAAAGAAGTCAGCTAAGGATAACATGATGGCAAGCATAATTGGCAGTCATACAAATTTTTGTCACAGAAGATGGAAAGATCACCAAGTAAATTGGGAAAAGAATACAACAAGTGAACAGCTTCTACCTGAGTGTCTTTTGCTAGTGGCTTTACGTCACACCGACACAGATAGGTCTTATGACTACGACGGGATAGGAAAGGCCTAGGAGTTGGAAGGAAGTGGCCGTGGCCTTAAGTAAGGTACAGCCCCAGCATTTGCCTGACGTGAAAGTGGGAAACCATGGAAAACCATCTTCAGGGCTGCTGACAGTGGGATTCAAACCCACTATCTCCCGGATGCAAGCTCACAGCCACGCGCCCCTAACCGCACGGCCAACTCGCCCCTACCAGAGTGTAAGGTGTATTTTGTGGAACCAAGATGTCTTGAAGAAATGTAAGAAAATATTATACTCAACCTATTATGAACCGATACTAAACTATGCATCTGGATCGTGGACTACAACAAAATGAGAGGAGAGAAGAATACAGCCAGTGGAGATGAAATTCCAAAGAGGGCTAGACCAGAAAGGATAGAATTAGAAATGAAGAGATAAGGAAAAGTACAGGAATCTTGAAACTTCAAGACAGGATAGAAACAACAAAGCTAAAATGGTATGGGCATATGATGAGAATGGGAAAAGTGTAAAAAAAAAAAAAAAATGTTTTCAGACAAGTTAACAGGAAACAGAACACGAGGAAGACCCCGAAAGAGGTGGACAGATTCAGTGTGGGAGTGCATAGAGAAGAGGGAAGGAAAACCAGAAGATGTACTTAAAAAAGGAGGAGAGTGGAGGAGAGACATGCAGCAATGGAGGTCCTTGATTTACAACCCGACCCAGGAAGCTGGAAATGGGAAATGAAGATGATGATGACAAATTTTAATAAAAAATGGAAGGGTATGTATAGGTACTTTAGGGCAGAAACAGGTTCCAAGAAGGGCATTCCAGGAATCATTAATGAACAAGGGGAGTGTGTATGTGAGGATCTTCAAAAGGCAGAAGTATTCAGTCAGCAGTATGTAAAGATTGTTGTTTACAAGGATAATGTCCAGATAGAGGATGTGACTAATGCTAAAGAAGTATTAAAATTTACGTATGATAACAATGACATTTACAGTCCCACTCATTGGCTGAATGGTCAGCCTTGAGGCCTTTGGTTCAAAGGGTCCCGGGTTTGATTCCCAGCTGGGTCGGGAATTTTAATCCTGTCTGATTAATTCTTCTGGCCCGGGGACTGGGTGTTTGTGTTCGTCCCAAAACTTTCCTCTTCATATTGAGACAACATACTACACTATCAACCACCACAGAAACACACAATATTGATTATTTCCCTGCACATAGTGTTGACGTCAGGAAGGGTGTCGAGCCATAAAACAGGGCCAGAGCCACATGTGGCAACATAGTTCGCACCTGCGACCCCAAAGATGTGGGAAAAAGTGGTAGAAAAAGAAGAACAAAAACAATGACATTTACAATAAGATAAAAATTTGAAAATTAGGAAACTGGCTAGAATTGATAAGATTTCAGGGGATATACTAAAGTCAATGGGTTGGGATATAGTACCATATCTGAAGTACCTATCTGATTATTGTTTGCATGACGGAGCTATACCAAATGAATGGAGAGTTGCTATAATAGCCCCTGTATATAAAGGAAAGGTTGATAGACATAAAGCTGAAAATGACAGTTCAGTAGATTTGACATGCATTGCATGTAACCTTTGGGAAGGCATTCTTTCTGATTATATTAGGCATGTTTGCAAAATTAATAACTGGTTCAATAGAAGGCTATTCACGTTTAGGAAAGGTTGTTCCACTGAAGCTCAACTTGTAGGATTCCAGCAAGATATAGCAGATATCTTGGATTCAGAAGGTCAAATGGACTGTATCGTGATTGACCTGTCTAAAGCATTTGACAGGGTGGATCATGGGAGATTAGTGGCAAAAATGTGAGTAATTGGACTAATAATTAAGAGGGGAATTTCTCAAGGCAGCATTATTGGACCTTTATGTTTTCTTATTTATATAAATGATATGATGGAATCAGAGATTAGGCTCTTTGCAGATGATTTTATTCTGTATTAAATAAGTTACAAGATTGTGAGCAACTGCAAAATGACCTCAATAATGTTGTGGGATGGACAGCAGGAAATGGTATGATGATAACAGGGTTAAAAGTCAGGTTGTGAGTTTCACAAATAGGAAAAGTCCTCTCAGTTTTAATTAATGTGTTGATGGTGTGTAAGTTCCTTTTGGGGATCACTGTAAGTATCTATGCGTTAATATAAGGAAAGTACACCGGGCGAGTTGGCCATGCGCGTAGAGGCGCGCCGCTGTGAGCTTGCATCCGGGAGATAGTAGGTTCGAATCCCACTATCAGCAGCCCTGAAGATGGTTTTCTGTGGTTTCCCATTTTCACACCAGGCAAATGCTGGGGCTGTACCTTAATTAAGGCCACAGCCGCTTCCTTCCAACTCCTAGGCCTTTCCTATCCCATCGTCGCCATACGACCTATCTGTGTCGGTGCGACGTAAAGCCCCTAGCAAAAAAAAGGAAAGTTCTTCATTGGGGTAACCAGATAAATGGGATTGTAAATAAATGGTAGGCTACAGATCTCTGCACATGGTTATGAGGGTGTTTAGGGGTTGTAGTGAGGATATAAAGGAGAGGGCATATGTCTCTGGTAAGACCCCAACTTGAGTATGGTTCCAGTGTATAGGACCCTCACCAGGATTACTTGATTCAATAACTGGAAAAAATCCAAAGAAAAGTTCTGGGTGATTTCTGACAAAAGAGTAGCGTTATAAAAATATTGCAAAGTTTGGGCTGGGAAGACTTGGGAGAAAGAAGACGAGCTGCTCGACTAAGTGGTATGTTAAAAAATAATAAAGGTGTTTACTAATCTACCTATTCAATACTTTATTTCTACTTAAAGTGGTTACATAAACACAATAACACTTATTTGTACATGTTTCGCCCTTAATTTAGGGCATCTTCAGCCTAAAATAATCTTCAAAAGTACATATAATAATACAAATAGAAGCTAAAAGATTAGCTAGTTTCTAAAATTAGGTACATACAATGTGAATATTGATACATTAATAAAAATGTGTTAGTGGAACACTGTCAATGATCATACTAAAACTCTCTTGTCAGAGACTAAAACTTCCTCCATTAAAAATACGTAGTTCCAATTAAAACGGTTCAAGTAAAAATGTTTGTGGATTCACCAATGTGATAATGCGTTGCCAACAAAGGGTGTAAACATAAGCACAAAAACGTATGTTATGTACACAATATGTTCAAGGGCGCTAACAAAGTCGCAAGCATGAAGGTAATAAAACATTCAAAGGTAGATAAGTTATACGTAAAGGCGAAACTGAAACATCAGTTGAATTATCATAGAAGAAGTGGCCCTTTGTACAGGCAGGAAATATTGTCAGAGACCTTTGTCGAGAAATGCTGGTAGATTCTGGAATAATGTTCAGTGTTTGTTGTAAGTTATTACTTGTTATCTACCGTTGCGTTAGTAACCGCCCTTCTGTTGGCTCTGAGTCTCGTATTGTACGGGAACTGTAAGGTTTATAACATGTAATAAGTGGTATGTTCCGAGCTCACAGTAAAATGAAAATGTTAAAGGTCCACCTTTTCAATACAATGAATGTTTATTGATGTGAGTATATATCACATAACGTTTAAAGAAGTTTGGTACTAGTTTCGACGCTCATTGTGCGTCATCATCAGCCAACGAATCAATTGAGCAAAATACAACTTATCAAATAGCAATATATAACACATGATAGCACCTCCTACAAGACAAATGTTAAACTATGACTAGTTAAAATATAAAACACATGACAGCAAATAAAAAGACTAATGTTAAAAGTTAAATTGTAACAAGTTAAAACAATGAAAGCAAATCAGAGAAGGTAACACAATTGGTAAGGTATGATAAACAAGAAAATAGTCCAGCTTGCGGTTTGTGGGACAAGGTGTATCTATATACAACACTTGAATGCACTTACTAAGGCAAATTTTAAATGTAACGTTAAAATGATGAGGGTATGGTGCATATGACCATCTAAAATACATGACAGCACCTATGAAGTCACTGTTAGATTATAACCAGTTGAAATGATGAGGTGCGTCTGACCGTAAAATATAAAATTTTTGAAAAGGTACCCCAGTTGTTGAGTCTTCATAAATAAGAGAATAGTTCAGCTTGAGGCGCATAGAACATAAGGTATCATATGTTATCAGTGGGAAGAATAAACCTTGTTCTCTTAAGTTGCGGTAATTAACAGGCTTAATTCAGGTGGTTTCGAAGCCAACAATGTGGTCGTGTGAAGATCATAATTTGAATGAACATCACGATTCCCAGTTCAGTATGGAAACGTGGAGACCTGACGAAAAGATTGAAAGCCAAATTAGGCGTGATGTAAATGTACATAGCCAAAAGAAAGATAAAGGAAAAGGGGAGAACTCACCTTGAGCAGCGTGATGGCAAGTTGTTGAAAGGAGAGGAGCTATACTGCTAATAATAAGAGTTGGCGTCTGACATTTCTTTGAGGGAGGTCCGTTTACTGCCTGCTGAGGCGGGATAAAGGGAGTGGCTGTGTGGTTGCCATGGAAACGAGGGTGGGGCGACTGCGGTTGCCATGGAGATAAAACTTCAGGGCAGCTCGTCTTTCTGGGAGTTGCCAAACCTCTCACTGTCACTGATAAGAACCTGATTGTTTGTATAAGAGTGATCGCAAATGGGACGACACCGCCTGGTCAGGTAGTCTACAACAGATCACAGCGGTCAGAATGAAGGAGGGAACAAGTGAGCCGGAAGTGAGGGGTAAGAGCATGTAGAAAGGAATGCTGGAATGTGGCAACATCGTGAAATGGCACGTACAGTGCTCCTCCCTCCAACCTTACCTGTCAGACGCCAACTTTAGTTAAGTCTAGTATAGGCTAATGAAGAGAGCAATAATGGAGGCCGAGTAGCGGAGGGGAAGGGAGAGTGAGAGGAGGGGAAGGGGAAAGAGGAGGAGCTAAAGCTGGGGAGTAGGGCTATGGTGGGGCAGAGGGATGAGGTAGTGGGGGTAAGTGACGGGGATGCCTATTGCACATGGCTTGAAAGATAGCGCTAGTGTTTGGAAATCTGATATTTTAAAACAAGTTAATTAAGAAATCGAAAAGGATATTAGGCTTCTCAGAAATTTCATTTAAGTTAGGATTAAAGTATTGATCGAAAGGGATAAAACAATTTTCAATTATATTCATGAGAGGCCCTTTATTGGCCATTTGAAGGATCTCTAAATCGTGTTCAATGTCAGTAAACTTGTGGTTGGAGTCAGAGATGTGTTGACCTATTGCTGAAAACCTATTATATCTTATAGCGTTGACATGCTCTGAATATCTAGTCATGAAACTGCGTTCTGTTTGCCCAACGTATGAGGAATTGCAGTCATTGCATTCGAATCTGTAGATTCCAGACTTTAAGAAAGTTTTGGATATGTTAACTGATGGGGAATTGTGCAGAATTTCAGAATTCCTGTTATATGTTCTGAAGGAAATTTTTACATTATGTTTTCTGAAGAGACTGGTGATTTTGTAGACATCTTTGTTGAAAGTAAAGGTGGGAGAAGTGGCGTCTTTAGATTTTTCTTTAGTAAGAGTGGTCTTAGGTCGGTGTCTAAACTTGTTGATAATCTGTTCTATAAAGGGCTTATTGTAACCATTAAATTTGGCGATTGCACGAATAGTATTGAGTTCATTGTTCAAGTCTTTCTTTGACATGGGCATTGTGAAGGCACGGTGGACTAAACTATTATAGGTAGCACGTTTGTGTGCTTGGGGATGTGTGGAGTCTTGACGAATGGTAGTTGCAGTTTGTGTGGGTTTCCTGAAGATTTTGTAAGATAAAGAGGAAGGGTGTCTATCAGTTGTCAAATCTAAAAAAAATGTTAACCTGTTTGTTTCAGACTCAAGTGTAAATTAATTACATTTGTAATTATGAACGAAGAAATTAAGAACGCGGCATCTACCCTTCATGATCTTAACAGCATCGATCCCCACGTTAAATATATATCTTGTAGGCAACAGTTCTACAAACCTCAAGATAGACTATTTTCTCGTGTATCGTACCTTAACAATTGTGTTACCTTCTCTGATTTGCTTTCATTGTTTTAACTTGTTACAATTTAACTTTTAACATTAGTCCTTGTATTTGCTGTCATGTGTTTTATATCGTCGCTCGACCGGTAAAAGGTTGTATCCCACAATACTCTTCCTATCCATTATTCTCCTTAAGACTGGTCACGCCTCCCAGCCACATATGGATACGCAGTCCATCAGAACAGTGTCCGTTGTGTTCATTTTCCTATGTCGATGATTAAACGAAAATGAACCTTACATGCATTGTACACTAGGAGTGTGTAAATACGTAATGCAAACGTACATTCCTACAGTACGATACTGTAAGGTTCATTTTCCTTTACACATGGGCATAGGAAAATAAACACAACAAAATTTGTTCTGATGGACTGCATATCCATACGTGGCTGGGAGGTGTGACCAGTCTTAAGGAGAATAATTGATAAGAAGAGCTTTGTGGAATACAACCTTTTACCGGTCGAGCGATGATATTTTAACTAGTCATAGTTTAACATTTGTCTCGTAGGTGCTATCATGTGTTAAGTTATATATTGCTATTTGATAAGTTGTATTTTGCTCAATTGATTCGTTGGCTGATGACGCGCAATGAGCGTCAAAACTAGTACCAATCTTCTTTAAACGTTATGTGATATATACTCACATCAATAAATATTAATTGTATTGAAAAGGTGGACCTTTAACATTTTCATTTTACTGTAATCCCAGTTCAATGCGGAACAAAATGAAGTTTCTAACTTTCAATGTTCCGAGCTGTCAGTGGAGATTTGGCGTGGAATGACATTAGTAGACGAATAAGTTTGAGTGGTGTCTTTAAGTAGGAAAGATCACAACAGGAAGATAAAGTTGGAATTCAAGATTACAAATTGGGGCAAATATTCGTTTATAGGAAGGGGAGTTAGGGATTGGAATAACTTACCAATGGAGATGTTCAATACATTTCCAATTTCTTTGCAATAATTGAAGAAAAGGTTAGAAAACAACAGGTAGGAAATCTGCCCTAAATGCAGATCATTATTGACTGATTGATTGATTGATTGATTGATTGACAAACGGGACGCCCTGTTCCTCCTCCCTTTCCGCAACCCTTCATCGCTAGTATATCTCGATCAACCTAATGTCGGAGTCGAGAATCGGACAGAGTGCAGTCGGCACAAGACCGGAGTCGGTCTTGGTCGGCAGATCTCGATCGATAAGTGTACCGTGCCTGTCTGTCAGGCTCGTTATCATTTGGCGCCCAAAATCCGAAGTGTGCATTTCTCTATAAAGAGTTTTCATTTCTTCTTCAGCGAATATGTCCTCTTTACAAGATCTGTGTGATAAATATTTTGGGCATAGGAATCTCTATGATGTCTTGCGAATTCCTAAAGATGCCGATGAGAAGCAAGGTATTATGTTCGTTTAACCTCTCTTACTTTATTTGTGTGTCATTTTAATACTGAGGAATTTTCTGTAACGTCTGTTTGATACTTTGAAATTTTAAGCTTTCTGGTACCGGTAATGAATTTTTTTCTGATATTACATTATTTTTTGTTTTCTTTCCAGTTCGTAAAGCATATCATAGACTCTCTCTTCTTGTCCATCCGGATAGAGTAGAAGAACATAAAAAAGCAGAAGCTACCGAAAAATTTAAAGTACTAGGGAAGGTACATTCTATTCTCAGCGATAAGGAAAAGAGAGCAATATATGATGAAACAGGTAGGCCTATTATTGACTGTCACGCTTGATCATGTACCGTATTTGACAAGTGGGGTGTTCTGGGTGTTTATGCAATGTTTGTTGAAATCCACATTATAAATTTCGTTCAATTTTTTTTTTCCAATCATCTGCACGTATGCCCTTAGAATTTCAAATTCATATATAGACTTTTAGGAGTAAGTGCATATGGTATTACTTCATATCACCACAGTTATTTTGGCCATGAAGATGCAACTTACTGTAGTTAAAATTAAAGAACCAAGCCTAATTTTTTAGACCGAAAAGTTTAATGCTTATCTGCAGATTTTTGTAAAATTTGAACTTTTGAAAATATTAACCTGTAACCCAACTTCTCTTTATTGTGCTCTATATTTGATTTGGGTGTTAATTTTGCAGGTGTCTATGATGAAGATGATGAGGCAGCAGATCGGGATTGGACTGAATATTGGCGATTACTGTTTAAAAAAATAACTGTTGAAGATATTACCAATTATGAGAAATCATATAAAGGTAAAAGTTTTGCTTTATCAATGTGCTAATTCTATCAATATTGTCTTAAAGTAAACCATACCAGACTCCTCTTAAGGATGTCATTCATTGACATGTTTTTTTTGGTGGCTCGTAACATGATCTGCCCTGGACTTTATTTATCGGTGGATTACTGCCCTTGAACCTCTGTTTGATCATTATTGTTGTGGCTGCTGTAACACAACCTCATCTCTGTCCTAATATAGTTTTTACAGTAAAGATTCATAAGTTTATAGACACTGCTTGAAAGTCGATAGAGCGGAGGTAGAGGCAGTGGGTAGGAACTGACTGTGTAGCTGACAGCTGGATAGATTGAGATCTTCCTAGCAGGCTAGGGTTTTTTTTCTTCTGGTTCATTTTACTGATTCCTCGTTGCTAGGAGAGATGTGGACATTACCGTAAATGGATATTATCATATTTAATCAGAATGAGCACAATCTTGATAACTGTTTTGGCTGAGTCCCTGTTATGAGTTTACACACGAACTTTTACAGCAATGTTGGAGAGTATAAGTGTACATTGCAAAGTAATTCTAGTCATTCCTTTGAGTTCTGGGCTCAAGAAGTAAACAAAAAAGTAGAAATGTGCCCTGAGACTTAAATTCAGTCTCTACTATTAAAAACAAATTGGAATATGGTAGGAACAACGTGAATCACGAAGTCACGTATTAGCTGTGTGGGTAGAGGCATTGGTTAGTAACTGACGGTTCGAGTGTTAATTTTGCAGGTGTCTATGACGAAGATGGTGATGAGGCAGTAGAACAGGATTGGACTGAATATTGGCGATTACTGTTTAAAAAAATAACTGTTGAAGATATTAGTGAGAAATCATACAAAGGTAAACATTTTGCTTTATTCATGTGTTAATGCTATTAATATTGTCTTAAAGTAAATCATACCAGACTACTCATAGGGAAGCCATTCATTGTCAGGTTTGGTGGTTCATAACATGATCTGCTCTGGACTTTACTTCTCAGTAGATTACTGTCATTGAACCTGTATTTGATAATTTTTTTTGTTGTGGCTGCTATAATACAACCTCATCTGTGCCCTGATATAGTCCTTACAGTAGAGATTGATAACTTTTTACTGTTTCAAACCCTGTACTTGGTCTGGATTGGTTAGGTCTGGCTAGTGACAAGACCATTGGTCTGAATTTGTTACGTCCGGATAGTGACAGAACCATTGGACTGGTATCGAGCAAAGGGGATCTGGAGGCGTAAGCCCCTAGGTTAGGGCTGCGAAGCAGCTGTTACGCCTCTAGCATTCCGTACTGTGAGAGCAACACATTCAAAAAGCTGAAGTAATTTATCATGCCGGCTAGTGACAAAGCTGTTCAGGTCCAGCTAGTGACAAAACGATTGGTCTGGATTGGTTAGGTCCAGCTAGTAATAAAGCCATTGGTCGAGATTGGTTAGGTTAGTGACAAAACCATTGGACTGGGATCAAGCAAAGGGGGTCAGGGGACGTAAGTCTCCAGGTTAGGGGCGCGAAGCGGCTGTTAGGATTCTAGTGTTCTGTACGGTAACAGCAGCGCATTTTGGATGGACAGTGGCGAAAAGCCGACACTGACATAGTCGTTTGTTACGTGGAACTAATTACAAAGGAATAATTTATTCTGGGAAGGTAGGGTTTCGACAATACATCGCTCGCAGTCATTAAAGTGTGGTGTTGCCGGGCACAATCATTATTTCTGATTGATGGAAGGCATAAGACTGCCTGTAGCACGAAGCATTCATGCACCTTCATGTCAGTCGCTCCATTCATAGATAGCAACAGGAGTGGCAAGGAACAGACTGCCAGTACACATACAAAATATAGAGAACAGGTGGAGGCATTGAAAGCACAGATCCTACTCCATTCCTGGCTTCAGGAGAAAGATAGCTCACTTTGCTGGGTACTTGGCAAAATTCTTGTTCAAGATGAACTTTCCCGCAGACACGAGGGTGCACAAATTTTTTAAGGCTGCAGGCGTGCTCTATCCTAGTAATAGTTCAATTGAAAATTAGTTTTGTTCTTTATTGTACTTGTTCTGTTACAGATTGCATTTAGTTGTGTTTTTATTGTGTGGGGGGTTGGTAACGAAATGCATTTTACTTGATTGCTGGGAATGACATCGTATCCGATTGTATCTTAGCTAATGGAAATGCTATAGCATGTTTGAGCAATGAATAATGGCGTGTGATAAATTATATTAGGTTATAAAAGTGAATGTACTTCGGGGGACGGGTGGGTGGATTGCTGGCTGTTGCTGTGAACACACGTCTCCTCTACAAGATATTCCACATCAGATTTGTATCATTTCCAATCCCTTATGATGTTAAAAAACTTACGCTGCACATACTGAATTTCTACCTTGATGGTGTAGCTGAGAGCTGGCGTAGGTTCAAATCCTCCTAGCAGGATTTTTAACTTTCTGGTTTATTATACTGATTTCTCGTTGCTAGGAGAGATGTGGAAATTACCGTAGATGGATAGTATCATATTTATCAATGAGTATTTTTACTCATTCTGTGGAGTTTTGTCCTTTTATGTGAGGATTAAACAAGAAAGATAATAAAAATGTGTCTTGAGACTTGGTGAGAAACAAATCAGTATCAGGTCTGCTGACCCTCAGGCTCTATGACCGCTCAAAGTTGATAGAGCACAGAAGCAGCGAGTGCCAGGAAGAACCGTTCTGATCAGGCAACAACGGCATTCCTGCAGAGTCCTCTTCATTAGAACCCAGACATTCTCAGTGGGGTTGAGATCAGGACTATACAGAGGCCAATGTGTTGCCTTGATCCTTGTCTACTAAATAAACCATTGCTCACTGTCTTTGAGGGTGATTATCTGCTGGAAGCAAACAAGCTGCCCTTCAGGATGAATTGTCCAATAGTGGAATCTGCCGTAGACTCAAAAGTTTCTCTTCCCCCCCCCCGTTGGTAGGGGCAGTAGAAAATTATCCACAGATTCCCCTGCCTGTTGTAAGAGATGACTAAAAACGGGCCCAGGGTTTTTTTTAACTTGGGAGTGTGGGTAAGTGACCACGGGACCCTTAGCCAATTCCTGGCATTGTTTCCACTTACTTGTGCTAGGCTCATCATTTTCATCTAGCCTATCCAATCTCCCTTGATAAACTCTTGTTCTTTTCCAACCCCGATAGTATTAGGTTTTCGAGGTATGACAGTCATTTTAACACGCTTTGTGGCCCTTGTCTTGATTTTGCCAATACTTTTGTTTTCAAAGTGTCAGACCTTTTCTTCAATTTTCCTTCCAATTACGGTTAATAGAGGATTGTTGCCCAGTTGATCTTCCTCTTAAAATAATCACCACCACATTTGAAAGTTATTCATAAAACATGGCCTTGAGTGTTCCCAGAGTTCTCAACAGCATCTTGGCACTGTGTGAGGTAAGGAAACACCGGCATTGAACACTAAAACGAGCGCTTATGTGAGAGGTGGTAACGTATTTAGCATCATACCTGTCATTGGGTTCATGGCATACGTGGATCTTCCCCGCATCTCAGCAGGAAAATGTAACTTCATTGCCAAAGACTACATTTTTTCATGCAATGTTCAGCACTATCATGGCATGTGCTGATCAACTCTTTGGTCTTCGGTCGAGTTAACCTTCCTAGTAGTGAAGTAATTTCGGAGTCCCACATTCCTAATTCAGTTATGTGCAGTTGATAAAACATTAATGGGGGTGCAAAAGAGTGTTAGGAATCCAACGTAACATTACTTGCACATTGTCATAACAAGCTGCACAAGACTCCCTGCTTAGGTGCAGCTAGTGACAAGACTGTTTAGTTAGGTTATTGGTTAAAGTCAAGGCGATTGGTCTGGATAGGTTAGACCATTGGTCTGGGGGCAAGCAGAGGGGACTGGGGGCATAAGCACAGAGGTTAAAGCTGTGAAGTACTCCACAGGCCTCTAGTTCATCCTGCGATAGTATTAACTAGTGACAAGACCATTGGTCTAATTAAAAAATCTGTGAATATTTTCAATATTTCTTTCCTTTCATTTTTATTTTGCACAGAATAAGTTACCTTATTTCTCCTTTTCTTTTCATTATTTAGTAAAGAATGGCTAAGGAGTGCGAGTGTAGGAACTGTGGGTGTGGCCAGGCATTAAGGAGTATGAGGGAGGAGTTGGAGAGCTTGAGGGAGATAATTAGGATTCTCTCAGAGGACAGGAAGGAAAGTAGGCCTCCCTCAAACAATGTACAGGATACAGTAGGTGTAATAGAGGGACAGGAAGGAAAGGGGGGAATTGTAGAAGACAGGTGGTCTAATGTTTTAAGGGGAAGGAGATAGCAGGCTAAGGGATCCATTCAGGATCAAAATTCGGGACAGGTGTTGGTGAGAAATTGGTACGAGTCACTGCAGGTAGAACAACCGAGGGAAGATGAGGAACAGGGAACTGTTGCCGAGAAGTGTGGAAGTAGGAGAAAGGGAAGAGGTAGGAAAGGCAAATGTGGAGTAGTGGATAGGAAAAGACAGGTGGAGCAGGGCATGGGATAGAGAAGATGGGGGGAGGAAGTAGCTTCTGCAGCTGTCGAGATAGGACTGACCAGGAGGGGAGGGGATCAAGTGAGGTGGGTAGGGTTGAGGCTTTGGCTATGGGTGATTCTATCGTTCGACATGTCGGGAAAGTGTGTGGAGGAAAGGGTACCAGGGTAGAGTGTTATCGAGGAATTAGGTAAAGGCAGATGTTGAGGAAATTAGAAGAGAAGGAGGAGGGAATGGAGAAGGTGGTAGTGTTTCATGTTGGTACTAACAATGTAAGACAAGCAGGTATAAGTACTAACAAAGTTGGGGATGTGAGGGACCTGGTAAATGCAGCACGGATGCAGTTTAAGGAAGCGGAGATTATCAGTGGAATGCTGTGTAGGAGGGATACTGACTGGAGGGTGATAGGGGATTTAAATGAGACTATGGAGTGGGTATGTGGGAAACTGGGAGTGAGATTTCTAGATCCTAATGTGTGGGTAGGAGATAGGGATCTGCGCTTAGATGGCCTTCACTTGAACCGCAGTGGTACATATAAGTTAAGAAATTTGTTTAGAAGGGTTATAGGGCGGTACATTCAGGGAAACAGGCTGGCCAAGGGAGCAGTGTTAAGGGAACAGGGAACTGGAAATCAAGTAGGGATGACATAAAACTATTAGTGCTCAACTGTAGAAGTATTGTATAGAAAGGAATACAATTAATTAATTTAATAGATACTTACCAGATATTGTAATAGGAGTTGAATCATAGTTGAGAAATGATATAATGGATGCAGAAATTTTCTCACGGAACTGGAGGGTGTATTGTAGAGATAGGATAGGAATGGTAGGAGGGGAAGTATTCATTTTGGTGAAAGAATTTGTAAGCTATAAAAAAATTAAAAATGACAAGCACAAAATTCTAGGGGTAAGGCTCATCTCTAAAGATAATAGGCAACTTGATGTCTTTGGAGTGTACAGACCAGGAAAGGGTAGCACAGATGCTTATTCAGAATTATTTGATAATCAGCTATGTGGGAAATGATAAGGAAAGGAATATGATTGTAGCAGATGATCTCAATTTACCAAATGTCAATTGGGAAGGTAATACGAACGACAGGAATCATGACCAACAAATGGCAAATAAGTTAATATGGGAAGGGCACCTGATTCAGAAAGTGATGGAACCAACTAGAGGGAAGAATATTCTGGTTGTGGTGCTGGTAAAACCAGATGAGCTCTATAGAGAAACCGAAGTAATAGATGGTATTAGTGATCACGAAGCTGTTTTTGTGGTAATTAAAAATAAATGTGAAAGAAAGGAAGAGATTAAAATTAGGACTATTAGGCAGTACCATATAGCTGATAAAACAGGCATGAGGGAGTTTTTATTAAATATGATCAGTGGAAAATGGTAAATAAAAATGTAAGATTCTGGGATGGGTTTAAAGCAATTGTTGAAGAATGTGAAAATAGGTTTGTACGTTTAAGGGTGGTAAGGAATGGTAAAGATCCGCTATATTATAACAGGGAAATAAGAGCCTAAGAAGGAGGTGCAGACTGGAAAGAAATAGAGTTAGAAATGGCTGTGGAAGTAAGGAGAAATTGAAGGAATTTACTAGAAAATTGAATCTAGCAAAGAAGACAGCTAAGGATAACATCATGGCAAGCATAATTGGCAGTCATACGAATTTTAGTGAAAAATGGAAGAGTATGTATAGGTATTTTAAGGCAGAAATAGGTTCCAAGGAGGACATTCCAGGAATCATCAATGAACAAGGGGAGTGTGTATGCGAAGATCTTCAAAAGGTAGAAGTATTCAGTCAGCAGTATGTAAAGATTGTTGGTTACAAGGATAATGTCCAGACCGGGCGAGTTGGCTGTGCGCGTAGAGGCGCGCGGCTGTGAGCTTGCATCCGGGAGATAGTAGGTTCGAATCCCACTATCGGCAGCCCTGAAGATGGTTTTCCGTGGTTTCCCATTTTCCCACCAGGCAAATGCTGGGGCTGTACCTTAAGGCCACGGCCGCTTCCTTCCAACTCCTAGGCCTTTCCTATCCCATCGTCGCCATAAGACCTAACTGTGTCGGTGCGACGTAAAGCCCCTACCAAAAAAAAAAAAAGATAATGTCCAGATAGAGGAGGTGACTAATACTAAAGAAGTATTAAAATTTACCTATGACAGCAATGACATTTACAGTAAGATACAAAAGTTGAAAACTGGAAAAGCATTTGGAATTGATAAGGTTTTGGGGGATATACTAAAGGATGGTTTGGGATATAGTACCATATCTGAAGTACCTGTTTGATTATTGTTTGCATGAAGGAACTTTACCAAATGAATGGAGAGTTGCTATAGTAGCCCCTGTATGTAAAGCAAAGGGTGATATACATAAAGCTGAAAATTACAGGCCAGTCAGTTTGACATGCATTGTATGTAAGCTTTGGGAAAGCTTTCTTTCTGATTATATAAGACATGTTTGCAAAATTAATAACTGGTTTGATAGAAGGCAGTTGGGGTTTAGGAAAGGTTATTCCACTGAAGCCCAACTTGTAGGATTCCAGCAAGATATAGCAGATATCCTGGATTCAGGAGGTCAATTGGACTGTATCGCAATTGATAGGATAGATCATGGGAGACTACTGGCAAAAATGAGTGCAATTGAACTTGACATAAGAGTGACTGAATGGGTGGCTCTGTTTCTAGAAAATAGAACTCAGAGAATTAGAGTAGGTGAAACTTTATCTGTCCCTGTAATAATTAACCCCTTAACTGGGTTTGACGCCTAAAGGAGTCAACACCTGTCGCATAACTATTGGGCTTAACGCCTTTAGGCGTTCTTGTAATTGTAAACGTGTTGTTACGTTGCGTTAGCTGCCTACAGGTGTCTGGCTATTCTTAATCACTTCTGCCATCTACTATCATAATTTAAAACTAATTCCACTCGTATTGGATGTGATTATTGCTGTCCTGTTAATTTTTATCCGGTCTCACGCCAGTCGGGTAGTTTGCGCCTAGGTGGCAGTCCGACAGCTGTCTCGTATTGCCTCATGCGGTCCGCGCCAATTTCTTCATAAATAATTTATTTGTGTATATGAAAATGTTCTGGCACTTATTTGACATTTCTGTTGTCAATTCAGTTGTTCTGTTCAAAAAGAAAGGTGGGACTGATTCTCAATTTATCTTAATCTGGTATCAAAACTGACAGAGAAGTATTGTGATTCGACAGTGAATTCAAAACGTCCAGGGAGAACTTCTGGAGATCCAGTTCAACGACTAACCGCACATCACTTCATATCTGAGAACCCACCGACCAGAAGTAGGAATCACTCAAGAAAACGTTTTGTTGTCTGTCAAACCAGAGGCGACGGGAAACTGTCTACTGCTGTGAGGAATGTGACGTGGCACTTAGTGCTTGCCTATGCTTCCGTATTTACCACACTGTGCGCAATTTCTGAATGACCTATGAATCACAAAATATGTACAGTATAACCTATTGATGCATATATGAAAACTTGAAAAATGTCACCATAATAATGAAAGGAATTCTTTTTATATTCACTTTTGTATGAACACACTGTGTATATATGTATATATTTATGGGTTTACAAGAAAAACGTTAATAATATAATGCTATTGAATTTCTACTATAACACTAATAATTTAAATAAATCAAGAAAAATATTATTTTTGGGTTCAGTAATTACATCTGCCGCATGCTACTGCACCCATTCCAAAAGTGCACATTGCGCTGAATAATTACCCACTGTCTGATTGACGTTATGAAACTGTACCCCAGTTAAGGGGTTAAGAGGGGAATTCCTCAAGGCAGTATTATTGGACCTTTGTTTTCTTATATATATCAGTGATATGTGTAAAGAAGTGGAAACAGAGGTAAGGCTTTTCGCAGATGATGTTATTCTGTACAGGGTAATAAATAAGTTACAAGATTGTGAGCAACTGCAAAATGACCTCGATAATGTTGAGATAGACAGTAGGCAATAGTATGATGATAAACGGGGATAAAAGTCAAGTTGAGAGTTTCACAAATAGGAAACGTCCTCTCAGTTTTAATTACTGCATTGATGGGGGTGAAAGTTCCCTTTGGGGATCATTGTAAATACCTAGGTATTAATATAAGGAAAGGTCTTCATTGGGGTAATCCCATGAATGTGATTGTAAATAAAGGGTACAGATCTCTGCACATGGTTATGAGGGTATTTAGGGGTTGTAGTAAGAATGTAAAGGAGAGAGCATATTTGTCTCTGGTGAGACCCCAACTAGAGTATGGTTCCAGTGTATGGGACCCTCACCAGGATTACTTGATTCAGGAACTGGAAAAAATCCAAAGAAAAGCAGCTTGATCTGTTCTGGGTGTTTTCTGATTAAAGAGTAGCGTTACAAAAATGTTGCAAAGTTTGGGCTGGGAAGACTTGGGAGAAAGGAGACGAGCTGCTCGACTAAGTGGTATGTAATTGGACATTATATATTTTCCAGGTAACTCATTCCTGGTTGCCAGTGTTTTGCCCCCGTGTGCTAGGCTGGGCTCATCAGTTGGTACGTAGCACACCTACCAATTGGTATTATAAATTTACTCATTTGGAACAAATATTTCAGATTCCCTATGGGAATCAACATCTATATTGTAAGTGGTATTTTCCGAGCTTTCAGTGTAGAGATGGCGTTGGAGGACATCAGTAGATGAATAAGTTTGAGTGGTGTCTTTAAAAGTAGGAAAGATCACAATATGAATATAAAGTTTGAATTCAAGAGGAGAAACTGGGGCAAATATTCGTTTATAGGAAGGGGAGTTAGGGATTGGAATAACTTACCAATGGAGATGTTCAATAAATTTCCAATTTCTTTGCAGTCATTTAAGAAGAGGCTAGGAAAACAACTGATAGGGAATCTGCCACCTGGGCGACTGCCCTAAATGCAGATGAGTAGTGATTGATGATCTCTGCACATGGTTATGAGTAGAGACGGGAATTTGCCTATTTTATTCCTGTGTTCAGAAACGTAGGCGTTTGAGATATAAATCCGTTTTAGGATCCTTTAAGCTAGATTTCGTTGGTTTTATTGTGCCTATAAATGCCTATTTCAGGGGTTTGTGCCTATTTGGAGTATAATTGCCTATTGGCCTTTTGAATCTATTATAAAGCTGATTTTCTTCCAGTGAATTTCTGAAGATTTGTTTACCCCATGAACAAAAATGGGAATTCTTGGAAGATACCAGAAATAGTTCTTGGGAAATTTCCGTCAAGAGAAACAAGGAACAATTTGACCTCGAAGCCTGCAACCCCTCCAACCTTCTAAGACATATGCGAGAACCAATCAACGTCGAACCATTATACCTCCTTCTCAATGTGAACTGTTGTACGCGTACGCTTTACCTTTAGAACATGTTGTGATTTATTGTGAAGAAGTAGTGTGTCTGTGGCAATGCCCAACGAAAAATCACTGGGCTAGTTGGCTGTGTGCTTAGGGGCGCGCAGCTGTTAGCTTGCATCCGGGAGTTCGTGTGTTCAAGCCCCACTGTCGGCAGCCCTGAAGATGGTTTTCCTTGGCTTCCCATTTTTACACCTGGCAAATGCTGGGGCTGTACCTTAATTAAGGCCACGGTCGCTTCCTTCCCACTCCTAGGCCTTTCCTATCCCATCGTCCCCATAAGACCTATCTATGTCAGCGTGACTTTAAGAAAATATAATTGCAAAGAAAATCGTCGAAGTCCTACTGGCTGAAGCAGTGGATCACATTGGATCTCAATTTCACTACAGATGGAAAAGTAGTCTTCTGCCAAGCTTGCTGTAAGGAGGTAAGTTCGTTTGTTCCTTTTATCTTTTTTTGTGACTGAACTACGATCGCATTTCATTGTAGCATTTATAGGCCTATTAATTTATGTATTGTGGAAAGTTGTTTTGTTGCAATGCTGTATTAGTCGTGAACTTTTTAGCAATATAAAAATGTAAATCATCATTTAATTATTACTCAACGAGGAGTTAGAACGCCGGTGGTCTCTTGTCACAGAGTGGATGAAAATTAAAAATCGGTATTTTGAACTCTGACTCAATTCCCATGAAAATAGAAATTTACAACTGAAAAATTTTCTTTCTTATACCATACAGGGAGGATTTTCCCCTCGGACTCAGCGAAGGATCCCACCTCTACCTTCTCAGGGGCAGTGTCGTGGAGCGTAAGACTTTGGGTTGGGGGATACAACTGGGGAGGAGGACTGGTACCTTGCCCAGATAGCCTCACCTGTGCTGAACAGGGGCCTTGTGAAGGCATGGGAAGATTGGAATAGACAGGCAAAGTGGCCGCATCTTTAAGTTAGGTACCATCCCGGCATTTTCCTGGAGGAGAAGTGGGAAACCACAGTAAACCACTTCGAGGATGGCTGAGGTGGTAATCGAACCCACCTCTACTCAGTTGACCTCTCAAGGCTGAGTGGACCCCGTTCCAGCCCTCGTGCCACTTTTCAAATTTCATGGCAGAGCCGGGAATCGAACCCGGGCCTCCGTGGGTGGCGGCTAATCACGCTAACTACTACCCCATAGAAGTGGACTACAACTGAAATGTTTTTTTAAAAAAATCATGAGTATCTTTCACCAGCGCTATGTGTAGGCTCTAGTGAACTCTATTACGCTTCCGCTAAGCCTTCGCGAAACATAGGTTGAAGATTGAATGTGATGCAGCTAGGATGATACCACAGAGGCTAGACATACAAGATGGCCCGGCTTGGACGATGTCACAGCGTGATTTACAAGGCTGCAAAGACTACCTGTACAAGACCAGGCCAGTGAAAAGACCGTTGGTCTAGATTGGTGAGGTCCGGTTAGTAACCGTTGTGCTGGGGGGGGGCAAGCAAAGAGAGTGTGGGGTGCGTAAGCTCTAGCATCCCATCTTGAGTTTTGCTAAATTATGACAAAAAGTAAGTTTATGGGCGCATGCCACAACAATTTCAATTCGTGCAGTTTTCTATTTTTCAACGAGGGTGGCAGCCTTGGGGGCACACATGATGCAGGATCTATTGCAGGCAACAGAAAATAGTCTTCATGACAGCTGACCCGGCTGAACAAAGCCGGCGAATAGCAACACATAAAATGTTCACACATCTGAGATTTATATTGCCTCCGTTTTAATTCTTCTATATAAGTAAAAATACTGCTAGAGGCAGCTTGGTGAGTGTCTGGCAAGCATATGGGAAGAATCTCTCCTCTATGCTACTCAGGTATTGTTTCACGTCATTTTTATGTTGGTTTTTTTTTCCACCCGGTGAACTCGACAGGAAACTGCCAGATTATAACCAAACAGTTTTGATGACATATTTCCATGTAAATTACGAATTCTCTTGTTCCTACTTTAAAGTTTTTTACTTCTAGAAACATCACCTCTCAAATGCTGGGGCTGTACCTTAAGGCCATGGGCGCTTCCTTGCCATTCCTAGGCCTTTGCTGTCCCATAGTCGCCATAAGATCTATTTGTGTCGAAGCGACGTAAAGCAACTAGAAAAAAAAGAAGCATCACCTCTAATAGTCTTTCTCTTTTTTTTATGAAACAAATGCATGTTTATACTGTCCAACTCGTAGGCTGAATGGTCAGCGTACTAACCTCCGGTTCACAGGGTCCTGGGTTCGATTCACGCTTGGGTATTTTGACCTTAATTGGTTAACTCCAATGGCTCTGGTGTTGGGTGTGTGAGGCGTTTTCAGCATTAGAAATCATCTTAGGTAGGGCCCTCATCTTCACATACATGCAGGTCGCCTAATAGGCCGTCTATGAGAAAAAGACCCGCAACAGGCCTCTCCGGAGGCCATACGCCATTATTATGTTTATACTAAGCATTATTGCCAATTACATAGTCCAGCTGTAGAAATACAAAAACATTGTAATTTAAGTCAATTTTATTATTTTTCAGATCAAATGTGTAAAGATACCATATAGATGAACATAGAAATACTGCGATGCATTTGACAAGAGTACAGAAAGCGTTGTCATCGCAGCTCTTCTACCAGTCCACTGTGAACAGCGACCAACAATTTTCTATAGACCTGTGCACTGCAATGGTGGGAGCTAATATCCCCCTGCATAAACTGGAGCATCTTCAAATTCAACAAGCTTCCAGGAGCAATCACAGAGTTGGAGAAGAGTGGCTTTCTCCTGGTGGAGTCATTTAGGGTTTTGGAAGAAGTCAGGAGAAATTTTGACTGAACCTCTGGGAACGTAGCCGATGTCAGCAAAAAGATCCATAAGAGTCCTGCAGCAGAATCCATAATGGAAAAGACTGTAAAAGTAGCCAGGGTGCTACGAGGTGAGGTAGATGAAGCAGTTGAACTAAAACCAGATGAAGTGGCTTCATTGAAGTTTTGTCCAATCATTTCCTGTGATGTTGAGAGATTTCTCTCAGTACAAAACATTCTTCCCGACAGGAGAACAAGATTGTTACCGGAAAACATTGAAACGTTGCTTGTAAATTCCTTTGATAGTAATTGAGCGTGTTGTTATAAGTATTTTTTCATCCCTATTATGTTGCTTATTTTACACGTTAGTGCCTATTTTGGCTAATTTAAGAGCCTATATGCCTGCCTATATTAACTGTTTTTAGTACCTATAATTCTCGTCTCTAGTTATGAGGGTATTTAGGGGTTGTAGTAAGGATGTCTCTGGAAAGACACCAACTAGAGTATAGTTCTAGGGTATGGGACCTTCACTAGGATTACTTGATTAGTGAACTGGCAAAAATCCAAAGAAAAGCAGCTCGATTTGTTCTGGGTGATTTATGACAAAATAGTAGCGTTATGAAAATGTTGCAAAATTTTGGGCTGGGAAGACTTGGGAGAAAGGAGATGAGCTGCTCGACTAAACAGTATGTTCTGAGCTGTCAGTGGAGAGATGCGTAGAATGACATTTGTAGACAAATAAGTTTGAGTTGTGTTTTTAAAAGTAGAGAAGATCACAGTGTGAAGATGAAGTTGGAATTCAAGAGGAAAAATTGGAGCAAATATTCATTTATAGGAAGAGGGATTGGAATAATTTACCAAGGGAGATGTCCAATACATTTCCAAATTTTTTGCAATTATTTAAGAAAATACTAGGTATAAAACAGATAGGGAATCTGCCACCTGGGTGATTGCCCTAAATGCAGATCAGTGGTGACTGTGAATTTCACTCCTGTATTTAATAGTTCATGTTGTGCACATGCTGTGACACTTTGAAACTTTGCAGTTTTTTGTTTGTTTGTTTGTTTGTTTGTTTGTTTGTTTGTTTGTTTGTTTGTTTGTTTGTTTGTTTGTGGCAGACCTGTGGTCACATGTTGCAAGGTCTATCAGGGGCAATAGCAAACTGCTCCAGCCAATAGGAACACTGAGAATGGTTGCATTTCCCAGATTGTGTAAATCTGTCTAATTTTGTCTATTTTTCTATGCGTAAGAATATTTCCTAGGGACAGATTGGTGGGTACCTAGCAAGCATAAGGGAAAGATCTCTCCTCCCTGCTACTTGAGGTATTGCTTCATATCATTTTTGCGTGATTTTCTCATTCTTAAACATGCACAAACAGCTTAGAGAATGGGTTTCTCCTCTAGTGCTGCCAAGAGGGCCACATCTTGCTCTCTAGTACAGATGAGTGGGCAGCCTGTAGAATGCCTCTTTGCTTCTTGATCATGTTCCCATTATAGGTCGGCCCATCACCCGTTCCTATGAATGGCTTCTGTTGATAAAAAACCAGCCCTCAACAATGCCAGCACAACTGATAGTATACAAGAATACTGGACTGCAGGTAGTAAAAGGTATCATGATATTTCCTTGGACATCCTAAGAATGAACAAGAAATTGGTTCATGTTTCATAACAAACACAAAAGAATGGAATGACTAAGATAAATTAACTATAAGCAATTTAACTAGCAACAACTCGAAGGTGAGCGGTGAAACATGTCTTTAAAATGCATAAATAAAATCCTGAATGGGAATCGAATTCTAAATATTTGGATCTACGTGTGTGTATGTCTACCTATGCCTCAGCTGTCTTCGCCATCTGGCATTGGTATGAAGCGACCTGCTGTGCATCATAGTACAAAACTATTGAGAGATAAATTTCATTGTGAATGGTCCGTATTGAACTGTGATTACAATTTAATTAAAAGTACAATTGTTCCACCTTTTCAATACAAATTCTCTAATCTGTCCTACCCATTCCCCCCCCCCCCCCCCCCCCCCCCCTTATCTTCCTTACTCTTACTTCCCGTCACATAAGTTATGCAATACGTCCAACACATCACAGCGCAAGGTGAGTCACATATTACACATTAACATATTTTCATTACTTTTATTCTTTTTTGTCCACTTTTTTCATCACCCCCTTTACTAATTTGGCTTTTATTACTAACAATATTATTTATTTCACTTATTTCCGAATTGAACTGCGAATCTTGTCCACCTACATCACAGATGTTTTGACTTTCAAGTGCTACTTTTACCTTCAGGTTTTTAAGGACTTTAATCTCTTTGAATGACATCTATGTACCATCTTTCTACATTGTTCACTACGTGTGTGTAAATTGTTTTCTTAACATCATTGCTACCTTTGATGACATACAGCTGTTAGAACTTCATAACGAGTGATACACGGCTCTAAAGATTCTTTGGTTTCCACAAGTTATGCTATACGTCTACCTAAGTACCTAATAAATGTTTCTTCTGTAAAGTAACCTCACTATGTGCACTTATTGTTCATTTCCATCTGTATCATTTGTTTTCATTTCTTTTCTTCTCAGGTTAACACAGTTTTTAGTTTTAATTATGTTTTTATATTAACCCCTATTTCACTGAATTCTGTCGCAGTGAGTTGTTTTTTGCTCCACATTGAAGTAAATATTGTATATTGTGCTAATTTAGTTTCTGTCTAGGCTCTCTTTTGTTTTTTCATTTGTTCTTTCATTATGTTTTTTGGCATTTTTTAGCTTATAGTATGTAAATTTTCACCCACCCTTTTTTTCCACTGAAGATGGCTCAAACGAGCCGAAACATGTTTGAATTTGATTACTCCGTCTAATGATGGAATATATAATGTATTGAATAAGGAGGATACACTCATTTTTCCACCATTGTAAAGATGATAAATGTTAGAATGGTTCATATTCAGCATTACTTGCAGAAAATACAAAGGCAATATTTTTATCAAGAAAATACGAAGGCCTGGGCTACTTTTGATCAAAATGGAAAGCCTTCTTGCAACGTATTAATTATTGCAAGACAGCACATAAGACTGGAAATCCTCATGTAATTGTCACTAGACCGATCAACAATGAAATATGTGCTTGCTTAAATGACAACTAACATCTGTGGATCCTTCCGGCAGGCTGGGTGGGATTTACATGAACAATATACTTCCATCTGTTTCTGTCTTTGTAAACTTCTCTCAATGTTTGTGTCTTTTTTTGTTAGCTCATCTTTAATTTGGTCAAACTATCTCCTTCAGTGACATCCGACTGGTCTCTGTACTTCCTGGAATCTGAGTCTCCTGCATTTGCTTTACATGGCCAAACCATTTATCATGCAGCTCCGTCTTTCCGTCATTGTAGAGTTCACTTTCATGTTGCAAGCAATCATCTGCATTTTCCGCATCAGTGTTATACACTTACGAGAATTAAAAAATACAACGGTTATGTGGAACTGTTTTTTTTTTTTTTTAATTCTTTCAACTTCTTGTCTCTTCTGACAATCATTTCTGATTCTGTCCCGTCTCATCTTCTGCATACCTGATCGTGGAAACTTCATTTCATATCCTTGTAGTTTATTATGTCTCATGTATTTGATATACAACTCTCCAAGCTGTTGATCAGTTGATTTGAAGGTATGATTTCAACATTGCCTGTTTTGTCCTACACTAGATGATACTTTGTATAAGAAGTTTGATCCTTTGGACACACTGTTTTGTATTGCTAGGTTAACATTTCCATTACTCGAAACAACACTTCCAAAATAGTTGAGGTTTTTCACACATTCACTTCTCTTTCCCTCCAGTTACATTGAGTGGATTTGCATTACCACTGTTTATTTTGCTTGCACACACTTATACAGTATTCTTTAAATTGCTGCTCCAACAATTCACCCTCCTGCTCTCTCTCTCTTTCCAGATAACTCATTCTGCAGAAGCAAATTTGTTCAAATCACCAGTATCCATTGTTTTAATTTCCTTGATAATGTTACCCATGAATGTCATAAAGAATAGGGCAGACAGTAAACTGTCATGTTGCACTCCTTTCACGAAACTATTTCGATCTGCCATTTCCCACTTCTGAAGTAGATATTTTGGAACCTTCAGTTTACATGTTACAAATCTCATGACTGGTTCATATTGAAATGTATGTACATTAATTCAACAAGTTACAAAAGTTTATTGAGATCCACCTAATTGGGTTCTTAAAATTAAGATTTATATCTTGTCATACTAATTTTACGGGACATGTTTCGCCCATTGCATGGGGCATCTTCAGCTGTAGTCTCATGCCTAAAGAATAAAGATCAGGATCCTCATTACTCTAGTCAAAGTGTTACTTAAAGAAACATACGTGTTATAAAAATGAGGAAACTTGTTTTAAGTTCTCAAATGACAATTTTTACAATTAAAACACATCTAAAAATATGTATGAGAAAAATGGTTAATGTTGGTACAATCTTACATTGAGGTCATTAAAACATTTTTTAAATATAACCAAACTGTCCTTATTTACATGAACGATAAAGTCTATGACTGAAATTATGGCCTCGAATTACAAGTTCAAAGTATGAATGGAATCTGGTTAAAGGCAACCCAATTTGAAGTCTTAGAATGGTTACCATGAACCTTAAGTAGATAATCATTTAAAGATGACTCTTGTAGGAAGCTTATAGTACTGATGGAGTTGTTATTAAACCAGGTGAGTCCACAGTCTTCTTATTTTTGTTGAAGAAGTGATAAAAGGTTCACGACTGTGTTGCCGTGTGTATCTTTACTAGCTGATGTGATTGCTTCCTCTTGTGCTATTAGTCAAATGGGGACGCTCATGCTTGATGTTGGCTATAGCTTGAATGTTGAAATCGACTGTTGAGGGTTTTGTAGTGAAGGATCCCCTCGACTTTTGTGATGTGAACTAGTTGCCTTTGTTCTGATGCTGCAAAGTAGAAGGGGGGGAATATTGAACATTTATTGTAATCACACCATTGGGCATATTGTTTCTTTCGTTCAGTATTTCATTCCTTTTACAATGTTGTGAATAAATGAATGCCTGATTGTGTGGCTGCAGGGATGCATCTTATGCTCTGTGTGGAATTACGGCTGCTTAATAAACAAACTATGGGTATCGCCTTTAAGAGACACAGTTCTACGCTAGTCGAAGAAACTTGTGCATTCGCATGGAGCACGGCAGCAGTATGTGGTGAGTTTGTCAGTTTGAATCGCTCGCCCGGAAGTAACGAAGTAACCACATTTTCTTGAAAAGAAAGATGTTCTTCGCCAATTCAGTTGCGTCAGCGGTCTTTATATACAACACGAAGAGCATTCCTGAGTTTTTTTGTGGGTTATTATATTAGTACAGATTGTTCAGTAAACTAAATTTCCACCTGACCTAGTGCTAAACACACGTTTCTTTACTTTAAACACAGTCTTTTTAGAATCCAGTACAGTTTTCATTGTTATGGATATTTCCATCCCGACCATGCTGGCTATGTAGTTTGGGTCATATAGCTGTGAGCTTGCAGTCCGTGATGGTGGATTTGAACCCCACTGTCTGTGCAGTCCTGAAGATGGTTTTCTGTCATTTCCCAATTTCGCACCAAGCAAATGCCAAGGCTGTACTTTAATTAAGGGTATGGTCGCTTCCTTCCCAGTCCTAACCTTTTCCTATTCCATCGTCGCTATAAGACCTGTCTGTGTGGATGTGACATTAAACCCATAGTATGACATACTCCGACATAGATAAGTTTCTTTAAATTGATGAATTAAATATCTGTAGTAATTATCAGTGACAAGAATAGTTGTTTAAATAGAACTAAAGATTTGATACTTCTCATCTGGCAGCACAGAGTAGTACATGTGGCAATTCTAGAGTTAATCAAGGAGGAGTATCACATCTCAGTGTTGACCACTATGCAATAAGTAGCTGCCTCAGTGGATGAGTGGTAGTGTCCAGTTCATGGTCCCAAGTTCACAGGTTTGATTTCAGCTTAGGTAAATTTTTGAAGGGCGGGCAGTAATTGTGTCGCTCCATGTCGACTTATGCATATTGAAGATCTCTGGTGGTGCACTTAGTGTCACCTGACAAAATTAAATTGATTTTTACCTTAGGAGCTGTCCAGTAGAATTACGCTTTCATTGCTATACTGCAGCATAATTGGAATGTGAAATAAGATAGGCAGGCTGCTTAAACACCACTTCAGAAGGTCTATAGTTGAAGTCATAAGTTTATTGCTATTTTTTCTTGAACAAGAAAATGGATGGTCAACAACTGCCAACCTGGGCCCAATGTATGGTGGGTAGAATCTGCCTGTTACAAGCAAGGACAAAAGGCGAGTGATCAAGGTGTAACACCTCTTTAAGAAACCTTGGTCATGCTGGCTGGGCAGGTGGCACATTGTAAGGGCCCCTTGCCAGGGTTACAGTGGAGTACTTAACGGCTTCTTCGGTGGAGGAGACTTTCGGAAGGATGCAGTTTGCAGGTGAAGCATTCCAAATTTCGATCTGTTGCATTATAAAAGAAGTAGGGGACTATTAAAGGCTAAGAGAATTTCACCCGGACAGGAAATCCCTCATTTGTGTTAGGCGTAGCGAATAAGCAGAAGAGGGAAAGGAGTAATTGCTTTCAACAATAACAGAACAAGCTTCCAAGCCTTGGGATGTTGCTTGTTCATTCCCACACCCAGCCTGTTGGAGTGGACAATTGATGATAATGATCCTTGCTTTTTTCATAGAATAGTGAAATATTGAACATATGAAATATCTTCTGCACTATTTGTGGCATTTGAATGCTTTAATGTACTAATGATGTGAATGATTTAGGTTCCCAGGAAGAAAAGGATGACCTGAAGCGTGCTTACTTGGATGGTAAAGGGGACATGGACTTCATTCTGGAAGCTGTTCCTTTCAGTAACACAGAGGAAGAAGGTAGACTGCGAGAGCTGATACTGAAGATGATAAAAAATAATGAAGTCCCAGAATATTCAGCATTTGTGAATGAAACGCCTCGCAAGCGAGAGCGCAGGAAGAGAAAGGTATGATTTCGACTGTCATTAATGTTCCTGTCCATTTGTCTTTGTCTCTTGTTTTTTCCTTTCCATTACTTATTGTGAAGTTTGTGTATTACTTCGACAAGGAGCATATTCACTTAGGGGACCATTCTTGAGATTTCTAGTTTGTCAATGTGTGAAATTTAGAATGGGGAAAAATACAGGAGGGGCTAAGGAGACGAGGTTATTACAGCTGGTGGAATGCAGGTGTTTGCCATCCTGATGAAAATGGGAAGCAGAAAACGAGCTCATCATCGGCTGAAAAGAAAATCAATGCCCCATAATAATAAATATTTGAAAGTGTGATTGCCAAGTGACATCATCTCTGGCCTCTCACACAATGGATGTGATTTGAAACCCTGCCAGTCCTGCTGAATTTTTGAAATGAAAAGTTATATCCCTTTAGTGTGGATTCAACATAAAACTTGTGGTTCTGTGGCTATGATTGTGATATTAAGTCACATAAAACTACAGGTTTACTTTCTCTAATAATAACCCCCTACGGGTGGGAGACGCACGTGTAGAATACACCCGCGGTATCTGCTGCCTGTCGTAAGAGGCGACTAAAAGGGGTGACCTAGGTGTGGACATTGATTGCAGTTTGATATCATGTGTTGGACTTCCTGTGGATGGGAGGGGCTGAATACATTCACAGGTAATTCCTGCCTGTCGTAGAAGTCAACTAAAAAGGTCATGTGGCCATGGTTCCCTCTTTATTTTTTATTGTTTTTTGAGGGTTAGTTGTAGACCAATTACAAATTTTTAATGTGTGTACTGCTTGGAGATGGTCCTCCTACTTGTGCGATTACACTCGAAAGCCCGTGCAGTAACCACCCAGGAAGCAGGGGTTGGGAGTGTCGTGTACCCTTGAAGTAGTATCCGCCTGACAACACAGGTCCCCTCATAGCCAAATGCCAGGAGGACATATTATTCATTGTTTTTTCTTTTTTTTTCTCTATATTTAGTGCTCTGTACATGCTATGGGGTGCTATTGCGTGTGATTGGAGGAAGGGAGTCCTAATGCTCATTGCCTCAGTCATCCCGTATTAGGCATCGCCTAACATCGGAACCCGGGCAATACTGGCTACGACTAGGTTGGTTTTGCCTTGGCTGCTTGGTTCGGCTACAGAGACCTCTGATCAGACTGGGTGGCATTCAAGGAGGATGATTTCGGGCATGGTATCGAAACCACTTCCGCCTGCCTCCAATACGGTTGATGATGACCCCTAAATGGGTCGAAACTAGTACCGTGTAATTTATAATTTTGTGAATATATTTTAGTATTGAAAAGGTGGAAACGTTTACGTTGTTATTATTATTACTTATATATTAACTGCCCTGGTCTTCATTCTCCTAGAGTTCGGAACTGTCCGGTATACCTGAGTGAGAAGAAGATCCAGGAGATTAAGACCCTGGATGGTCTTTCCTACCAGGAAGCACGCCGTAAGTTTAATTCTCTGAATGCACCGGCCAAGACACTAGACTTCAGCATGATAGCACAGTCTCTCCCAGGTTCGTCATTTACAACTGGAACACCTTCCCAGAAGATCGCTGTGCCCAAGGCGGCAGTTGCTCCTGTGAGCAACGCCACAAAGAGAAAGAGCTCGAAGGCAGGTTCATCTCAGCCTTCGACCACCAACAAGCCTGTGCCGGCTATGAAACCTACGCTGGTACAGCATGGGGTAGAAAACAATGTCTCCTTCCCTCACGAGGTCAGCGAATGCCGCGCCTAAGCCAGCGGAGGTGGCATCGTCGACGAGGGCTAGGAAATCACCTCCCAGCCCATCTAAACAAGAATCATTGGCGGGAAAGAAGAGCATCCTTAACAAGGCATTCTTCCACTTCTACTATGGATGGGGTCTCACACCCTCCACCTGGAGGGTCTGAGTCTGCACCAGTGGGCTTTCCAGGAGCCTGGACTACGTCAAAGAAATTCAAGACATGCATCACCTCGTCTGGTGAAGTGACGCATATGGAGCATTTATCTCCATCTTCGGATGGGGATGTGAGTGTAGGTTAGGTAGCATTACGCTGCTTCTAACCTAAACCTAAGAAGTCCACACTTACACTATGGCACTGTTACAATAAAATTGTAAGTTACGGTAGGCATCTTGCTAAGCTGCGCCAGCTCATTGACGAGTATTCGGCAAGTATAGTCTGTATTCAGGAAACAAATTTCAGACCAGGTCATCATACAGTCTTGAGAAATTTTCGACTATACTCGACAGAACCACATTATGCTGACCGGGCTTCCGGTGGCCTTGGCATTTTTGTCCGTTCTGTTACCTACAGCGAAGAGATTCCACTAAGAACTCCGCTGGAGGCTGTAGCATTTCGCGTTTCACTGCCTGTCGTAACAACAGTGTGTAATGTTTATTTTCCACCAGGCCAGCCTCTCGACATAAATGATGTTACTGATCGTATATATCTTCCCCGCCCCTTCCACTTATTGGGCGATTGTAACGCCCATCACCCCATATGGGGCTCTGAAGCACCTTGCCCCAGGGGAAGGGAGTTGGAAACATTGGTAACAGAGCTGGGGTTATGTATTTTGAATACAAGTGAACCAACGCATTTCATTGTACGTTACGGCACATACTCTCGCATAGACTTAAACCTATGCAGCTGAACGTTGCTTCCGCTGTTTCGGTGGAATACACACGATGATCTCTGTGACAGTGACCATTTTCCAATTATTCTTACTTTGTTGAAACAAAAATCCATCTAGGCTCCTCCTCGATGGATTCTTAAACATGCTGATTGGCCAAAGTTCACATCCCTAGCTGTCTTTAACGATGAGATAAGGCGGACCGCAGACGGTGAAATAACTTACATAACACAAGTTACCGTTGCTGCTGATGAGTCCATTCCCTCCTTCTCAGGGTCTCCTTGCCGAAAACTTGTTTCTTGTGGTGGTACGAAGAAATTGCAGCAGCTATCAAAGAGTGCCTATGCGATCATAAATGTTATTGTAGGCAGCCTACTGTGGCCAACTTGGTAACATTTAAACAACTCCGCACTAAGGTGCGAGTTCTTATTCACCAAAGTAAGAAAGCTTCGTGGGAGATGGCGTCACATACTCCATCTCAAGTGTGGACTAAGCTTCGACATATTTCAGGTATCCAAGGATCATCTTCTGTACTGGGAATTTCCATTGAAGGCAGTATCGTCACTGAACCACTCTCGGTTGCTAACCATCTTGAAAGTCATTTCGCGGATGTGTCTGGCTCCGGGAATTATCATAGTGATTTCCTCGCTATGAAGTGAGAGGCGGAACGTCATCACCTTAGTTTTGCCATTCAAGCTTCACAGAGAACTATAACGTGCCCTTTACGGAGCGGGAACTCTGCAGCGCCTTGGTGCTTTGCAAGGACACGTCTCCTGGGCCAGACAGTGTCCATAACCAGATGTTGAAACACCTCAAGCCTGACAAAAATCCTAAGTGTGCAGGAAGTTATAGACCTATTTGTCTCACTAACTGTTTGTGTAAGCTATTGGAGAGGATGGTAAATTGCAGACTTGTATGGTGTCTGGAGAAACGAGAACTTTTGTCCGAATACCAGTGTGGTTTTCGAGCCACTTGCTCGACCACCTGGTACACCTGGAGAGTTCTATCCAGAATGCATTTCTCCGCAAACAGCATTTGGTGGCTGTTTTCTTCAACTTAGAAAAGGCCTATGACTCCACGTGGCGATATGGTATCATTCCAGTCCTGCATCAATGGAGATTCCAAGGTAACTTGCCGGTATTTATTGCAAATTTTTTGTCCCTCCGTCTATTCCATGTCTGAGTTGGGAGGGCATATTCGCAATACCACGTTCAAGAAAATGGAGTCCCACAGGGATCGGTTCTTAGTGTGACGTGACAATGGGAACTAATATTTATTTGGCATAATTTAATTCTAACATGAAAGCGTCTAAGAGTATTTAATTATTTATCTGGCATGTCTGCTTGTGTATTGAGACGTTATCTACATTATTGGCCATTGTTGGAACTGTTCCCTAACTGTGGAAGTTACCGGGCAAATTTAATTCAAATACCTTATCCCGATTGTTACGCATTTGCTGGATCAATATGATTTGCGGGATTATTGTTTTGATTGCTGCGCGCATTACAGGGTGAATGTATAATATAACTGTTTATAATAGTTTACTTAAATCCGCCTTGATCAATACACTCATTAAATGAAAGAAACATTATTAATTAAACCATACATGTTTCGGGAAATCTCAACCATTCCCTTCATCAGTGGTTAGATCAAAGAATAACACAATATGACACAATCTTTTGTTTTACAATTTGAAGGAGTATTGTGTCCCAATACATCATATCAAAGAGTAAAGAGAACTTATGAAATATTATAAAAATGATCAGTACATACAATTTTGGTTGAACTGAATGAGAACACTATACAAATTTAGGATCTTCAAGTTTTTCTTCTCTTCTTTTTGTTCCTTAAATGATTATATGCTAGCCTAAACAATGGGTTATCTTCTGTACTTTTCTCATTTAAACTTGATTCAGAATTACATTTTTGTGTAAGGTAAATTTCTAAATTTTCCAAAACATTCATCAGTTTTCCCTTTTTGGTCGAATGTAATATGTTGACATAAAAAGGCAACATTTTACAGTTTAATTAATAGAGCTATGAACATACGTATGTCTAAGAAGAATCATAATAGAGAGATAAATATAATCCATCAAATCGCTCGTAGCAACGGATATTCCAACAGATTTATTAATAGAATGATAAATAAAGTGAAAAATGAACCTAAAACAACTTTAATTACAGAGCGAAAAGAGAAAAAGAAATTCGTAGTTCTAACTTTTCGAAATAAGCACTCTTATCAACTGGCTAAAATTTTCAGGAAAAAGAACATCAATGTCACATACAAAACGGATAATAATACTAATAAGATAATTTTCAATTTAGATAAAATAGAGAATAAATGTATATTTAATAAATCAGGAATTTACAAATTAACATGCCAAACATGTAAACAACGATACATAGGACAGTCCGGAAGAAGTTTGGCTATAAGGTACAAAGAACACGTTAATGCGGTCAAACATAAAAGATATTCGGCAATGGGAGAACATATGGTTGAAATGAATCATAAATTTACAGACATTTCCAATGACATGAAATTATTACATTCGACCAAAAAGGGAAAACTGATGAATGTTTTGGAAAATTTAGAAATTTACCTTACACAAAAATGTAATTCTGAATCAAGTTTAAATGAGAAAAGTACAGAAGATAACCCATTGTTTAGGCTAGCATATAATCATTTAAGGAACAAAAAGAAGAAGAAGAGAAGAAAAACTTGAAGATCCTAAATTTGTATAGTGTTCTCATTCAGTTCAACCAAAATTGTATGTATTGATCATTTTTATAATATTTCATAAGTTCTCTTTACTCTTTGATATGATGTATTGGGACACAATACTCCTTCAAATTGTAAAACAAAAGATTGTGTCATATTGTGTTATTCTTTGATCTAACCACTGATGAAGGGAATGGTTGAGATTTCCCGAAACATGTATGGTTTAATTAATAATGTTTCTTTCATTTAATGAGTGTATTGATCAAGGCGGATTTAAGTAAACTATTATAAATAGTTATATTATACATTCAGACCAGTCAATACGGACCAAACACAATATTAACCTATCATGGTTAAGTTTATTAACATTACAGGGTGCGCGCTTTGAATCATGGGAAGTTGCTACTTCCGCCTGCTCCGTGTGAGCTAGGACAGTGTGTTTGCTGCCACGGTCCAAGATGTCTATGTTAAGTGAAGCTCGTAAGAGGACTCCTTGGCGCAAAGGGAGAGCGTTTGTAATGGAGCCTGACTCTGGTGGAAAAGTGAGGATGTTAGGGCTATGCCCTTTACTCTTTTGAAAGTTTTCCAGTGTGCTCCAACCTGATTATTTCTTTAATGTAAGATGTGAACTTCGTGTTGTGTGATTAACCGTTACCGGTATTGAAAGGTTTAAATGTGTTGTAAGTTGGATACCCTAACTCCAAGTAAGTACTGGAAATTATAATTAATTGAAGGGATTTCGTATGACCAGACATTAAAAGTGAGTAATTTCATCATGGATTTGACCAACATCATAAACGCACCCTTTCCGTATCGTGTAACTTTGTAAGCAAAATCTGGTATCAACTTTGGGCTGAATCCGTAGGAAAAACAAACAAATGTAATGTGGGGAGTTTGGGATCGCTAGTTATGCGTCTATGAGGTGGTATTTTGTGTAAGTTGTTTAATCTTATTGTTTTGTCGTGCATTTTTGCCTACTGTTCTTCATGATGAGGATTATTATTATTATTATTATTATTATTATTATTATTATTATTATTTTGATATTTCATTTTGATGTGTGTTTTTCTCCCTAATTTTCCTTCACTGCTTGTATTTCCTGTCTGATTGTGCTCCTCTTGCCTTCGTGGCTGATTATTTGTATGTGACCATTATTTGCATTGTTCGGGATGTTAATTAATGACACCTCATGCACGTATTGTAGCGTAATCCAAAGCCCCCTCAGTTCTGAAGTATGTAAGCCGTAGGCAAACTGATTAACTAAAGCTAATGTAAATTGGTACCATCACCTCTTGCATAAATTATTATTATTATTATTATTATTATTATTATTATTATTATTATTATTATTAATTGTGTGAAATCTTAAAATTGGAATTTGCTGGTCGATATTAAGCTTAAATTATGCCGATCTCCTAACGTTTCCCTGTCACATTCTGCTCATTATTTGGGGCTCCTTGCCTTTATTTTTATTATGTAATGTCATCCCTTATCTTACCTGATGGACACCTATTATTTTGGTGGCTTTGATGACTATTACTGGATTTTGGCTTGGCGTCAGTAACTGGTAGCTCCTATGCTGCGCTTCCGTGTTCTATCATTATTATGTGCGGAACATTAATCGTAATTTTTCCGTTGATATACTTCATTTAGTTGGGATTGCTGTCCGCTATTATTTCATTGTGTTTTCACCTTGTTCGGTTATTTTGTGTAATTTTTATTCGCGGTTGGAGCCACTAATTTTCCTTATTCGTGTGTCCTTGAGTGTAACTTGTAATTAACTATTTTAGTAGTGTAGCAAATTTCAATTTTAAGCTATATTTGTAGTTGCGGGCCCGTATACTGATGATCGTCAATCTAAAATAATAATGAATTTCCATATACTAATTACCTAGTGTTTATCGTTTAAATTATATGAAAAGGTTGCAACCTATTTTAATTTTAATATTTTATCCTTCCATATTCAGATTCATTTTACCTTAATTTAAAATTCATTATAAAATGGTGTTTCACCTTTGAGTTTTAATTGCGTTATGGTTTTTTTTTAAAAAAAAGGAATAGGCCTATATGTAAAATTTAACTGTTTTTCATATTTATTTATTAAGTAAAATTTCTTCATTTTAAATTTAATCTGGTCTCTTATTTGGTAGTTAGTAATATTGACCTGGCAACCTGTCAACCGTTAATAAGATCCTGCCCTTTCATTCATGCCTTTCCCTCCACGCTTCGTGTTTTGTGCTACTGCCCTTACGGTAAGTATTGTGTTTGTTTTCATTTTGTTCCTTGTTCGTGCATTTGTGTTGTTTTGTGCACTTCTTGGTAAGGTTGCACTTAGTGTCACTCTTTTTGCTATTGCCATAAACGGTATTGTTGCTGCTGATGGTTCAGCAGTAATACCGTCGCTATATGTGGGCGATTTTGCTCTGCATTATAGTTCGCATAAATGGCAGTCGCAGAGCGGCAATTACAGCATGCTATTAGGAGAATAGAATGGTGGACTTTAGAACATGGCTTTCGGTTTTCAAGTGAGAAGACCACTCTAGTCCAGTTTTGCCGGAAGTGCACCCTTCATGCGGATCCTGAGCTTTTCTTAGGGAATGTTGCTGTTCCTGTAGTTGACACCGATTTCTTGGGCTCCTTTTTGAAAGCAAATTATCGTAGGAGCCACGTGTGCGGCAGTTGAAATTGCAGTGCACCAAGAAGTTGAATATCTTGAAGTTTCTTAACAGCACTAATTGGACTCTGCCACTGAGTAGCCATGGCCTTTCTAAGAATTCGAAGGCTGGCATGTTTTGATGCCATTCTGCAGATTTGAGAAACGTTTTTGTTGAGGCTAATAGAACGCCATTCTCTCTTCACTATTTCTTGAGATCCAGTGACGTTACACACAGGCACTGTACAAAAGAAGCGGTCGTTTATTGTCAACGAGTTTTGTGTGTGCATGTGCATGTGAAAAGAAGCAGCGTGGGTACTGGGGTAGTTGCCAGTGGTATCCATTAACTTACTGTTTGGCCGCAACCCTTGAGTTTTCACATGAGATACTGAAAAAAAGTCGTCTTGGATTCAGAGAAATACGGTATCACTCCAGAGGTTTCTGTGGCAAACACATCAGTTTTTTCCTTCAAACGGCATCACCTAACCCAACCTTATATGTATCATAAAAACATATTTGAAACGCATGTAGAGAAATGATAACCTCCTCGTGAAAAATTTACTTGTAAATAGCCTTTCCAAAATTTAACTAGACGTGAGAAGATATGAAATATCCTCTGAAATCAGTGATGTACTCTGCCATATCTTGAGGTGTATCACATTCTTACTTAATTTCCGTATACAACATTAAAATGAAGATATCGTTTACTTCAGTCTTTATTTTTAATGAGTTAACTGTAATCTGCCATGTTATTTACGCATTTATTGCGAAAATGTTTTATACTCTTTCATTTCAAATTTTCTTTAAATAACAGCAGTCGACGGGTATTACTAATCAACTCCAACATCGCCTTTGAATGTTGATGAGAGAGCTCGCAAATGCAGTATACTGTACCGAAGATGATCTATCGCATTTTGTTGCAAACGTTTGTTTTCTTATTCAAACAGTGTCACCTATCCTAACTTAACCGTACTATATGTATGATGAAAACACACTTAAAGTGCCAGTAGAGAAATTATAACCTTCTCATTATAAATTTTTATAATAGCCTTTCTGTAATTTAACCAGACGCGAGAAAATATAAACTAACCTCTGAAATCAATTGAGCACTCTGCCATATCTCGAGGTGTATCCCATTCTTACTAAATTGCAGTATTTAGCCTCAAAATTAAGTGGTTGTTTAGTCAGCCTTAATTTTTAAAGAGTTAACAACCGTTATTGGACACGTTATCTATGCATTTATTACGAAAATATGGTCTCTTACATTTAGAATTTTCTTTACAGAACAGCAGTCGACGGGTATTACTAATCTACTCAGACATCACCTTAGAATGTCGACGAGAGAACTCGCTAGTGCACGTAGCGAGGAAACGATGCCGAAGGTAATCGGTTACATGCAATATCATCGCTGGGGTGTACAGATATCGGTAATGGAAAAAATCGCGCGTGCTTAATCGCTCGTAATAACGGATGTCACAGTGATAGGGCTCTCGCTGTAACCGAAGGACGATACACAGTTTAATATAGGAATTTTGAAGAGACATAAAATGTTTGTCGCCTTAGCGGTGTTCTCGTTATATGCCGTACTCGCTATAACGGGCTTCTGCTGTATTCATGAATATCTCTGTGATGATGGCCGGTACTGTAACAATGTATAAGACATAAATTATTGGAAATTTAATACTAAATAACTTTAATTATGTAGTATTTATCGATACGACCACTAATAACATAAATCATTGAGAATTAAATTTTAGACCTTCCCCTAAACTACCATTTTACTGAGCGTGAATAAAATTATTTATGGGCTAGATTGTAGGGACTTATTTCCTGACTTTGTATACAAATTTTTTATGAGATACAACCACTAATAAGATAAATATTTGAGAATTACATTTTAGGCCTCCCTCTAAACTACCATTTCATTCAGCGCGAATAAAGTTATTTATGGCCTAGATTGTAGCGACTTATTCCCCGACTTTGCATACCAATTTTCATTAAATTCTTTTCAGCCGTTTTCTCATGATGCTTGTACATACATACATACGACTGATACAGAAATACCATCCTTTTAAAATTCTGAGCAATGTACAGACAAAACTCTTTATTTTATATATATGTAGATATCTGTACTTCCAGCAGTGGCGTATCCTGGAATCTCTACTGAGGCATGCAACTAGTAACCACGCAGTTAATACAATGTATTAAGTAAATTTCAATTCTACTCACCCTAATTACATGTAGGTGAACTCGAGCCAAACAGTTTTACTGTAAGTTTCTGGACTGAACGTGCGTACACAATTCTTGTTTTCTGTTTTTAAATGTACGAGGGTCCGCCTCTATGGTGTAGTGGTTAGTGTGATTAGTTGCTACCCCCGGAGGTCCGGGGTCGATTCCCGGCTCTGCCACAAAATTTGAAAAGTGGTACGAGGGCTGGAATGGGATCCACTCAGCCTCGGGAGGTCAGCTGAGTAGAGGTGGGTTCGATTCCCACCTCAGCCATCCTGGAAGTGGTTTTGCGTAGTTTCCCCACTTCTCCTCCAGGCACATGCCAGGATGGTACCTAACTTCAGGCCACAGCCGCTTCCTTCCCTCTTCCTTGTCTATCCCTTCCAATCTTCCCATCCCCCCCGCAAGGCCTCTGTTCAGCATAGCAGGTGAGGCCGCCTGGGTGAGGTACTGGTCATCCTCCCCAGTTGTATCCCCGACGCAGAGTCTGAAGCTCCAGGACACTGCCCTTGAGGCGGTAGAGGTGGGATCCCTTGCTGAGTCCGAGGGAAAAGCCAACCCTGGAGGTTAAGCAGATTAAGAAGAAGAAATTTACGAGGGAAGGTAGAGGTCTCCCGGCTTTAACTATTTGAATCTTTTCATCAAACGAACGGCCATTTAATGGCTTTTCGAACTGATTTACAATTATATCCGTTTTAAACTCGTCCTTCATTAATACCACATGTGCGCAAAATATAATAAAACACCGAAATTGACGAATAGCACAGGAACAGCGCACACAGAATGAACTCGCTAATCAGCAAAACACACAATGAATTAACTCACTAGTTAGCCACAACTGAAGCACTGGAGGTAAGTCACCCCAGTGGCATTGGTTACTTTCGTCACGTTGGGTTCCCGCTGGGAGGTAAACTGTGGGTCCCGTTCGCTGTAAACATGCTGACTTTCTCCCAGTTGCTAACAGATGGCAGAGGGTAGCACGGGTATGGGTTGACAAATTCTGACCAAGTTTCAATTGCAGCGACATCGTTCGGAGGGTTTCAGAACTACGTCTGCCACCGAATGCAATTTTAAGATTGAATGCCTTACATCCTTAACTCCTCCATTTGCTGTCTTTTTCTTCCTAGAGTGGAGTAGACGGCGAGACTACACCAGCACCACACGTAGTCAAGCAACGGAACTAGCACGGACCTTGTGAACTTCTGAGAGATGAAATCATTAATATTTGACTTGAAACAACCTAAAATCGTACATCAGACAGTTCTTTGTGTTATCATAAGGCATGCAATGAATGCCTTGCATTCAAGGAGAATACGCCCCTGACTTCCAGGCAATGCCTTATTCCTTTGTCACCTGCATTTTCTATTATTTTATTAGAAAATAAGGCATTGCAAATTAGATCCACTGATTGTTTTAATCTCATAATCAGTTTTCATCACCATTTTTGTAAACTCCAGTCATTGAATACATTTTAGAATTTTAAATATATCATGTCATCCATCTCGTTCCATTAGATGTTAGGCCTGTTTAAACAACAAGCATCATCATCATCACCATCATCATCATCTCTAATAATAAATCGGCAGTCTGCTTCAATCTATATAAAAGCCAAATACCACTCACTACCACAAAATCTCCAGGTCCAGAAACCTGGAAAGCTGAAATTAGGAACATCTTTAGCCCTAGAGGTGCACTAAGAAAGTCATCATCCACCATCATCATCAGTGTCCCTCTCCAGTCACTCGGCTGTGGTTAACAAGCCTCCTTCACTTCTTTCTCTCCTTCCACTTTTCCTGCTTCCCTGCTTCCGCCTTGAATTTAGACCTCTATCCCACAGTAGCATAGGCTCATATAGACAAAACTCATTTTAAGTCTTACAACACAAGGAACAAATAATGTAAAAAAAGAGCCAAAAGTTTTCCACCTATTCAATACTCATTGAATGAAATGGCGTATGGCTTTTAGTGCTGGGAGTGTCCGAGGACATGTTCGGCTCGCCAGGTGCAGGTCTTTTGATTTGACACGTGTAGGCGACCTGCACGTCGTGATGAGGATGACGTGATGATGAAGACTACACATCCCCCCTGCCAGCGAAGTTAACCAGTGATGGTTAAAATTACCGACCCTACCGGGAATCGAACATGGGACCCTTGTGACCAAAGGCCAGCACACTAACCATTTAGCCATGGAGCCGGACAATACTCATTTATTGTAACCTAAATCTATATATATATATATATATATATATATATATATAAAAGTCATTGTATGTATGTGGGTGGGTGGGTTTGTACCACATCTCCTCCCAAACCATTGGAGCGATTTCAACCAAATTTGATACACTTATGACTTGGTATCAGGAGACAAACCGCGTGGGGGTAAGACATCCCAAACACCCCTGGAGGCGGGGGCCGAGGGGGGTCATATATAAAAATAAATGAAAATAGTGTCGAATCCATACTTTTTGGGGTCGCGGAGATGAATAGTGACACTCCAATTTTTTTGAAGTCCAAGTTCAGCCCCCTTTGGGGTCGGGGCCAGGAGGGAGTGATATATACAAATAATCGAAAATAATGTCGAATACATAGTTTTCGGGGTCGCCAAAGTGAATAGCGACACTCCGGATTTTCAGTATCAGGAGACAAACCACGTGGGGGTAAGACGCCAGGAACCCTTAGGGGCGTGGGGCGAGGGGGGTCATAAGTAAAATAAACTAAAATAGTGTCGAATCCACACTTTTCGGGGTCGCTGAGATGAATAGTGACACTCCGATTTTTTTAAAAATCCATGTTCAGCCCCCTTTGGGGTGGGGGCGAGGGGGGAGTGATATATACAAATAATCGAAAATAGTGTCAAATACATAGTTTTCGGGGTCGCCAAAGTGAATAGCGACACTTCGGATTTTTGGTATCAGGAGACAAACCACGTGGGGTTAAGACACCCCAGGAACCCTTAGGGGCGGGGGGAGTGGGGGGTCATATATAAAAATAAATGAAAATAGTGTCGAATCCATACTTTTCGGGGTCGCTGAGATGAATAGTTACACTCCGAATTTTTTAAAAGTCCAAGTTCAGCCCTCTTTGAGGTGGGGGCGAGGGGGGGAGTGATATATACACATAATCGAAACTAATGTCGAGTCCATACTTTTCGTGGTCGCTTAGGTGAATAGTGACATCCCGGGAATTTTTAAATTCCAAGTTCAGCCCCCTTTAGGGTGGGGGACAAGGGGAGAGTGATGTATAAAAATAATCGAAAAGAATGTAGAGTACTCTTCGGGGTCGCCGAGATGAATACTGACACTCCGGATTTTTACTATCAGGAGACAAACCACGTGGGGGTAGGGCACCCCAGGAACCTACAGGGGCAGGGGGCGAAGGGGTGAGATATAAAAATCATCGAAAGTAGTGTCGAATGCATACTTTCGGGGTCGCTTAGATGAATAGTGACACCCCGGGATTTTTTAAAGTCCAAGTTCATCCCCCTTTGGGGCGGGGAGCAAGGGGGTTGAGATATAAAAATAATAGTATTTAGTGTCAAATGTACAGTTTTCGGGGTCGTCGAGGTGAATAGTAACACTCCGGAATTTTAATATCTGGAAACAAACCACGTGGGAATAAGACACCCCAGGAACCATTAGGGGCGGGGGCGGGGGGCTTGAGATATAAAAATCATCAAAGTAGTGTCGAATACATACTTTTTGGGGTTGCTGAGATGAATAGTGACACTCCAATTTTTTTTTTTTAAGTCCAAGTTCAGACCCTTTGGTGTGGGGGCGAGGGGGAAGTGATATATACATATAATAAAAAATTGTGTCGAGTACATAGTTTTCGGGGTCGCCAAAGTGAATAGCGACACTCCGGATTTTTAGTATCGGGAGACAAACCACGTGGGGATAAGACACCCCAGGAATCATTAGGGTCAGGGGGCAAGGGGGATCATATATATAAAAATAAACAAAAATAGTGTCGAATCCATACTTTTCGGGGTCGCTTAGATGAACAATGACATCCCTGGAAATTTTTAATTTCAAGTTCAGCCCCCTTTAGGGTGGGGGCAAGGGGGAGTGATACATAAAAATAATCGTAATTAATGTCGAATCCACAGTTTTTAGGGTCGCTGAGATGAATAGCGGCAGTCCGGAATTTTAGTATCATGAGACAAACCACGCGAGGGTAAGACACCCCAGGCGCCCTTAGGAGGGTGGGGTGGGGGGCGATGGGGCTGATATATAAAAATCATCGAATGTATTGTTCAATCCATACTCTTCGGGGCCATTGGAATGAAGTGTAACTCCGGAATCTTTTAAACCAAGTTCAGCCCCCATCGGGGAAGGGGGGAGGTATATAAAATTATCGAAAATAGCGTCGAATCCATAGTTTTCAGGGTCGCTAAGATGAATAGTGGCACTCTGGACTTTTAAAGTCCAAATTAAGGCCCCTTTTGTGGTGAGTGGTTAGGAAGGGAGTTAGATATAAAATAATCGAAAATAATGTCACATCCATGGTTTTAGGTTTCGCTTAAATGAGGAGTAACACTCCGGTTGTCGTTTAAGTCCAAGTTGATCCCCAATTGCCAGGCGGGTGAGAAGGAGTCAAGAACAGAAAATATCCAAATGACCGAGATTAAGGATGTTTTTTGTACGTTCCAGTATAACTGTTGGCAGAACTTAATACAAATATTACCTACTACCTGAAAAAAAATACTAAGGGGGAAAGACACCCCTCGAAGCCTTAGATAAGGGTACGAAATGTAATTAAGACTGAAAATGACCGATATTAGTGTTGAATCCATATGTTTCGGGACTACGGGAACAATTTCAAACAAACTTGGTCACTTATGACTTATTATCAGGAGACAAAGTGCGTGGAGGTATGACAACCCTAGCACACCTACGACGGGATGAGGTGTAGAAATAATCGAAAATAGTGTCGAATCCATTCTTTTCGGGGTCGCTGATGTGAATAGTAACGCTCCAATTTTTTTAGAAGTCCAGTTTCTGCCTCCTTTCGCATAGCGGTGAGAAAATGTGAAAAGTAAAATTTCGAAAATGACCGAGAGAATGGACGCATGTGTGTATACTGGACCTACTGTCTAGGGTAAGAGACTCCTAGCCTCTAAAGTAGGGGCAAAATGTAAATATTAACCGAAAACGACCGAAATTTGTGCCTAATCCATAGTTTTTGGGGTCGCTGAGATGAACTGTAACACTCTGGATGCCGTTTAAGATAAAGCTCAGTCCTACTCGGCAGGCGGATGAGAACTGGCAAAAAATTGAAAATGTCCAAAGGGACAGAGTTTAAGGATGTATGTGTGTATGTTTTAGCATATCTCTCAATCAAACGTGGTATACGCATGACTTACTATATAGAAAACATTACTGTGGAGGTCAGATACACCTAGGCCCGCTGGTGTTGGGGAATGAGAGGGGCTGATGTGCAAAAATAAGGAAAAAAACCAATATTAATGTCGAAATCCATTGTTTATGTGTCGCTGATACGAATTGTGACGCTGTGGATAGCGTTTAAGCCCACGTTCAGCCTCCATCGAGGCAGGAGCTGAGAAGGGCTTAAAAGTAAATAGTATAAAATGACCGAGATTAGTGTTTACTCGATAATTAAATAATCTAAAACTTGAAGTCAGATACATCTAAATAACTCTAAAACTACATGATAAGTCGTAAAATCAACATCTCAAAAAGAATTCTATAAGCATTCACTTTACACTTAACTAACTGGTAATACAAATATTAAATGTAAACATTCAAAAACTATCCGGGCAACGCCGGGTACTACAGCTAGTATAACATATATTTGAAACTAATTTTGGCCTTAACTTTATGACTTTGATGATGGTATGTATTATCACTAATCAGAGGGAAGAAATGGAAGGGGTCTGACACTTAAAATGAAGGTATTGGCCAAAAAAGGGCGAGGGTCACAAAGGGCATGAAGATGAAAGACTTCCTAGGCCTCGCAAACCTGATACCTTCGGGTTCAGAAAAGAACAAGAGCTGATCAAGTGAAGTTGGATAGGATAGATGAAAGTGAGGAGCCTGGCAGAAGAAGGAAGTGGAAGGACTCAGCTAAGAGCCCCATGGTTGCCAACCCATGCTCCCAAGTTAAGACCCCCTGAGGCCACTTTTAGTTGCATCTTAAGACAGGGAGGAGATACCATACATGTTATTTTACTGCCCCCATCCTCAGGTGAGGGTTAGTGTCGTACAGCACATTTATAACAACTGGCAACGGTTTCAGGTTCACTGTGATGCCGTGTGGAAACCTGTACAGACCCATGGTTGAGTACCAGGCTTACATGTCCCATACACCACCCACTTTGAAATTGTGGCTGCTGGTGAAATATACCCTTACCATCTGGTGGTGTATTTCGAAGGGAATATGGTATACAGCCTGAAGAGTCTGTTGATGGAAGGGTCATATTACGTTTTAAGTGTTCTGTCCTTGCTCGTCAGTAGGGCTCGGATGTTTAGGAAAAGTCATATTTTTTCTTTGTCTCTATTTTCTTGCCTGATTGGATTTTAGTGCATATTAGGTGATTATCGTCACAATTAAGTGATCTTTAATTGTCATATAAGTGCATATTTTGGCTATTTTTTGTCATGAGGTCATATTTTGAGCTATTTTCGTAGAAATGTCATATTTCGGCGGTTCGACGACAGCTGTAGCTGTGCAAAATCATCTTCAACTTATCGAATGCTAACTAGTATTCACTAAACTGCTTCTCGGTACCACATCTGCAGTTAATACAAGTGGAATACTCTGCCTCTCCTATCAACATTGTGCAGGAATTGTTTTCCAACAGTTTGTCAGAAATTCTGGCATATACTAAGTCGAACTTTGGAATTATATTGAGTGCAATTACTCGTTTAGGAGCTGCTAGCTTAGAAATTCATGCAAGTATTGAAATTGTGAGAAGTGTTGAACTTTCAGTACAACAATCACATGGACTTTTAAAATGTTGTGTGATCTGATAATCTTAGTGAACTTAGTACTTTATAAGTACATACCTATGTATTCGCAAATGTTTGATAAGTGAATGAAGGATAATAGACTGTGAATAACTGCTAAACATGTATATTCAGAAAATTAATATGAAACTAAGAATAAAGTAGTTAGTTAACAAATATGTATCAAAGGAATTCCCATTTCGACTTATAACTTATTTTAAAATTGCCATATTTATATTAACCATTTTTGGGACATATTTTGTAATTTTTTCGTCATTTTTGAGGTCATATTTGCTTGCTTATTTGGGCTATTTTTAGGTCTTAAACATCTGAGCCCTACTCGTCAGCAACCACCTGCTATCACTTAATGTAATCAGCCCTGTAGGTTTTTTGTCCAGTGCCCTGCCAATGACAAAATCGACAATGAATTTCTTTTCACTTACCATCCTCTTCCTAAAAACAAGTGTCTTTCTGTTGTGCCTTACGATGATCTAAATTCTCCTTCTTGACTTGAATAAAGAAGTTCAAAAGTTCCATCATCCATTGAAAAATAAAGAGAACAAAGGCATCATACTAGATTCAGTGATAGAATTCTGATAAAAACATAGGTAGTCTGCAAAGGAAATTTCTGAAAGAAAACCTGATGTTAATAGGAAAGCTGTTAGGAAATACACTAAGAAAAATTCTGAAGTCAGTCAAAAAGCTGTTAATACCTAGCGAGTGGCCGCATGGTTTGGGGCACGAAGCCGTCGGTTTGCATTTGGGAGATAGTTCGAATCCCACTGTCGGCAGCTCTGAAGATAATTTTTCATGGTTTCCCATTTTCACACCAGCCAAATGCTGGGGCTGTACCTTAATTAAGGCCACAGCCACTTCCTTCCCCATCCTAGCCTTTTTCTATCCCATTGTTGCCATAAGAGCTATCTGTCTGTGCGACGTGAAGCCAATTATTAAAAAATTCTGGGTCAAGATTTTCATCTCAAAAATCACATGTCAGGAAGGGCATCCGATCGTAAACCCCTGGTCAGAACCAAAATGAGATATAAGAGATATAATCAAACACGACATCGCAGAAGCACAGCCCAATCTCCCTCCTCCCTCACATGTTATTTTAGATGACGATAAAACTCTACTTCCCTTCTCTCCAGAGCTTTCCATGAACTGTCAAACTGTATCACATCGTTACTTCACCAGGTCGCGCTCAAAGACAGACCCTCTAGACAGCGCAGAATAAACATCTTTTCCAAACAAGAACGAGAGGCAAGATGACCTATTCTGATGACCTCCATTTTTATCAAAGGAGTCTCCAAAGAACTTTTATTTGTGCTTATTGTCATAATGTTTTTCTTTTCAGTTCTTTATTTATACAGCTGAAGAGGACCACTAAGTGGTCGAAACATGTCCTGTAAGTTTTAATAATTATTCAATTTTGCCTGAGGCATTAATAAAGTATCGATTAGGTGGTTATTTATACTTCTTTTTTAATAGGGTTATGCAAGTTTATAATAAGCTATACATTTCATAAATACAATATTAAAAAGGTGGACGTTCTTGTTAATTTATTTCTTATAAATGCAAGTTTATTGTCGAAGTATGTCCTGGACAGATATGTATTAAAGAGTAAGACAAGAAACATTTTATTTTGAATGACCTTAATATGGGGCGAGGTACACAAAAGTCAAAGCTGATTCTTCTATGTAAGTGTTTGTTTAGATTTTGTAATAGGAAGTGCACATATTTGGGATATTATCCCTTGAATGTGCTAATGCCACTACCATGGGTGAGAGATTGCAAACAATATTTTAGACTATAACCCAATGTAAGAGTCGTATTATAACTTAAAAACTAAACAAGCAGAACTTCGGGTTCTGCTTTTAAGATCTTGGTCTTTCAAGACGATTGCTGCCCAGCCAGATGGTCTACTGACTTTGGAGTGTTGAGTAGTCAACATGACAACAATGATAGAGGTGTTGGGGTTTGAATTTGCTTATCTTTGTCATACTTTAGGCTTATCTTTCAGCAGTTGTATGTTGCCATAGTTACAACTCTTGACTGTTTGGCTCCATGGCTAAATGTGGCTAAATGGTTACCGTGCTGATCTTTGATCACAGGGGACCCGGGTTCGATTCCCAGCAGGGTCAGGAATTTTGACCATAATTGGTTAATTCTGCTGACCTGAGGGCTGGGTGTATGTGTTGCCTTAATCATCATTTCCTCGTCATCATGGCTCGCAAGTCACCTTTGGGCATGAAATAAGACCTACATTTGGCGAGCCAAAATTGCCTCGACACTCCTGGCACTAAAAGTCATACGCCATTTCATTTAACTCTTGACTATTCTATATGTCTTGACTTTATTGTAATATCTGAATATGACGAATAGTGATAGGACTATTAATAATCTCTGCTTTATACTTTCCGTAAATTTAGTTTGTCCTTAAAATTCTCTTTAAAGGAGTGTTTAATATCAGCATTTCATTCACAACTACCATGTTTAATCATCAGAAATTTGTATATACAATCGCTGATAAGAAGAATGAGTGAATGGTATTGTATAAGTTCCTCTCTGGTATACTTTTCTCAGAAATGATTGAACCTGCAGATATGTTTGTTGTGGATATCCACAGGGTTTGTGATCTTCATGGGAGGTGAATTATATTTTGATAGTAATTAAAGTCAAGTGTGATAAAATATTAAATTCGAGCAACATACAATACCATGCACTCATTCTAGTTTTGAGCAACTAATGTAATGTATTTATATTTTCAATTTGTATGTTTGACCTTTCAGTGGCAGAAAGAAGCTGAGGAAGCTGAACGCATGCGAGATGAGATGGGATTAGACACTCAAAACGACCTGAAAGCGTTGATCCGTAGTCGTCAAGAAGCACGAGCTGATCAAATTGGATCCTTCCTTGACCATTTGGCTGAAAAGTATGCTCCCAAGAAAAAGGATTCTGGTGGTAGGAAGAAGGGAGGTGGGAAAAAATCAAAATGATCACGGTAAATGAAATTTGATAGAAGATAAGAGAGGACATTTGTACAGATTGATCTTCAACTACTTACATGGTAATAAAGTTTTGTTTTTGTTTTTGTAATTGCTTTTGTATTTATCTGTAGTTTGCAGCAGAGTTCGTCTTATGAATTGTACATTACTTGTAAAGATGAGCATAGAGGTAGTGAGATAGAATATTGATAATATTCTTTCTGAGGTATGTTTGGTTTTATTATAGTTATATTTAATTTGTTACATTGTTGAGAAATTCTCTTATGTGAATTGTTTTTAAACCTTAGTGCGAGTGTTTCTAGATACATAGTGAATGTGAAAAGTTGTGCGATATCGTACTGAGATCTGTAAGAGTCTGCAGCTTCAATTTCCATGCGTTAACTATCGCACAACATATCCCGGTGTGAAATTGTCATAAAAGGCTACTTTCTTAGCTGAATGTAATAAATCATGCCTTGAGGTAGGACAAGACTGGAATATCATAAGATAATGTATGTAAACTTGAGAATCAAATCCAGGTGTGAACTGCAACTGTTTTGAGTGTAATTTTTCTGGGAAAGAACTAAAATAGCATTGTATTCCAAGTGTCAGGACACTTATTCAAAAAAATAATTACATGTATTAGCTCAAATGCCATTTAAAAAAAGGCTGTATATTTTGACATACACTAGTTCTTGGGGCTCACACACACTCTCCCCCCCCCCTTCCCCTTGTACTTTGCTGTTTTTCTGTTGGTTCTTCTTCTGATTACACGAGTCTCATTCGCAGTTTTAAAATTGGTTTAATGGTTAAGTGAAACTTTCTCATCTTGCCTCATGTCAACGAATCCTACTTTGCTGACTGATAATGAATTCCTTCTCTCTCTCTCTCTCTCTCTCTCTCTACCTTTGGTTTAGTTGGTAATTTTATGTATTTTCATATAATTTATCTTACACTCTTAGATGTGAAACATTATTCTTTATCTTCATCTGTGTTATATGACACAACTATCATAAAATTGATTTATTCTAAACTGAAAACAATGGAGGCACTTAATAAATGGAGATATAATTCTTTGTCTTGCACACGTTTAGATCATTTCACTTTAAGTTACAATCATCATTCTTGAAACTGCTGTCTTTACATTGTCTTAGTCAAACAGTAGGAGCTTAATGATTATTGTAAAGATATTAATTTTGATTTGTGAAGGTAATACATTCTAATTTTTTTCTTTCCTGACCAATTAATAAAAAAACAGATGCGAATATTCTTATTTTCCAAGAACTAGCCATACTCGTTTTGGCTGACTCAATCATTCCTTTTAATCCTATGACTTTCATCTATGCAGTGTCCTTAATTTATGGGGAATTTTCTTTTTTGCTTGTGAATTCTAATATTCCATTCTTGGGGAGATAACCCACTTCATGGGAGCTGTTACTTGATAGAAAAGAACCTCTACTTACATAAATTTCATGCTGTGTTCTTCAGTAAAGTTTTATCCTCTTGTGATTCTTCATAACTGGTAAGCGTTTTGTTTAATTTTTACCATGATTATTATATACAAGTTTTCCTGGAGAAAATGTCCATGTTTTGTGAGATCTATACATTCTTAGCTAAGAATGTTCAAACAATCATGCTATGAAGAGTTCTTGAGTGATAGCTGTTTGAAGGTAAATCAAGCTAAGAGGTACTATATTCTGTTCTGTTTATTTGGCCAATATTGACAGTTTCTCATTTTTAAGTACACTTGAAAAACGGTCTGATGGCAGCATTACCTCTGTGAGTGCATATCAGTTTTCCTTTATGATGATTAGCTATAATGTCACTTATTAGTAAAGCCAAATTGTGTGTTCAAACAGTTTAAATGTATACTTAAAAATTATCAGTGCTATTACTTTCCAAGTGGATTTTTTTTTTTTTTTTCTGGGACATTCATGAAAATAATTGTGAGAAAATAATTTGTGACCGTTTCACAACTTCTAGGTCATGCCTCTCCTTGAAACAAGTTTTTCGTATTTAAAATGTGATCTTCAGCAATGAGAATTTTTTTCCATGTTACTCCCCTCATCCAGTCTTGAAAGACTAAATGATCTCATGTTGTATGAATAAAACTTACTTGTATTCTGTCTTCGAACATGTTACAAATGAAAAGCTTGCATCTCGTCTTTTATCAGTCATTCTGAAATTATTGTCATTTTACTTTTTAGGGTAAAACTTGTGATAGGTGGGGACCTATTGCTCTTCTGCCATGAATTGACAATCTTTGTTTAACCAGAACCTTACTGTCACAGACCAATGGATGACATGCAGCGAAGCCTATCTTGTCGTGCCTTGCTTTGTTTATAATTAATCTAGAACTTAACTGATTCATTGACTTTCCTCAGCATACATCATAACATACTACCGAGAAGCAAGTACATATATTTTCCAATCCCTCTGGTATTATGCAAATACCCAAGCATCTAGCTACAAAATATCATACCTACTTTGTGTCAGTCCTGATGGTTGTCAGGATTTTATAGTTAAGAATGTATCATGAAAAGTGGGGCGGAGGTTGATGCTTCGTATTGAAACAAGATGCATCTCTTATTCTAACTTCATCTTGCATTGTATTAGGCAGGTTTATAAGTATTTCTTTTATATATTTTATATTTTACCTTCAGTGGGTCCTCACCTATTGGAAGTTTTACTATTTCTAGTATTCTTCAACAGTGTTCATAACTTTGAGTTAGTTACTGAAAATTAAGTTTTAATCTATTGAAATATTTCATAATGAATTTTGTATCGGAAGGAGATGTTTCACAACTGTGATTTGCATGTTCTTTTAGTGCTTACATATCCTTTTGTCTGTACTATAGATTTTAAAATCATGAAGTGTATCTCCTGTACTAAATTTGTATAAAGTGTTGTATTGTAATGTAGATAATTACAAAACTTGTATATAACTGTTTTTTATTCTTTTAGTTCATTTATGTTTCTATGCCTATAAAAACTTCTGTGTATTTTTTGATTTGATTCTTATTTTATAACAGCTTGTGCAACGTAGGCCACCTGACATCTTTAGTGGCATGTTAATTTAGTAATGTAGAAGATATCATCGACATAATTTGTAATTAATGACCTCAGGACAAACTCACAGCATGTACCACTGGTTTCAAAATGTAGTTTTATGAAACATGCCCCCTGACCACGGTCATCGCAGCTACCCCTCCTTGCTCAACCCCTTCGCTTCTCTTAGCTTAGAAGAGGTATCAGCAGTGGACTTGTTCTGTTATTTATTTCTGTCAGAGATTGTGTTGTGTATATCTAACACTACGGTATCTTCTGAAATGCTTTCTCTTTGTTGTAAACGCCGACATTGAGACTGTGTTTCCAGTGCTGTGTGCTTGCATACTACTGTGAGCAAACCTCACCTCTAGCCTTCACTCTTTATTTAGCAGATACAGTAGCTTGCAAATTAATCAGAGCACATCCATTTCTAAGACTTTTTGTAACTAATGTTGTCAGAATCACGTGTTCCCGCTAAATGATGTTTCCACATTCAAGCTTGTAGCTGCACTCGAGTAAATTATCACACATACACGAACTAATAGTAATAATAAAGAATTTAATAACACGCATTAGGCAATGAGAGTGAACACACAATAATAGTAAAATAAATAGGGAAAACAGAAAAATAACATGTAGCGGCGATTTCTCATCTAAGCTTGGAAACGTGATGGTTAACATATCATGCAAAATCAAACACAAGGTAATCAACTTATAGGCCTAACAATGACTACTACGGACAGGAGTGGAACGTGAAGGAGCCCTGTTGAGATCCATGGGAAAGTATGCTGTTATAACAAAGAAAAGGTTTACAAAAATCACCCTCTACTCAAATATTATTAAAAATAACAAAAAAAAATTACAAGAAGCAAAGTTAATAAAGGCAGAGGAGTTTATATACATTTGACAAATCGATACAGTTACGAATCAGACACGAATAAATGGCAGAGTAGTTGACAATAAATTTTTAAAATAAATGCATTAAACTTTCATAGTGAATGGAGGCATCTTCGAAAGAATCAAAATTAACACAATATGTTATTCAAGAGAGAATGATACATTTACCTGTAATAACAAAACATGGAGCCAGAAAAGGTTTGCCTCTGAAGACAACATGTGACGGATTAGTCTATCAGCAAAGTTCTACAGAAACTGGTGAATCTGGTAATCTAGAGGAAACTCCGGTGCACAAAATAAACTCTTGGAAAGTTACGTTAAAGGTGACAAAGGCCGAAACATAAGAATTAATTTAAATTGAAGTAAATACGAAAGAATTAGAAAATTAGCGCTTACCGTGAGGAACTGGAGATTCCGACGGAGTTAGTCCTGGAGCACACCTGCTCGCGAGGACGGTCAGATGGTAAAGACGCGGCCGAATCGCATCGCACGCGAAGCCAGCAGAAGGCTGGAAGTGGACAAATCACAATTAACCCATTTATGCCCAAATTATTTTCTTCTGTTATTGATAACTTGTATATATAAATACTTAACATGACCCATTATTCATGTACAAATGAAAACACATTTACTTGTCTAGAACCCGTATAAACACATGGGTCGTTAACGACCCGTTAAGCACTTGCTCGGGAAACAGGGAAAGAGAATATTCTGAACATCAACCTTAGCTATACTTTATTTCTACAGACTTACAGTTCACTTACCTTTAGAAACGACTATTATAATAACTCAAAAAGCAATAATTGTCCTTGGTCTTTTTAATTATAATAATATTTAGTACCCAAAACACGTAACTTCAGATTCCATAACTGACAGTGGAACTAAGACTCGCTCATGGTAATTTACAAAACTCCTGTCATGAAGAGGAATATTATACCTCGCACAGGCCTTCACTGTTTTATTGCAATGAATCTTTCATCAGTGTCTAGGTTGTTGACTTATCAGCAGGTGCCCTCGATGGTCCTTCTGGCATTCCTTGATAATGTCAAGCGATGTAAGTCGACCTCTTCCCTTAGGAGCTGTCCCATATTTGCAGAGAATTGCCTTGGTTACTTCCCGACGGAAAATGAGTGCATCAAGAGACATACCATAATGGTTCGTGAGATTAACTCCACCCATGCTTTGGTTGTACTTACGGAAAACATTTGGCTGTTTGACTTCTGTTTTCCCCTGTTGGCTGACTATCTTGTGACCTCTTGAAGGGGAGCTACACCAGACTGATTTGACATAATGTTCACTACACCATTGTCTTTCCATCACACCATGCTTTTTATCAAAACAAGATTCAAAGTAACCACACTCTTTCTTTTCAATGACAGGCTTACCAGAAGTAGGGCACTTTAGTATTCTGTTGCTTCTGAGAGTTTCTGTAGCATGATGACCTTTTTCAGAGATCCTACATAGCTTAGCTGACGTAAAAAAGTTGTCGAAATAGAAAAAGCAGTCCCAGGAAATGCTTCAGGAAGAATATCCACAAATGTCATCACTACTGCTTCACCTAATCCCACTTTCTCCCTCCTTTCTCCTTTATAGCCTTGGTAAATGCCAGCCTGGAGACAGCAGCCTCTCCACTGAGCGGCTACCCAGCCTTTGAAGCCGAAACAAATTGGTTTGCCGCGGTTGAATTGCTTACACCCGTGGCGTCCGAAATACGGGATCATAGACGTTAAGTGACTTCCCCGTTGTGTTTCTAGGGTAATGTTAAGAACTATGCAGTTTAATACAATCTTGCTCACATGTACACTACCTAACCTACAATTCTGTATACAATGTAGTATTCCGTAGTGAAGCACGGGTACATCAGCTAGTTCTTCAATAAATCTCTCTCTCTCTGATCAGTATTTTTTCAGTTGGTTGTGCTTGAGTACCGTATCCAAAAAATAAATTTTGCTATCGTTGACGTCGCTGTAAATAGATTTGTTTGTAACACGCATGAAAGAAGGGCCTTACGGAACAGTGTCAGCGCATTGGCTCATTCTTACCATAAACACAATTCTTCAGTATGACCTTATTATATCTCTTGCAACATCCCCATAAGTATGATCATGTGAGTCAAAAGATAACTCGCGTAAACTGAGCAATTGTTGCATGCATAGTAATTTGTTTCCATGGCGATTGCATTTACTAAATCCAATCTAGGATTATTTTGAGAAAGAGAGAATGGTACACTTACGCGAGTCATATCAGTTTTTTTTTTTTTAATTTTTAGAATTACTGGTAAATGTACCATTGTTAATAAAGTGTCACTCTGTCCATACAGCTGGACGTGGACACAGTTGATATTTTCACATTCACTATTGCTATCACAGTACAGCATACTACACTGAAATGTCACTGTCTGTCCACACAGCTGGCCATGGACATAGTTACGATATTTTCACATTCACTATTGCTATCACCGTACAGTACACTACACTACAATCAAACTTGTGCAGTTTCGAGATCATCACTTCTTCGCCTCATGGCGGTGCTGTTAGGATCGCAGAGCTGTGAGCTTGCATTCAGAAGACAGTAGGCTTGAACCACACTGTCGGCAGCCCTGAAGATGGTTTTCCGTTGTTTCTCATTTTCACCCCCTACAAATGCTGGGCCTGTACCTTAATGCCATGGCCGTGGCCTTAACGAAGGAACAGCCCCAGCATTTGCCTGGTGTGAACATGGGAAACCATGGAAATCTTCAGGGTTGCCGACAGTGATACTGGCCGCATTTAAACGACTGCAACTATCGAACTTGGTTTTAAGTTTCTAAGATGCCTCAAGCACCTCGTTAATTCATGTCTATTTTCATTTTTATGTCTTAACTAGCAAATGTACCCATGCTTTGCTACGGTATTCTACATTGCATTCGAATATCGAAGTAAATACTGTACATGCAGTAAATAAGATTGTTTTAAAATTGCATGTCTTTTAGCGTAATCCGAGAAACAGTATGAGGAGGTCCCCACACGCTCTTTCCAATGTAAAGTGTTTGTTACGGATTTGTTATATAACGGCAGGCTCACTTGCCTACTGCCATTCACAATAGAGTTGGGAAGTTCACATTATAATTGCAGGCCCCATTGCCTACTGCGCGGTCAAAATTCCATCAAAATAGCAGGCCACTATGCCTAATGTCGGTCACATTTTATATGGTGACATTTGTTTATAATTGTGGGCACCCTTGCCTACTGCCAAACACAATTGGGTAGGGGAGTTTTAAACAAAACTACATGTCCCTTGCCTTCTGCAAGTCAAATTGAGAAGTACAATGGTATGCCTTCCTTACTAATGCCAGTTACACAGTTGGAGAATGACCCCATTCCTACTGCCAGTCAAAGTCGATGTGGGGAGTAATGATTACAATATCAGACACACCCTTTCTCGATCACTACAAATCGACATCAGTGAATATACATAGATCGACATATGAAAGTATATGCGTGTTTACAATATTACAGACGTTCATTTAAAGATTAACTGCTGCTAAACGTACGTCATATCGAAAAAGGATTGTACAATAAGACGCCGGATTTAGTGGCCTAAATGGCTGGTCCTATGATATCTCATCTATTGTTGGGTCAGATTGAGTTAGAAACGTTGAACAGGGTAAAGTTTTTGCAAGATTATCTCACATTGCATTACTTTTCAGATAATTATGTGACAGCTACATACATAGCATTTGGCTTGCATATGGCTGCTGGGTGGGCCAAATTTCGTGAAGAGTTTGATGTTTCTATATTTCCTATAAATGATTGAAAGTATGAATTATGCATGTGAAAAGTCCAAATTTACTTAACATCGATTAATAGAGAAAAATCAAATGTAAAAGAGATATAGATATGACAAAAACTCATAAGACCAAGGTTGTAGATCATTCCAAAGTGAACGGGGATTGTGCAATCCGTTATGTAATAGGACTTCCCGAAGGTCTGCACCGTCATTAAAATTGCCTCCGTATTTCGATATTGTTCGTGGATAAAAAGTGAAAAATTTAAAGATCTTGGAAGTTTTCCGTCCGTTACAGGCTAAAACGTATAATTTTGTCAAATTTCAATTTTCTTTTTCGTCTGGCAGATTATGCCGCAATCTGGATTTTAGGCGGAGATGGTAAAAGTTAGGACTTTCAGGAAACTAAACCAAAAAAAATGCAGATGGTTATTATTACCCCTTAAACGGATAGCTGTGCGAAAATGCCACCAAAATAGTCGATGTAGAGGCACACAGTCGTTAAGATTTTATTTATATAGATAAGGAATCTGCTCCACGTACAACACCCTTTGGGCTATGTCCGCTGGACTTAACCTGCAAAACTGACCATTCATGATATCTCCCTTATTAATCCTCCTGACAAAAAAAGGCACATGAAAAAAATAAAGTTTTAGAGATGGAATTCCATCACGTTTGGTCGATTTCCAGTCAGGTTGGTCTTGTACTGTATGTATTGTGGAAGAGTAAAAACACCATTTCGGTTCCCTATAAACCACCAGTCCATTCCGGGAACATGAAATGTTATTGACCTTAAAAACCTACCTTTGGACAGGTGGATGCTAAATGTAAAGTTTGGTTCGAATATCTTCAGTAGTTTTCAAGTTGTAAGAAGAACGCTTTACACGCACCCGCTCTTGAGTTAAGTCCGATGGGACTTGTACCGAAAAACGGTCTGTTAATGATATCTGCCTTATTAATCCTCGTACTGGAATGATGCACATGAGAAAAAAGGTTTAGAAATTAATTTCCATTAAGGTAGGTAGATTTCCATTAAGTTCGGTTGTGTATATTTTGTGGGAGTGCAAAATCACAGTTTCGGTTTCGTATAAACCCCCAGTCAGTTCAGCAATTTAGAAACAATATTTGCCCTAAGACCTACCGAAGGACAGGTGGATTCTAAATATGAAGTTTGGTGGAAATATATCCAGTAGATTCTAACACTCAAATACATACGGAGTAATTAAGGAAGAAAATAATACAGTTAAGAAAGTTGAAATTATTAGAAAATGGATTATAACTCAGGACAGCCGGATAACGACAAATATGTAAATGCCAAGTGAATGTATTGGAAAATCGAATGCCCCTCAATAAATTATGCTGGTGTGAGTTATGGATATAATAAAGCGGTAACACGGGAGAAATGTAGGTGCAGTGATTCTTAGGTAAACAGATAAGATGATGACTAATGGTGTTATTACTTAATCTATTCGAGGGCGGTTATAAACTCCAACGATATTCCGCCAATATCCCGCAGATAGGCCGATTGATACCTCTCTTGCCTTCTACCCAAGGAACAACCACGAGTTTAAAAACATGATGATGAAAATGGCAATATGTTATTTCCCTGCTGGCAAGCAGTCGGACGTTGCCATGGTAACCTGTAGGTTCATTGTTGGTCACTGAATGCAGAGTAGGATACCTGCAGAAAATAGTATATTTCTCAGTCATTTGAAGAGTAAGGTAAATTATTAACATGACGAAAGTTGTTTATAATGAAGAGACTTTTCAAGTACGGTCCACGGAATTTACAGAAAATCAATAGTATAAGAGAAAATGGAGGAAATCCGTTCTGGTTTTCCTATAAACCCCCTGTCTATTCAAAGATTTTAAAATGATATGCATATCGAATCCTTCCCCAGGATGATTATACGCTAAATATGAAGTTTGATTGAGATCTATCCAGCCGTTTCGACGTGGCGGTGGAACAGACAGACAGACAGACACGAGAAGTAAAAACCACCGATTCGGTCTTGAGTTGACTTAAAACAGGTAAATATCTGAAAAATTGGTAAAACAAAAGAAATTAAAGACAGTGGACCCCCTACAACTTTATTTATATAGATAAATCACTCCAAAGTCCTGACTGACTGACTGACTGACTGACTGACTAACTAACTCATTATCGCCCAGCCAAAACTACTGGACATAAAGAAATGAAATTTTGAGGATACATTTATATTGGAATGTAGGTGCTCGCGAAGGGAGGATTTTTGGCTGTTCCGTCGCTAAGGGGGTGAATTTTTAAAATGAGTGTATCTATATCTCAAAACGTTAGAAGTTTACAGGTGTAAAAATTGGTATTTCGAATATCCTTTAAAAATAAAGAAATGCATATTTTGTTGTCGGAAAATCCCAATAGGAGCGGTGAAAAAGGGGTTGAATGCATTTAATAAGGATACTTATATCTCAGAAACTGAATATATTACAGACCTGAAAATTGGTATATATAATCTCCTTTAAAAGTAAAGAAAAACATTTTTTTTTTTTTTTTTGGAAAATCCAATTAATGGGGGTTAAACAGGGGTGACAAATGGGGTGAATTTTTAGAAAGACTACATCTACAGTATATTTCAGAAATGTAAAATGTTACAGACGTAAAAATATTACAGTATATTACAGTATATCTCAAAAACTTAACATGTTACAGAAGTGAAAAATGGTACTTTTAATCTCTATTAAAATAAAGAAACAATGTATTTTGTTTTATCAGAAATAAACACTTGGGAAGGGGGGGGGGGGTGAGTTCTTTTTATTAGGATACTGATATCTCAAGAACTGAAAATTTTACAGACGTGAAAATTGGTATTTGGAATCTCCTTCAAAAATAAAGAAATACGTATTTTTGTTTTCCGAAATCCACTTAACTGACGGGGGTAAGAATTGAAAAATTGGTTGAATTATTTGTATGAAGTAACTGTTATCTCAAAAACAAAAGATATTGCAGACGTGAAAATTGGTATTTGGAATCTGCTTTCAAAGTAAGGAAACACGTATTCCTTTGATTTCGGAAAATCCAATGGTGGTGGGGGGCGAAGTGAAAGAATTGAAAAATTAACTGACTTGATTGTATGAGGATACACATCTAATAAAAACTAAAGTTGTTACAGATGTGAAAATTCGTATTTGGATTTCCTTTAAAAACAAATAATAACTCATTTTTGGGCATATATCATCTTGGGTGACGGGGGTGAAAAGGAGTTGAATTCCTTTTATGAGGACACGTATCTCAAAAACTGAAGATGTTACAGTCGTGATTATTGGTATTTAGAAGATAATTTACTAACAAAGAAACAAGTACTTTTTCTGGAAAATTCACTTAATGGGGTGGGGGAGTGTGAAAGGAAGTAAAGAAAGAGAATTCATTTTATGGGGTAAGTTATATCTGAAAACTGAAGGTAACAGACGTGAATATTTGTATTTGGCATCTCCTTTAAGCATAAAGAAACAATTCTTTTTTCCTTTGGGGGGGGGGGGGGTATCAACGGCGGTGGGGTGGAAAAGGAGTTGAGACCAATTGATTTTATTGTTTATAATGTACTTGATTCTGATCATAAGCCGATAATTTTTAATCTTCCCTGGGTTCGTTTTCAAGAGCCATTTTTTCCTTTAAAGAACTTTAAAGTTAGATTATAGTAGACTCTCCTGGTTAGATTATAGTAGACTCTCCTGGCACATAAATAAAAATTTAAACACATTTGAAATAAATGATAGGTATGATATTGATCGTACAATTGTTCATCTCTATAATAAGGTCAATAATTCACAGAAGTCTATAATTCGTATCGCCAGAAATCCCGTGCACTTGCCTACGTGTGACAATGGTGCTGGTCACATTGTCAGCAATGACAATGGCAGCATATGTAATTTACCGCTAGGTAGCGGTCTTGCATCTTCCTACGGCGTCCAGAACATCAATAATAATAATAATAATAATAATAATAATAACCTAAATTCAACTAATATCACCCACCCTAATAATAATAATAATAATAATAATAATAATAATAATAATAATATTATTTCACTGAACCGTCATCAAAAGGTATGGACCGTGCTGGGAACGGGTCCTGATCGCGTAACGACTACGAATGCAGTCCAGCCGCGGTTTCAGTACCGCCATGGCACCCAAGACGACACCACGCCGGATCTCCTCAAGGATTTGGCCATATTAAGAATGCTTATAGGAAAAGGTGGCAAAGATTTAGGGACCCAACTGACCGGGCAGAATACCTTGAGCTAGCCCGGGAAGTAGGAAGTTGATTGCTGGAAGGAAAGATTGAAGAATGGGAGGTACTTTGTCGTCAGATCGTGAATTTTGGTGGATTATATATAAAATGTTAAGCATTCAATTATAAATTCCAGTATAATACCGTAGTGAAGCACGGGTACCTTGCTAGTATACATATATATACATACATACTAGCTGTAGAACCCGGCGTTGCCCGGATAATTTTTGAATGTTTACCTTTAAGATTAGTTTTACCAGTTATGTTTGAAGTGAATTTTTATAGAATCCCTTTTCGACATGTTGATTGCTTTTTACGATCTGTTATGTAGTTTCAGAGTTATTTAGATGTGGTTGATTTCAAGTTTTAGATGATTTAATTTTTTAGTAAAACTTTGTCCTATAGGAGCTCGAATTGACTGGGAAGTGTTTGATCCTGTCGAAAAAATAAGTCGCAATATAGATATGATGTACACAATTTCAACTGTCATTGAGATTGTCACCAATTAGCCTTGCGATCTTAAAAACAGTGGATTCAACTCTAATCTTGGTTAATTCAGGCTGTTTACTTTTAAGCCCATCGCAGCCTCCACGTCTTAGTGGAGGCTCAACGTGTACTTAAACGGTAGCTACAGCAACACATAAACAATGGATGTGACATTAAAAGAGGTTATTTCCCATTATTTTTACATGTCATCCCCTCCCATTCCCTACCCCTAGCGTGGGTTGGGATGTTTCATCTCCATATATATATTTCAGATGGTAAGTCATATGTGTACCAGGTTTCGTTGATAACTAATCTGGAACATGCTCTCATACATCAATAATCTCGGTCTTTTTTACATTAATTTTCACTCCTTCTTAACCTCCATGCTGATTGCAGCTGAAGTATGACTTAACCAGCATACAGTATATCACAGTTCAATTCAGCGACCTTGTAAATGTGGATTCAACATTAATATCAGTTGTTATAGTTTAGTTTTATATTTCACCCCCTTCCTAACCCCTTCTCCAATAGTATTTTTTTCAGATAGTAAGTCATATGTGCAGCGGCGAAGCGTGAACTAAGTAAGGGGGGAGACAGATTTAAAAAAAAAAAAAACTATTTTAATGACATTAGTGTATATATGGAATTTTGTTTTCGACGCATACAGATCTACATTCAATATTATATTAATGACTGAAACTAAGACAAATGCTATAACAACCTATAATCCTATATGCACTCGTTTTATTTTTAAATATTTTTGTGGGTTACTGTAGTCACGTCCTAGTTCGTGAACCATGGGCAACGGCTGAGTGGCCTAGTAAGTGGTCCTGAGAGTCGGGATACCAGTTGTTATGGAATGGGAGTGGGCATCTCGGACATATTCTGAGTCGTGGCCCTCCTTGTGCTCAGGCGGCTAGGACTATACAATTCACCGGTGGTCCATAACCCGTTAGAGGAGAGATCCTCACTTGGGCTATGTGCAAGTAGGGCAGCATCCTGCTTCATGAATTTACCGAGCTCAGAACACTTTAAGCAAGCCTCGGACCTATGGGAGTAATGGAGTCCCACTCCCATTTGACAGGCGAGGGACTCCTTGGAAACAACTTGGCGAACGAAATGGAATTCGATGGGGAGCTATCAATATTAATGGGGCTTATGGAAGAAGGTAGAACTGGCTGAGTCAGCAAAGAGGATGCATCTGGATGTGCTAGGAGTAAGTGATATTCGGGTAAGGGGAGATAAGGAGGAAGAGATAGGAGATTATAAAGTGTACTTGACGGGTGTTAGAAAGGGAAGGGCAGAGTCTGGGGTAGGGCTCTTTATCAGGAATACCATTGCACGCAACATAGTTTCGGTTAGGCACGTAAATGAGCGTATGATGTGGGTAGATTTGTCAGTTGCAGGAATTAGGACTAGAACTGTGCCCGTGTATTCACCATGTGAGGGTGCAGATGAGGATGAAGTTGACAAGTTTTATGAAGCATTGAGTGACATTGTGGTCAGGGTCAACAGCAAGGATAGAATAGTGCTCATGGGCGATTTCAATGCGAGAGTTGGGAACAGAACTGAAGGATACGAAAGGGTGATTGGTAAATGTGGGGAAGATATGGAAGCTAATGGAAATGGGAAGCGTTTGCTGGACTTCTGTGCTAGTATGGGTTTAGCTGTTACGAATACATTCTTCAAGCATAAGGCTATTCACCGCTACACATGGGAGGCTAGGGGTACCAGATCCATAATATACTATATCTTAACAGACTTTGAATTCAGGAAATATTTTAGGAATGTACGAGTTTTTCGGGGATTTTTCGATGATACAGACCACTGTCTGATCTGTAGTGAACTAAGTATCTCTAGGCCTAGGGTAGAGAAAGTGAAATCTGTCTGCAAACGAATAAGGGTAGAAAATCTCCAGGACGAGGAAATTAGACAGAAGTACATGGATATGATTAGTGAGAAGTTTCAAACAGTAGACAGTAAGCAGGTTCAGGATATAGAAAGTGAATGGGTGGCATACAGGGATGCTGTAGTAGAAACACCAAGGGAATGCCTAGGAACAACTGTGTGTAAAGATGGGAAAAGGCGAACATCTTGGTGGAATGATGAAGTGAGAGCAGCCTGTAAACGTAAAAAGAAGGCTTATCAGAAATGGCTCCAAACAAGGGCCGAGGCAGACAGGGTTTTGTACTTAGATGAAAGAAACAGAGCGAAACAAATAGTTGTTGAATCCAAAAAGAAGTCATGGGAAGATTTTGGTAATAACCTGGAAAGGCTAGGTCAAGCAGCAGGGAAACCTTTCTGGAGAGTAATAAAGAATCTTAGGAAGGGAGGGAAAAAGGAAATGAACAGTGTTTTGAGTAATTCAGGTGAACTCATAATAGATCCCAGGGAATCACTGGAGAGGTGGAGGGAATATTTTGAACATCAACTCAATGTAAAAGGAAATCATCATGGTGGTGTTGCAAACAGCCAAGCTCATGGGGAGGAGGAAAATGATGTTGGTGAAATTATGCTTGAGGAAGTGGAAAGGATGGTAAATAAACTCCATTGTCATAAGGCAGCAGGAATAGATGAAATTAGATCTGAAATGGTGAAGTATAGTGGGAAGGCAGGGATGAAATGGCTTCATAGGGTAGTAAAATTAGCGTGGAGTGTTGGTAAGGTACCTTCAGATTGGACAAAAGCAGTAATTGCACCTATCTATAAGCAAGGGAACAGGAAGGATTGCAACAACTATCGAGGTATCTCATTGATTAGTATACCAGGCAAAGTATTCACTGGCATCTTGGATGGGAGGGTGCGATCAGTCGTTGAGAGGAAGTTGGATGAAAACCAGTGTGGTTTCAGACCACAGAGAGGCTGTCAGGATCAGATTTTCAGTATGCGCCAGGTAATTGAAAAATGCTACGAGAGGAATAGGCAGTTGTGTTTATGTTTCGTAGATCTAGAGAAAGCATATGACAGGGTACAGAGGGAAAATATGTTCGCCATACTGGGGGACTATGGAATTAAAGGTAGATTATTAAAATCAGTCCAAGGCATTTATGTTGACAATTGGGCTTCAGTGAGAATGGATGGTAGAATGAGTTCTTGGTTCAGGGTACTTACAGGAGTTAGACAAGGCTGTAATCTTTCACCTTTGCTGTTTGTAGTTTACATGGATCATATGCTGAAAGGTATAAAATGGCAGGGAGGGATTCAGTTAGGTGGAAATGTAGTAAATAATTTGGCCTATGCTGATGACTTGGTCTTAATGGCAGACTGTGCCGAAAGCCTGCAGTGTAATATCTAGGAATTTGAAAATAGGTGCAATGAGTATGGTATGAAAATTAGCCTCTCGAAGACTAAACTGATGTCAGTAGGTAAGAAATTCAACAGAATTGAATGTCAGATTGGTGATACAAATCTAGAACAGGTCGATAATTTCAAGTACTTAGGTTGTGTTTTTTCCCAGGATGGTAATATAGTAAGCGAGATTGAATCAAGGTGTAGTAAAGCTAATGCAGTGAGCTCGCAGTTGCGATCAGCAGTATTCTGTAAGAAGGAAGTCAGCTCCCAGACGAAACTATCTTTACATCGGTCTGTTTTCAGACCAACTTTGCTTTACGGGAGCGGAAGCTGGGTGGACTCAGGATATCTTATTCATAAGTTAGAAGTAACAGACATGAAAGTAGCAAGAATGATTACTGGTACAAACAGGTGGGAACAATGGTAGGAGGGAACTCGGAATGAGGAGATAAAGGCTAATTTAGGAATGAACTCGATGGATGAAGCTGTACGCATAAACCGGCTTCGGTGGTGGGGTCATGTGAGGCGAATGGAGGAGGATAGGTTACCTAGGAGAATAATGGACTCTGTTATGGAGGGTAAGAGAAGTAGAGGGAGACCAAGACGACGATGGTCAGACTTTTTCTAACGATTTAAAGATAAGAGGTATAGAACTAAATGAGGCCACAACACTAGTTGCAAATCGAGGATTGTGGCGACGTTTAGTAAATTCTCAGAGGCTTGCAGACTGAACGCTGAAAGGCATAACAGTCTATAATGATAATGTATGTAATGTATGTATAGACTAAATGGGCAGTGGGAGTTGTCATATATTGCTATGTAGATTTAATAACAGAAATGAGAAATAAATAGATTTTCGTACAAGTCACCTTAAACAATATTCTTGTAAATGAGTTCAATCCGCCTGTCCTTCATTTCAGCAAATATATCTATTACCCCTCGTCTTGAAGTCTCTGATCGGTCACCGAATTCCTTAAATAGGTTTTAATTCGTTTCAAGGCATTAATAGCGTGTTCACTAGAAACTGACGTTAACGGAATATACGGCATCTAGTTAAGCAATTTTGTTGTTTCCGTATGCACACACCAGTGGCGGTTTCTGGTATAGCGCAATGGAGCAATGAACGTCCAGTTTATATCAAATTTTATTCAACTACTTAATATTCATAACTCCCTTGTCAATCTCGAAGCTCTTGCTTAGCCCATCTATCCGTAATATACTCGTATTGGCTTTCATTTCATGTGAACTGCGCACGTTCCGTGGCTGGATACTTGTCTGGAATGAACCCCCTTCGAAGGCGCTCTCTCCGTCCGTACCTGGGTGAAGTTAGCGGTGAGGTGCGGGGGGGACATCGGCCGGCACGTAGACAAGACCAGGATATCGCAGAAACAGATATCCTTGCTTTACGCATGCGCAATATGCCACTCTCTCTAGTGTTGTCGGGGGGGTGTTGGGGCATGTGCCTGCCATCTGTTGCCCTTACAGGATTTCAACTACGTAACAGAAAATAGTGCACATAATTAGCGCTAGTGCTGAAGAGCATCATTACTGCCAGCAGTCACATTAAACTGCCAAATTCCAATTGATGTATTTTCCCAAATTTTGCCTTCTTTGAAATAATTACTTTTTGGAGAGAAAATTAACTTAAAAATCACCGAGGCAAAGAGTAGCGGGAATGTAATACCAAAGAAAACGCTAACTGCCTAGCCACAGGAGTTCTTAAAATTAAGTTACGGTACCAACATTGCGAACATGCATCCATAAAGTTTACTCTGTTTTTCAAGTGTGATGCTAGTGTTTACAACAGTTTGCAATAGTTATCACAATTCGTAATATTATTGTACGCTGTACAAGCGTGTGAGTGTTTTTCTGCACTGTTGTGCCGTTCGAAAACATAATTTTTAGGACATAAAGAAGTAACAATATTTTCTCCGTGTGTGTATTTTTGTGCACTGTAGTTGCGTCCATAATTTTTGTTCCCGGGAAAGGTAAGGAGCTACATAATAAGTTTGAAGAGTGATATGACACTTAAGAAGACAACCCCCCCCTCTCTCTCTCTCTCTCTCTCTCTCTCTCTCTCTCTCTCTCTCTCTCTCTCTCTCTGAGCGTAAACTTAAGATTAAGGATGCCGGACGCCCAATGCCTGATCTTGATATAACGAGGCATCCTAAAAGTAATGAAATCGTGCGTAAATTTCAGATTGGATTTATACCGTATAAAATAATCGAATGGATCTGTGGGTGCGAAATTACTAACATGTTGATTTGTTTTCCTTTTTTATGATTCATGAGTGATGAAAGCAAAGGGACTTGGACCAAAGTCGGAGTGGTAGATATAGGATATCTGCCCAAAAAATAATAATAAAGAAGCACAGAAGTTCTAAATCTCATATGCTTGCCCAGTTACAATTCGATCTCCTGGGAATACACGATAACCGTCAGTAATTTGACTGTGCTTACAGGCAGTCTGTGGAAAGAGACAACGACCAAGTACGAAAAATTCGTTATGTGCTGTGTAAAGTATGTGGCGCGTTTGAGATGGCATTGCGCGGGCATGACGAAACAAGTGAATCATGGAATCCTGGCATATTTCGAGGCCTCGTCAATTTTAATTCTGAAATTGACGTTGCATTAAGAGACCATCTGTTCAAAGCTACTGTTTTCAAAGGCACCTCGAAAGACATTCAGAATGATTTGCTTTCGTGCAGGTATGAAATCTGTCGTGAGGAAAAAAAAAAATCACCACAGCGCACTTCATTTCGGTAATCGCAGATGAGACCACCGATATATCAACTACAGCACAATTTGTTATCATTCTTCCCAACGGTAAGCCAGTTGAAAGATTCTGGGGTTTCCTCTACCCTCTAGTCATGATGCTAAGACAATATCAGAGTATTTAAAATTTTCTTTGAGCGAAGTTGTGGATAATAGAGATAAGTTGATTTCACAAGGTTACGATGGAGCAAATGTAATGAGTGGTCACCATTCAGGGTGCAAGTTCTAATCAGGGAAGATTTTAGGCATGCACATTATGTGCACCGTTATGCCCATTCTATGAACTTAGTCATGGCACAGGTGACAGGGGGGAGAGGAGATATTCAGGGGGGATATTTCCTTCTGTTGAACCCCCAGTGACGAAAGTCACGCGCCGCCACTGGCACACGCTGGAGTTCATTATTCAGAATGTAAGCCAGTAGTTGTGGGGGTTAAAATACCTTAACTAATAATGGCGGGCAAGGAAGTGCATGTACTTGAAGGGTTTTCATGCTGTCATTCATTTATTAGGTGCAATTCAAGATGGCGGCGAGCGAATATCTCAGTGTGGGTGTCCTCTGTGCTACTTTAGTAATATGTGTGGTTAATCAAGGATTTGCTGTCTCGAATTGTGTTGGAATTTCTTCCGAGGAATTTAGTGATGATGTGGAGTGTAGTGAGTGTGCGATCTGTGACGATATAATGGTGAAAACAATGAGATTGTGTTTGTGCGCCACGTGGTCGGGGTGTGACAAGCTTACGCACACTACGGGGCCGGCGTCCTCAACTGCTGCGAGTGATCCGCCTTCAGGGCCTGCAGGTACACAATGGAACGTGGAAACTTCCTTCGCCCTCTCACAGGCAGGAGTCTGGTTAACTTCGGATCGTAAGTTTTATTTTCCTTCCTTACCGACGGCTAACCTGTCTTGTTTTCTTAAGGTCCCAACATCGACCCACGATTCGTTGAAATTACGCTGTCATGCGCGCCGTTCCCCGTTAAGTTTCTTACTAACACTGTTACTACTGTCTGGTGATGTGCAAATTAATCCTGGGCCGACAATGAATAATGAGTTCTCCGTGTACTGTCAAAATATCAGGTCCATAAAAAATAAGATTACAGACTGTGAACTTCATGTTCAAGAATTAGCTGCTTTCGACGTTATCGCCTTAAGTGAAACTTGGTTGACGGATTTTGTGTTAGACTCTGAAATCCCACTCTCAAAAGAGTTTTCGTTATTCAGTGCCGATCGTAGAACAGGATCCCGGGGAGGGGGTGTTTTAATCGCTGTCAAATCTAAATGGCATGCGACCCTGCGCTCCGACCTGATGAATGACTGTGAAGCTGTTTGGGTTGAAGTTACATTTCATAACATAAAATATCTTTTTGCATGTTTCTATAGACCACCTCGTTCTTATCTCGGCTATTCTGAAGCTTTTCTTTCCTCTGTGCTTAAAGCCGTTCATTCCAAAGATAACATTGTCATACTAGGAGACTTTAATCTGTCTGTCTCCTGGATTTCCCCTTCATTAGGTCAGCCTTCTAATAGCCTTGACAAATGGTATATGGACCACTATATTACTGGACTGAACTTCAAACAGCATGTCTTGGAAAACACCTGCGGAAATAGTCTTCTTGACTACCTGCTTTCCTATAACGAGCCCTCATCTGTTTCTGTGGGACGAAATATTTTTAAATCCAACCACAAGTCCTTTGAAGCAACTTTCACTCTCACCCCTCCCCGTGCTCCGAGATGTCATCGACCTGTCCTTAGGAGCTCTGTGCCTGTGTGGCGTAAAGTTGACTGGCAGACTGTGAATCGTACCGTCCCTGTTACCATGGCATTTGTTGCATGTGGGTGAAGTTCAAGATGCGGTGGACTTATTTTATGATTGGACGCTTGCTGTGATTCGGGACCTCATTCCTACTCGTTCGATGTCCAGAAAATTCCCTCCATGGAAGAAGAGTGATACTAAAAGTGCTGAACTACAAAAATCGGTAGCCTGGAGACAATGGAAGAATGCACCTTCCGAGAGTAATTATAAAATATTCTCGGACCTTCGCAAACACCACAAGTACTTATTAAGGCGGGATTACTCTGACTATATTAACGGAGCCTGCATTGAAGTAAAACACAACAGTAAAAGGTTCTGGTCACTTATAAATAACAAGAGACAATAAACGAATACCGGAAGTAGTAACCTGGGACCAGTCTGTAGCCAGTGGAGCAGATAGATCTGAATTATTTAATGAATATTTTACCTCTAATTTTGTTAAACCTGTGCAATATGTTGAGTTTCCTAAATGTAAACCTGTTACTTCCCATAGCCTCAGTAATATTTCTACCACTGAATCTGAAGTGTACTCCCTACTTTCGTCTTTGTCAGAAAATAAACCCACTGGTCCTGATGGTCTCAGTCCTATCCTCCTTAGGAATACAGCAGTAAGTCTTTCATACCCTATTAGTGTGATATTCAATCGGTGATTCTCAGTCGGCTACTTTCCGAGCTCCTGGAAACTTGCGTATATCACACCAGTTCTTAAAGGTGGACAGAGGTCGGATATTGCAAATTATCGCCCGGTCTCTATATTACCTGCTTTATCAATCATTTGTGAAAGGATCATCCATCAGCATTTGCTTGCGTTTACAAATCCCTATATATCCCCTCAGCAGCATGGTTTCCTTCCTGGAAGCTCCTGCGTAACTAACTTGGCCATCCTCCTCCATCATGCCACGTCTGCCATCCACGCGGGCTCTCAACTTGATGTATGCTATATCGACATCGCGAAGGCCTTTGATACCGTGGATCACTCCCTTCTTGTGCACAAAATTTCTGAACGGTTTAACGTGCATGGGAGACTCCTAGCTCTAATTAATAGCTTTCTGAGCGAAAGACTACAGCGCGTTGTTCTTGATGGATGCAGTTCTTCTCTCACCACCACCCTCTCTGGTGTCCCGCAGGGTAGTGTCCTTGGTCCACTTCTTTTTGCCCTGTTTATTGATGACCTTATCGATACTGTTTCCCACCATTCATGTGAAATACTGCTCTTTGCTGATGATTGTAAAATCTTCAAGCAGATCGATTCTCCTACAGATACGATCCAATTGCAAAATGCACTTGATTCACTATCAGGTTGGTGTACTACATGGCGTCTTAAACCTCATCCCTCCAAGTGTTCCACCATTTCGTTCACACTTCGTAAATCCCCCGTTCTACAACAATATCACCTACTGAACCAACCGATTGCTCTTGTTGACAATCAAAAAGACTTAGGAGTGCATTTTGACAGTAAATTGTTGTTTGTCTCGCACATAAACAGGGTTACCTCACGTGCTATGTCACTCCTTGGTTTACTGTACAGGTTTTCTGACATCACAGATGTGAATGCCCTCCGAGCATTCTACGTTTCCTGTATCTTACCTATTGTTGAATACGCCTCTCCAGTCTGGTCCATTTCTGCTTCTTCAAACCTCTGCCACCTTGACCGTGTACAATCTTTTTTCTGTGCTATCGTCAGAGCCAGGGTCCCTGCATGTCGCAATCTAAGCACTATCCAAGTGCTTGGGAAACTGAAGTCAAGACTCTTTCTGTTCGGAGGAAAGTAGCCGACCTAAAGCTGCTATACAAAGCAGTTAATGGTCTGTTTAGGTCTCCAGATTTAGCTTCCTTATTTCCCCTCCACGTCCCATCCCGTAATACCAGAATGAAGACCCTATTCCATACTCCTTACTCCCGGCTTTCTCTCACCCAAAGGTCCCTTTCGGTACGTATTCCAGCATTGTTTAATACATTATCTATCAACAACAACCTAGATCTCTTCGTAACGTTTCCTTCCTTCTGTCATGATATTTATCATATAACTTAATTTTCCTTCTTGTTCTTTCCCGTTCTGCTCCTGTATTTACTGTAAATGTATTTTTCTTTGTTAATAACGTTGTTTATGTAAATATGTATTATATATGATTGTACAGTTTTTATTGTGTATATTCGTGTCCTTTGTAAGTATTTATATATCTTTCATTTTAGATTCATATCTGTTGTACATAGCTCAGATCGTTGTAATTCGGCGTTATGCTGTTGCTGATCCTGAATAAATAAATAAATAAAAAAAGTTTGCTATATTTCGTATTCGAATATGATTATTTTATTTTTAGACTGTCTTATAATAAAATAAATTCAAATTAACTACATTAAATGCATGTCTGAGATGATAGCCAATAAGAGCACCTTTATACCTGGGATCCAAATACTAGCCAATGAGAGCAAGAAGAGACGCTGGCAAGTCTGTCTACTGGGCGGAGAAATCTCGCTATAGGAAAGTCATAGTTCCACAGTCAGCACCTACAGATAGCGTTAGTGTTGCTCTATCTGAAATCAAAGGGACCATACACAGAATGGACAGCGTCTACCTTCGCCTACGTGCTTCGTGTAACTGACGCGAGCCCTAACATTGTCGAAGTGAGACGAAAATAAGTAAAGCGGATATTATAATAATGTCATGAATGTGAAAATAACTAATGTCCTAAAAATAACTGAATTAACTAGACAGTATTTCGTTCACAAAATGTTAAGGGTACACGCTGTCTAGCCTGTCTCCCCTGACGCTTCGCCCCTGCATATGTGTACCAATAGATTACTGTATGAGGGCTATGGTGAAAGAAACGCACATACATGAGTAATTTCAGTAATTTTGAAGATTGCCCTTTTCACCCCTTCTCATCTCCGTGCCGATGCGGGCTGAACATGACCTTTAATGACATTTGGAGTGTCATTAATTCACTTCAGCGACGCCGAAAACTATGGACAGTAGATAAATATTTGTCTGTTATTTTATTACTTCACCCCCTTTCCGTATTGTCTATAATTTAACCCTGCCCCTACAGTGCTAGCTATATTTATCCCCCATGATATATATTTTTTTTACAGATAATAAGTCATATGTGTACCAAGTATGATTGAGGGGTTTGCTAGAACATACACACATACATCCGTAAACTTGATCACTTTGGACATTTTCTTTTCTTCACCCGTTCTCACCCCTTACCCCCTTCCCCTGCCGATTGGGACTGAAATTTGTCTTAAACGGCATCCAGAGTGTCGCAGTTCATGTCAGCAATTCCAAAAACTATGGATTCGACTCAAATATTAATTTATTATTATTATTATTTTTACATGTCACCCCTACCCTAGTGGGCTAGGGGTCTCTTACCCCCACAATACTTTTTCCAGATAACAAGTCGTACTTTTATCAGTTTTGGTTGAAGGCTGTGCTGGAATATACACACATACACCCGTTATCTCGGTCATTTTTGAAATATTCTTTTTCACATTTTCTCGTCCCCCTATGCAAACTGAGGCGGATCTTGGACTGAAAAATCTGGAGTTTTAATATTAATCTCAGCGACCCCGAAAAGAATGGATTCGACACTATTATCGATTGTTTTTTCACCTATAAATCCCCATCCATTTTTATATACAGTAAGATATATACAGAGTGAAGCGTAATTCGCGCACTCGGGCGTCGCAGCGAGACTCCTCACATGCCAGCAATAAAAAAATGTATCTTACAAAATTTCATCTTGCGAGTATATCCGGCAGGAAAACGACGTTGAAGATTAGCAATCTGGCAGCACTGTAACCACATGTAGGGTAACTACCTCTGTCAGCAGACATTACTCGTATTGTACAGTTGGTGCAATGGATAGAGTTTTGGGTTAGCATGCAGGAGGTCGAGTGGTCGATCCTGGGTTGAGGCGTATGTTTTTTATTTCGTAAATGTAGTACAGGTGGTATGGTATCTGGCATCTGGCATCTTAATCGTCAACAGCGATTGCAGTGGGTCCTCTAGAAACCATTTGCACTTACATACTACGATCCTAGAAATGGACGAACAATCGTTTTCATTGGTCAGCTTTGAAAGGCGCCCTTTCCACGTCGTGGGCGTGAATTTATTTGCACCATTTCATCTACTAGATGTGAAACCTGTTTTCTTTCCCACCTCCAATGGTCCCATAGATTAGTACCAACTATTATTCTTTCCTCGTTCAGGTCCATTACATTTCGTTAGGGCCTTACGTTACCAGTAGGCCAAGCAACGTGCTCTGCGAATAATGTCCAAACTCGGTTACAATTTGTATGTGTTACCACCATGGTCCCAATAATTCTGCCTTTCAACATTGCGTGTTGCGTCTGGTAACCATCATTATTATTATTATTATTATTATTATTATTATTATTATTATTATTATTATTATTATTATTATTATTATGTTGTAAATGTAGGATACATGTGACCTCAGAAACGGTGCCTTTCTGTATCACAGTAGGTAATGTCAGATGGAAATTAGCAAATAAAAAATGCGCCTCAACCCAGGATCGAACCATCGACCTCCTGCATGCCAACCAAAAACTCTACCCACTGCACCAACTGTACAGCACGACGTGGATGTGCTGACAGCGGTAGTTACCCTACATATGGTTACAGTGTTGCCAGATTGCTACTCTTTAACGTCCGTTTTCTACCGGATATACTCGCAAGACGAAATTTTGTAAGATACATTTTTTTATTGCTGGCATGTGAGGAGTCGCGCTGCGACGCCCGAGTGCGCGAATTACGCTTCACCCTGTATATTAAGCATGAGTACGTTTATAAGTGCAAACCTTCATTTCGAGATTTACTGCTCCTAAACGGTAAGTCATATGGCCACTGGTCGTGTCAATGTGCGTGTCGAATTTGATGATTCTGTCTTTCCTATACGTAGTTGTAGTTGATCCTAGGAAACTTAAAGATTTCAGCTTACGGTGGAACTGCCCAGACTGGTTAAGAAAACAGGCGTCGCACTAGCCACAAATGCAGAAGCCAACAGAATCCTCTGAAGGAAGAACAGAAATTGTAAGTTGGAAGCAACGACCATTATCATGAGTGCAATGGTGCTCTAGCATTATTGCTTAAGATTTACTCATAATTGTCGGATAAAGGAGAGTAGATTACACGGACCATGATGTGTGTGCTAAAATGGACTTCTTCAAACAAGACGTAGAAACTTCGACTAAAAACAAAGGACTATCTACCAAGATCTCTGAATTCTTTTGTTGACAAAAAACTAGTGCTCAGGGTGGCGGTACACTATAACACTCAAACTTATGCTGCAAGCTACAACATCCTCTAATATTACCCTCAATGCTTCATTGTTGAGTACACTCACAAGAAACATCAGCATACAAGAGGAAAATACTTTCTATTCTCAGGCAAATGTATTGGATTTCCGATGCTAGAAACCTTCCAAGGCAAATTGTATTGCGGAATTTGTTTCAGATAGAAGGCTACAACAACGGAGCTGTTCCTGGGTCAGGTAAGAGTCAAACCTTCACGGCCCTATACCAATACGGTTGTTGACTATTGTGGTCCATTTTATATTAAACAAGGAGGAAGACGAAGCAAAATGAAGACCAAGTGATACATGACTCTATTCGTATGCTTGAGTGTGTAGACCTTATACCTTAAGTAACTGATCTGTCAACTGAAATATTTATCGGAGCCCTTGGACGCTTTGTCGCGAGAAGAGGACTATGTTCTGACATTTTCAGTGATAATGGGACTAACTTTATTGTAGTACGTAATGAACTAACAGAGTTATTAGGTTCATTGGACTTGGAAACTGACATCACCAGTTATGCTGCGGAGCAAGACATTAATTTTCATCTTATTCCTCTGAATTCCCCTCACATGGGAGGCAGGTGAAGTTTCACTTGCAACTAACAATGCCAACTTGAACCTCAAATAATTCAAGACTCATGTCAGACCGAAGCTATTCTGAATTGCAGGCCACTTGTTCCCTTGTCCACCAATCCTGATAACATAGACACTCTGACACCTGCTCATTTTCTCATTGGATCATCCATGTTGTCTGTCCCGGACCACAACTTAATTGATTCCAAACCTAACCTCCTGCCTCACTGGTAGTATGTTCAACAGATGGTAAAACATTTATGGGAGTCTTGGTCATCAGACTATCTCTGCCAACTGCTACAGAGAAATAAATGGTCACAAATGCAAGCAAATCTCATGGTGGGGTCTATAGTCGTCATCAAGGAAGATAATGTTCCGCCACTTGGGTGGAAGAAAGGCTTTGTCAATGACGTTCATCCATGATTAGTGATGGGCAGTCTGAGACGAGGTCTCGAGATTTCTCGGGGTTTCTCGAGACTAGCGCAGGTACTATTTCTCGCGAGAAATTTCGAGAGATCTCGAGAGCGTTGTCCCCGCATTGTATGGCGAGCAGCGTGTCGTAGGTTGTCGGAGCTGAATGTTGTTTTTGCGAGTATGCAAATAGCCAACCACGGGCCTTCTCAATTTCGTAAATACGTGTCAACAAGCGACTAGGGCGTTCATTTCTACCGAGGTCTATTTTGACGCAGTATAACATAATTATAAAGGATACGCATTGTATGCACTGGTAGGTACACGAATGAGGGGTTTAAGTACAGAACCTGACGGCTACTGTAGGTACACGTACCTGGATACTAGAGGCGTGCGTTATTCGAACTCGAGACGAGGCAAGATGCGCCTTGCTACATATGCAACCACCATTACGCATGTGTGGAATGTGTAATCTAAAATGTTTCAGTTTGCTCCAATTCTTTCGACAGGTAGGTGTACATCGTCATCAGAGTCCACATTCAATAACTTATGACCACGGCTTGTGTTTACCGATATTTTGGTGACGAAGGAAATAATTCCTTACAATGTTATAGAGAATTAGCATCATAATTAGGTACTTCGATATATGACTGTGCAATGTGTAATTGTGTCTAGCTGTACGCGACAACTTGAAGACGATGTCCTAAACGCAACGTAAGTCGTAGATGACGGTTATTTTGAAGAGATGTCACATTGCACAACCCGCTGTGTTGCTTGTTCAAAATAAGAAAAATACTTCTGGGATGATCCGGCACTTAAAAACGCATAATATCAATGATGAGGAATCGTCACAAAACACCTCCGGCCCGGTCTGCATCACAAGAAGCTACCCTGTCGACAACGATTGCGAGGTATGCAGGTAGATGTACATCCTATCTACAGTTATTAGCAAATTATACGGGTTATTCAGCTAAGAAGTCCACCTGAAATAACTCGTGAACAGTTCAAGATACTGACATTCTGTTTTCACGTTCGTTAATAATATTAAGGAACTAATAGTTCAACATGCAGTGCTTTCCTAGGCTTTTGACAAAATTTATTGTCATACACGTTTCCATATGAGAACTGCTAATGATATACTATGAAGCTTACGCTCGTAGTTTCTGGGACGTCGCACAGCTCGCAGCACACGAAAATCGGTCTGAGAGCGTTGCCTATCACCCGTGTCGAAAGAATTGGAGCAAACTCGGGCATTTTAGATTAAACGTTCCACTAATGTGTAATGGTGGTTACATACGTACCAAAGAACATCTTTCCCCCTCTCAAGTACGAATAATGCACGTCTCTAGTATCCAAGTAGGTGTGCATCCTATCTACAGTTATTCACAAATTATGCAGGGTTATTCTTTTTTTTTTTTTTTTTTTTGCTAGCTGTTTTACGTCGCACCTACACAGATAGGTCTTACGGCGACGAGCAGGGTTATTCAGCTAAGATGTCCACCCCAAATAAGTCGTGAATAGTTTAAGATACTAACATTCTGTTTTCACTTTCTTTAATGGTATTAAGTCCGGCTCCACGGCTAAATGGTTAGCGTACTGGCCTTTGGTCACAGGGGTCCCAGGTTCGATTCCCGGCGGGGTCAGGAATTTTAACCATCATTGGTTAATTATTCTGGCTCGTGGGGCTGGGTGTATGTGTTGTCTTCATCATCATTTCATCCTCATCACGGCGCGCAGGTCGCCTACGGATGTCAAATCAAAAGACCTGCACCTGGCGAGCCGAACATGTCCGGACACCCCCGGCACTAAAAGCCATACGCCATTTCATTTCAATGGTATTAAGGGGTTCATAGTTAAACCTGCAGTACTTTGCCGGGATTTTGACTAAATTTATTCGCTCCACACGTTTCCATATGAGAACGTTATTTCACGCAATAACTATCATGTTTACACTCGTAGTTACTGGTACGTCGCATAGCTCGCACTACAGGAGAATCGTTCTCGAGATTCTCGCGAGAGTATTGAAATCTGCGACGTCAGTCTCGAGAGTCTCAAGCGAGAGCGTTGCCCATCACTACTATGTAGCCTTTTAGACAGACCATTTATTAAATGGCAAACGTGTATTGAACGTGTGGGCTTTATACAATTAAATTCTTTTATAATTTTATCTTAGATATTTAAAGTCATTACGGAACCGGAAAGAAGTTCATTACTTGATTTCAGAGATGTTGGAAACTTATCAAACATCTCCCATGGTAAATTATTCCAATCTCTAATAAATATTTGGCCCAATTTGTCCTCTAGAATTCCAGTTTTATTTTCAAATTACTATCTTTCCTAGTTTCAAAAACTACACTTGAGCTCAATAGTCCACTCATTTCAGCTCGGGAACATACCACTGAGTTTAACAGTTCGTCTCCTTTCTCCAAGTCTTCCCAACCCAAAGTTCCCAACATTTTCTTAGCACTACTCTTTTGTCAGTAATCACCCAGAATAAATCATGCTGCTTTCCTTTGGACTGTTTCTAGTTTTCGAATCAAACAATTTTGGTGAGGGGTCCCATACACTGGAACCATACTCTAATTGGGATCTTAACAGCGACTTGAACACACTTTCCTTTACATCCTTACTAAAATAAGTAAATACCCCCCTCATAACCGTACAAAGAGATCTGTAACCTTTATATTACAATTATGTTACAATTCTGTATAATGATTACCCCAACAAAGATCTTTCCCACTTAATTTCTTTTTGCTTGTTGTTTAACATTTAGTACTAATTCATCAAATGTTTTCGGCAACACAAGAATGGGATTGGAAAGGTAGTGACCGTGGCCCAGCATTTTCTTGGTAAGAAAGTGTGAAGCCATGGAAAAACATCTTCAAGTGTGCTGATGGTGGGATTCGAGCCCACCATCTCCCGAGTGTAAGATCACAGCTACACGACACTAACTGCATGGCCAATTTGCTGGGCGATCTTTCCTTATATTAACATCTAGGTACTTGCAGTGATCCCAACGAGGTGCTTTCACCCCATCAACAGGGTCATTAAAACTGAGGTGAAACTTACAACCTGACTTTTAACCTTGTTTACGATCATACCATTTTCTGGTGTCCATCTCACATAATTATCAAGGTCTTTTTGCAGTTGCTTACAATCCTGTAACTTATTTATTACTCAATAAATCATCATCTGCAAAACAGCTTCGCTGTGATTCCACTTCTTTACTCACTCAATCAATCAATCATCTGCATTTAGGGCTGTTGACCAGTTGGCAGATTCCCTATTAATTGTTTCCTTAAATTTTTTAAAAATATTTTCAAATAATTTGGAAATTTATCAAACATTTCCCTTAATAAATTATTCCAATCTGTTATTCTTCATCCTATAAATGAATATTTTCCCCTATTCGTCCTTTTGAATTCCAACTTTATCTTCATATCATGATATTTCCTACTTTTCAAAGCTCCACCCGAGCTTATTTGTCTACTGTTATTCCAGGCCATCTCCCCACTGACAGCTAGGAACATACCGGTACTACATAGTCAAGCAGCTCGTCTTCTTACTCCTGAGACTTCCCAACCCAAAGCCCTGAAGATGGTTTTTCGATTTTCACACCAGGCGAATGCTGGGGCTGTACCTTAAATAAGGCCACGTCCGCTTCCTTCCCATTTCTAGCTCATTCCTGTCCCAGAGTGATGGGCAGTCTGAGACGCGGTCTCGAGATTTCTCGAGACTAGCGCAGGCACTATTTCTCGCGAGAAATTTCGAGAGATCTCGAAAGCGTTGTCCCCGCATTGTGCGGCGAGCAGCGTGTCGTAGGCCTACAGGTTGTCGGAGCTGAATGTTGTTTGTGCCGAGTATGCGAATAGCCAACCACGGGCCTTCTCCATTTCGTAAATACGTGTCAACAAGCGACTAGGGCTTTCATTTCTACCGAGGTCTATTTTGACGCAGTATAACGTCATTATAAAGGATACGCATTCTGGCGCTGTATTCACTGGTAGGTACACGAATGAGTGGTTTAAGTACAGAACCCGGCGGCTACTGTAGGTACACGTACCTGGATATTAGAGGCGTGCATTGTTCGAACTCGAGACGAGGCAAGATGCGCCTTGCTGCATATGCAACCACCATTACGCATGAGTAGAATGTATAATCTAAAATGCTTCAGTTTGCTCCAGTTTCGATAGGTACAGTAGGTGTACATCGTTATCAGACCCCACATTCAATAATGTATGACCACTCCTTGTGTTTACCGATATTTTGGTGACGAACGAAATAATTCCTTACAGTGTTATAGTGTGTTCCCGTCATTATTAGGTACTTGGATATATGACGGTGCAATGTGAAATTGTGTCTAGTTGTACGCGACAACGTGAAGACGATGTACGAAACGCAACGTAAGTCGTGGATGTCGGTTATTTTGAAGAGATGTCACATAGCACAGGCTGCTGTGTTGCTTGTTCAAAAGAAGTAAAATACGCCGGCAGAAATACTTCTGGGATGATCAGGCACTTACAAACGCATACTATCAATGAAGAGGAATTGTCACAGAACACCTCCGGCCTGGTCTGAATCACAAGAAGCTACCGTGCCGACAACGATTGTGAGGCATCCAGATAGGTTTACATCCTAATAAAAATCATTAACAAATTATACGGGTTATTCAGCTAAGAAGTCCACCTGAAATAACTCGTGAACAGTTTGATACTGGCATTCTGTCTTCATTTTCGTTAATGGTATTAAGAAGTTCATAGTTCAACATGCAGTGCTTATCTAGGCTTTTGACAAAATTTATCGTCACACACGTTTCCATATGAGAACTGCTGATGATAACTATCAATCTTACACTCGTAGTTACTGGGACGTCGTACAGCTCGCAGCACAGGAGAATCGGTCTCGAGAGCGTTGCCCATCACCCCTGCTGAAAGAATTGGAGCATAGTCGCGCATTTTAGATTACACGTTCCACTCATGTGTAATGGGGGTTGCATATGTTACAAAGCACATCTTCCCCGTCCCAAGTTCGAATAATGCACGCCGCTATTATCCAAGTAGGTGTGCATCCTATCTACAGTTATTCACAAATTATGCATGGTTATTCAGCTAAGATGCCCACCCCAAATATGTCGTGAACAGTTTAAGATACTGACATTCTGTTTTCACTTTCGTTAATGGTATTAAGGGGTTCATAGTTGAACATGCAGTACTTTTCCAGGCTTTTGACAAAATATATTGGCTCACAAGTTTTTATATGAGAACGTTATTTCATGCAATAACTGCCAATGCCAAACTATCAAGTTTACAGTCTTAGTTACTGGTACGTCGCACAGCTTGCACTACAGGAGGATCGGTCTCGAGATTCTCGCGAGAGTCTCGAGATCTGCGACGTCAGTCTCGAGAGTCTCGAGCGAGAGTGTTGCCCATCACTATCAATGATCATATGGGCTTTATCGAGTAGTTACTGTTAAGATTGTGAAGGGGTACTACAATGCCCTATCAATGAACTATGCATTCTGCCAATGACTGATGTCCATATATTAAAATAGTTTATTAAAAGCAGCTTTGGCAAATCTGTCCATCCATTCTACTCGACCGATTTCCTTCATGCTTGTTTTATTCTCTCCGAAATTACCCGCCGGTGAGTCATGAGACATGGATAGGTCTCTAAGTTCAGCCAACTTTGATTAATCATAAAATCAAATCATTAAATGATTACCCCAATAATTACAGGTGAACGCTTATCCTAACCCACAATACATTCTGTACTTAGTAGGTTGCTAAGTGACGAACACTTTCATTAATCTTGTGATATATGTGATTTTCACCTTTGGTAATATCATAGCAAGCAGCCGTGTTTGATTACTACCTGTCATGCCAGAGAGTATACCGTAGTGAAGGGCAACGGCTCGCGAGAGTCTCGAGGCCGATCCTCCTGTAGTGCAAGCTGTGCGACGTACCAGTAACTACGACTGTAAACTTGATAGTATATTGTACCCGCTCAAAGCCTGAGTCCCAACCAGCATTTATCTCAGGGAGTGTTACGGTCCGAATCCATCGCAACTACTACTCAATAAAAATATAATGTTTTGAGATATAAGATCTCAAACTAAATGTAAGGGCGCCATCCAATCAGTACTACAGGGTTGAACGGGACACTCTAATCTTTATCTTTAAGGCTCATCATAAAACACACAAATTTATATATATATATATATTCAGATCAAAGGGAAATTATGAAGGCTCCGTCCTAGGAATGGGGACGGATATTTAAACGGTCACCAAGGGTTTACTATTCTACAAGAACAAGAACCTGGAGCTGTTTCCTTGCAAATGCTAAAGGAGCATTTTATTTAAGTAATCAAATCAAAATCTGTTGACCCTTGATTTGCCGGTAATTTGGCAAATTATTCCTGAAAAATGATTACATAATATTTGTCACTTTTGACCACCCTCCCATTTTGGTGGTAGAACCGTTGATATCTGAAGGTATCAGATTTACCTTCGTTAACACCATGACCATATTTGATCATGGACCGAGAACCTGTTGGCTAAGTAGGCGCGATCACATGGACCATGTTATCGCCTCTACTTTAATTGAGATGAGACCAACCCGGGAAACTACAAACTCTCCCCGGGTTCCTAACCAAGATATGCTAATCGTTAGTTGAAGGAATACGACAAAGGGACTCTAACCTAATGGTCCAGATGTATGGATTTGCCTTCATTTACACATATTAACTTAACTTATTATTTACAACCAATTGACATTATTCCGTTAATTCGCCAGCTGACTTCCCTAGTATCATCCATCATCAGCATCCGAAATAATAAGAAAAATAAATAAAAAAATAAAATATTTTATTAAATATTATTATTATTATTATTATTATTATTATTATTATTATTATTATTATTATTATTATTATTATTATTATTATTATTATTATTATTATCTGTGGAGATCATGATTATCGTAACCCGTAATCATCCTCGGACTAATATTTCAACTTTTCGCGATTTTATTTTATTTTTATCTGAAATAAATAAAAGTACCTTCATTGATTATTCTTCTTCTCCTTCTTCAAATATTCTCATTATTATTATTATTATTATTAGTTAAAAATCTCAAATTTTTCATTTCAACTCCCAACATCATAATTATGTTCAAATTTAAAAAAAGTAAATTCTTAAAAAAAAAGTACCTATTTTTTATTTTTATTATTATTATTATTATTTAAAAAATATTATTTTCGCCTGTTACACGGTAGTCCACCCTTAATCTGTTTAACGCATAACCCCTTTTACAATTCCTATTTATTTTGGCACTAATCAATCCAGATATGATTTACTTGGAATATTATTATTATTATTATTACTTCTTTCGAGAATCTTTATTTTTATTCCCCATCTTTATAATTTGGTCACATACGTTCTCTCCCAAACAGAAATCACCAAGATCCGAATTCACATCGGTCAGGACATACTAGTGTTCGAATCCGCCACCTCATTTTCGTACTGCCGTTAATTCATGGAGACCATATGCTCCTAAGACAATTCTCAAATCCCATAACACCTCGCAGTTGGGCAAATACCTCCAATCTCTGCACGTGTTAAATTATTCCTTCCTTTTTCCATTTTTGAAGTCCATTTATCCATTGGAACTCTTCAAAACATTTTCACCAATTAACCCTCGGTGTGTGGACTCTATTCTACCACTCAATACACCGGTATATAAATACAACCTCTATGTGGGCCTTAAGATCCATCTATTTCTTCATCAACACCAGTACAATTCACTTTCATTTCGGGCCGGATTTCTGTCCCACAAAACTCCAAATCTCAACCTTTGGCTCAAATCCCTCTGGATCTCAAACATAGCGTGACCATATTATAACAGTGCCTATCTCGTTTCTACCAAAATTATTTATGATTATTATGGAGTCCAAAAAAACGTTAAATCAAACATTTAGTGTTAAAACCGGATTCACTGCACAAATTATAATTATTCACGGCACAGGTGATCTCCACATTTAAATTACTTTAATTTGCAATCATACTATCCAACTAGGCCCGTGCCTTTATTCTCAAAGATTATTATTAAACACGCCTTTACACATTACCAAATTCTAATGTCCTACTTCGACACTTGTACAGACTATTATTATTTTGTCCACTGGCGAACTTCGCGATATTTACACACATATCAATGGACTTCATTCCGTCCCACAACAATTTAAATCACTTGGCAATCCTACCTCTGGATTATCTTAACAACATGCCTTAATATCTATAAAAGTTCCGATAACGGAAACCCACTTTGGAAGCACTTCTAAATGAATATTTACATTATCTTTATGTGAAACGTGCTCCATAATCATGGCAAACAACTCAAGCACTTGAATGAACAACTCAACCCTACTATACTCTATCTAATAATCAAAATTATGATGAGTGCTTGATCTAATCTACATATTAATTTGTCCCTTTGTCTATCTATCTTTGAATTTATACGAGCCGTAACGGCTCGTTTCACAATCAAGTTACCATGATAAAATATGATTTCCTCCCCCTAACGATAGCTATCTATTAATACATTAAAAGGTACTCAACTCTGCCATTGTAGTCTGCTAAAACCGGACGAGAAGCCATAGCCCCTCCGGTTTTTAGCAATGCATCTCGCTGGTATTCATGCCAGCTTGAAGAATTAATCCTTGACCCTTTCCAACTTTACACATTCTGAATAAAAACAAATAAATTAACTGTTGCACTTTGGAATAAATTCCACCCTAAATTCTATTCACAAATTTTACACTCTCGGCCTTGTATCTAGCCCACTTAATGTAAATTTACATTCTTCATTCCTTTCCCGGACACTAGGAACGTGGGATACCTCGGCCTGTGCGCGCACTTGAATTTCCCGTCTCACGTTCGTGTAGCTGACCAGGTATCAGTTTAGAATCGACTGTTTACTAGGTGACATAAACACTCGTGACCGTTCTCATGTAACGCACTTCCTAATCTGTTGGTAGAATCTCACACTCCGTAAGTTATGCTTTACTGAGTCCTGTCTATTTGAAACACTTCATACTAGTATACTGCTCCATACTGTACTATGAGCTACATCACGTCATGAATCACTGTACTATGTAACAATATAATACTTCGAACTCTACTCCATGAGTAAGTACACACTCGCACCCCTGGCGTAGTCACTGCTCGAACACAATATCAGAAGTACTTTCGCAGCACTGGCGTGCTATCAGCTCGAACACACTGTCAAAAGTAGTCACGTACCACGGGCATGGTATCCGCCCGAACACTTTGTCAGAAGTACTTCCGTCCTAGTGTACGACCTCATATTTATACTTGTATCCCCTCTCTTCCGAGTTCAACGGAGGTCATCTTGGAACGCACAGTCCCGATATCTTCATACGACAGCTTGCGGTTTGGCCGGTGGCTTAAATATATGATCCAATGATGTAATTATGTTCTCAAATGCTCTATACCAATTCTCAACTATCATCGTTCGCTGGTAATGGATATATTCGCGAATTTAGCTGCCGTAACCCGGCTCGGGGTTTCGCGCTCTATTGTGGCGTCCTTTGCTTTCAGCCAATCAACGAATAGCGTCCATGAATTCTCAGAATTACACCATGCAATCTCCCGCAATTATTAACTTTATATAAGTTTTATGGTATAGTAAGGCTCCTAAATTCCACTTTATTCTGAATCGATACTTCACTTTTTTCTATAAGTTTAATCCACGGAGTTAGCCTCGCTAGTGCTTCTGACAATACGAAGTTGTCACCTTGCTTTGGTCAAGTGAATTTTTCCATTGGTCCACCTTACCCACGTGACCGGGAAGGCTCATATTTTTTTCTTCTAGTGCCAACCCCGTGTCCCACTCCGGCTAGTTACATGGAGATACCTCGCCATCATTTCTCCGAATTTTGCACACGGCTCCCTGCGCTGTTGCTACTACCAAGACCGCCCCGGGCTAGGAAAACTTTGGCAACAAGCTAGCCTCTCTCTTTCCTTGTTGTGACAAATTCTGAGAAACCTAATTCTGTCCCCCCATTGTGTTTGTTAATCTCACTGGAGACAAGAGTCTGTGGTATGGTGAAACCTGCCATCTCGGCCTGGCCTGTTCTTACTGTACGTACAGTAAGATACTATTTATTCTGAAAATGAAATATATATTCCTCATTAATTCCTCATAGTTTCAATTGCATGACGCTTATCATACCCCCACCAGGGTGCATTATTTCCCACGCTACGTTTAAAAATTTTGTGCATACATGAAATTTTTAATAACTTTGGAATCACTATAGCGTCATCAATTAATTTCTGACATCCTTCTAAGCTCAAGCAGTTCCTTGGCTTCATCAATCTCGTTCCGTCGTTGATGATTCTCCTTTCGAAGTGCTTCGTTCTCTTGTTCTATCTGACGAATCATTGCTATGAACTCCAGGACGTCGCTGTCTAGGTTTCCACATTCTGAACATGGTCTGGCTATTGGTGTAGGCCGGATCATATTTACATCTACTTCCATGGCTTCTTCTTCTCCTACGGCATCTTCTTCTTCATCTCCTTCCCCCTCTTCTTCTGCCTCGTCTTCTCCGCCTTCTTCCATACCCTCGGCTGGAGTGTGGTACAATTTAAGGTTTGCTGCGTTGTACACACTTTCTGTGGTGCCATCCATGCTCTGGACCTTGTAGGAATTATTCTCGTAAGTATGAATAATTTTGAATGGTCCCACATAAAGTCGAGAAAATTTGTGGTATACCTTTTGCTCTGGATTCGATGGCGTCGGCTTTTTGACTAATACAAGCTTGCCTACCCTCAATGGGCGATGAAACCGCTTGTTCCTCAGCCTCCTCAACCTTCTATCAGCTTGCGCTTGCAGGTGCTCACGTGTCTTAGTTACGCACATTTCTTGTGATTCTCGCGGATCCGTCGGGCAATCGACGACTTCATGCCATGGTCTGGCTGGAAATTGGTTATGGTGAACCACCGAAGGTATCCGTCCCGTAGCTTCGTGCATAGTGGTATTGATACATTCTGTGATTATCGGCACCACATCGATCCATCGCCAGTGTGCTTCTGAGCAGTAAATCCTACAGAATTTGGCGATCTCCCTCATGATTCGTTCTGACGGGTTGGCTTCAGGATGCCGTATCGAGCTCAGTACATGTTTGATGTCTAGCCTGCGTAGTTCGTTTGCAAATGCCAAGGATGTGAATTGACTTCCATGGTCAGTCAAGATGAATTTCGGCTTTCCCATGGTTGGGATTATGTGAGATATTATCCCCCTCAATACCAGTTTAGAATTTGCTTTCTGCATGGGATATAGAGCCACGAATTTGGAAAACACGTCTAAGCTTACTAAAATGAATTTGTTTCCCCTGCGGGCCTTTGGCAAAGGGCCGTATAGGTCCATTGCGAACATCTCTTTTGGCTCCGTTGGTAACAATGGACGCGGTGATTGTTTGAGCAAGAATGGATTCGGCTTAATGCGCTGACAAATGTCACATGTTCGCAATACATCTCTGACAATTTTGTTCATTCTATTCCATACGAAAGTTTCTTGGATCGTGGATAACACCTTCCCGATTCCACCGTGGCCTATGACTCGGTGAACGTGATTAACAAGTGCCTTTTGGATCTCCGAAGGCACGACTATCCTCAGCTTCGTATGGTTCTCGTCCACGAACTTGTGCAGGGTCCCATTGTAGTAATGGTAATTTGGAGCCATTTTTCCTGCTCTAACAAATTCGGGACTGCCAGGTTGAAGTTTCTGGGTAAAGAAATCAATCATTAAATTGGTAAAATCGTCTCTCTTCTGCAGCGTTCCGATTTCTCTCAATTTTTCAAGTACCTCACGATCCTCATCGACCAATTCCAAACGGTGTATCGCGAAATCATCCGGATTCGGGTTACGGCTTAATGTATCCGCCAAGATATTCAATTTCCCTGGGCAGTGTTCAACGGTAAGATCAAACTGTTGAACAAAGAAAGCCCAACGGCTGACCCTCTCACTTGCCATATTGGTTTTCATTATGAATGTCAATGCCTTGTGATCCGTGCGAATGATAATCGGGAAACCATAGATTATCTTCCTCCAATATTGCAAGGCATTGACGATGGCCAACATCTCTAACTCGGTGATGGTGTATTTGGTCTCATGTTTCCGCAATTTTCGGCTCATGAACGCAATGTATGTTTTCTTGCTATTGTTCTCTGGTTCTTCTTGCAATAGGACCGCTCCGATCCCTATGGTGGAAGCGTCCGTCTGAATGATAAATTTAGCTTCGTAGTCTGGATATCCTAATTTTACGCTCTGCAATAGCCTTTGCTTGGTTTGATCGAAAGCCTGTTCGCATGCTGAATCCCACTTCCAACGGTTGTTCTTTCTGAGAAGGTCTTGCAATGGTGCCACGACTGATGTATACTCTGGGCAATGATCTGCGAAGAATTGACACATACCGAGAAACTGCCTGATATGTTTAATTTTGGTAGGTTTTGGGAATAACCTGATTGCCTCTATTTTCAAAGGATTCGGTCGTACTCCTTCTCCGTCAACTAAGTGACCCAAAAACAGAACTTCTTCTTGACACAGATGGGACTTAGGTAGATTTACTTTGAAGTTATTCTTCCCCAAATCTGTGAGGACCTCGTCGATGATTTCTAAATGTTCCTCTAGAGTCTTTGTGGCTATCAAAATATCATCCACATACCGAATGGTTGTGTCTCTGACTTTAGGGCTGAGGTTTCGATCAAGAGCGCGGATAAGAACTGATCCAGCGTTCTTAATACCAAATGGGAGCCTGTTAAACACATATGTTTGCTGGTCAAACAAAAATCCAGTCAACAATTTTGATTTCTCTTCTAATACTATGTCATGAAAGGACGAGGTGAGATCAAACGTCGAGAAGAACCTCATGTCCGTAAATTTCTTTAAAATTTCTTTAATGGCTGGCGCTTGTTCATATTCTGGTACCAGTCTCTCATTTATGGCCCGTGCGTCCAGGCAAATGCGCACGGAACCATCGGGTTTTCTGACCACCACTAACGGGTTCAAGAATGGAGTCGGGGACTTAGATATAAGACCTTCCTTCTCCATGTCCCTAATAGCCTCCCTGACTTGCGGATAGAATTTCTCCGCGACAGGGTATACCTTTCTCTTATACGGGGACCAGTCGTTAACATTTAATTCATATTCAAAATTTTGTATCTTCCCCGGTTTCGCGCCAAATGTGTCCCAATGTTTTCTCAAAATGTCCGCTAATTTTGCCTTGCCCTCTAGATCGATGTTTGCTTCATTAATTTTTCCCTCAATGTTCTTCTCACAATTTCCATCATCTTCTCCCACAGTTCCGACGATTTCTTCTGTTTCAACGCCGGCTGCGTCTACTAGTTCGTTGTCCCAAATTTGAACCTCCGTATTCCAGACAGTTTCTTCATTATTATTTGTCGCTTCCTGAGTGTCCATTGATGCGTCCTCTATACTATCTTCACACTTGAACTTGATTGTATTGTCTCCCATGTCAATCAAAGCGTGATACTCCGTCATGAAATCAGCTCCAATGATAAGGTTGTAGTTAATCTTAGCCATCACCACGAATGCGTGTGGAAAGGTCGACTGACCAATTTCGACTTCTAATAACGCTTGCTGCTTACAAATGACATTTTTGTCCGGAACTATCCCTCGAATTTTGATATTCGAAACTGGAATAATAGGGATATTAAATTTTGATTTTAATTCATCCATGAAATTTTGTGAAACTACGGAGATGCTAGCGCCTGTATCAATAAGTGAGCGTATCTTTAAGTTCCCAATCCTAGTGAAGATAATGGGTAACTGTCTGATGCCCTTGGCGATCAGAGGTTGAGGGTCGTCGATCAATTCCTCCGGGGTCGCAATCCATGAATCGATCTTTGCGATCGTCCATTCCCCCTCTAAAATTTGGCGTTTTTTTTGTAGCCCCGAACCTTTGTTCAGGGTCAAATTGGCTTGCATTCGGATCCAATTGGCGCTCCGATCTGGCTTGCTGTAGCTGCATGCTCTCAGCTCCGGAAACCTGTTCATCTAGATTCCTATTCTGGATCGCATCTTTCCATTTCCGTTTATTCAGTTCATCTATATATCGCCTACTCTCCTGATGTCTATCCTCCAATTCGTCATTTGGCTTCTGACGAGCTGTATGCTGGGCTGGGTTCCGTCCTGGGTACGGGTAAGGTCGACTGTTATTCCTCCTTCCCTCATATCCTCGGTATCCCCTATCTCTCTGGAAGTTTCCCCGGTACTGCGGTCTTCCTTTCTCCTTAAATGTCCCTCGGTTGTTCCATGGTCTAGGTTGCCAATTTTGTTCACACGTTCTACCGCTAGAAGTTGTTAATTCACGACTGGTGTTCGTGCTCTGGTCTCTAGTGGACTCCGTTTTCGGGCTTGTCCCCATCTCAATATTATTAATTTGCGGCTCTGACGATCTTTGGTGCCTACCATTTCCGTGATGGGTCGTCTGGTCAAGTTGCCTTAACAAACTTTCCGCCTGTACTGCAGTGCGTACATTGGAAGCAATCAGCATTCGTTGAATTTCAAACGGCAACTGCTTCGCAATAGCACTTATGAGCTCGGTCTCACAGACCGGATTGTCCAACTCGCGCATTTTATGAAATTGTGCGGTGAAGTACTCGGAGTACTTTGTTGGCGCAGAAGTAGAGTATCGTTTCGAGTATAACTCTAACCTGAGATTCTGCTGCGACTCCATACTCCAATACTTCTGTAAAAAGGCTTGGCGGAACCCCATGAAGTCGTCAAAGGTGTAAAGAAACGCCCTGAACCAAATCGCTGGCGCTCCGTCCAAAAATTTTTCCACTGTCCGCAGTTGTTTTTCGGCAGGTATCCTGTGCTCTTGGATGTAATTCGTGATTTCCCTGATGAACCATTTTGGTGTGATTTGCCCTCGAGAATCGAACTTGGGAGGTTTGTCATCTGACATCCTAATAAAATGAACTATAGGAGACGTCGCATGGTTCGCAGAAGCCGACGATGATCCGTCTCCCATGTGGAGTTTCGAACCTGTCGTATCAGCTGCCAAGTTTTCCTCCTTCATCCTATTCAACCCTCTGTTCTCTGGGGTCTCGAACTCCCTACACTCTAGGTTAAAGTCTCGAGTACCGGACCTGTCCTCGTGCGTTTTTAACAGTTCAACTTCCTTCCTCAGTTCATCTATTTTATCCGCGTTGACATCCGCAATGAACTTAGTCTTAAACTGTCTCTCCACGCACTCTTCCAGTTTAATGCCTAATTTTCGTTCCAACTCTTCGGTTTCCTGCTCCCGTATTTCAAGTGCTTCGGTCGCTTTGATCAGCTTATCATTTATATCTTCACAAGCCTCCAACCTGTGATCTAGACTTTCGATCCGGACTCCTGCATCCTCTAATTTGGTTGAAACCTCACGATTATTTTTGAGGGATTCAACTTCTGACTCCAGAACCGAAACCTTCGCTTCCGTACGTTGGTGGTCAGTACGTAGCGTTTCCACGTTTTTCACTATCTCGTCCGTTTTCCGTGCGGTTTGAATGATATGGCCTTGGATCTGAGACCTAATCTCCTCCCGTCCTAGCCGACACTCCTCTCGCATTTTGTCATTTTGGGCCTTTGACTCATCACGATCAGCTGACATCTGGGTCGTGATTTCATTGAGTCCTGCCACTAGCCTCTCCCTGATTTCGTTCCGATCCTCCAATGCTTCGGACCTAACTCGCTCTACCCTCTCGGTCACTCGGATCAGACTTGAATCGAAATGTTCTTTCATTTCCTCCTTCGTCTTATGACACGCCTCGCGTACCTGGTCTAGCCCTCGGGTAAATTCACGTTCGTAATTTTGACACGCGGTCCGCACTTCACTTATTTGCTTCACTAACTCCATCTTACTATTATCACAAGTAATCCGCATTTCTTCAAATTTGTGTTCCATAGACTGTTCGATAGACTGTTTCAAAACATCATTGGATTGTTCATTAGACCTTTCTAACGACTTAAATTGAAGAGCCATAGCCTTCATCATATCCGCCATCGTAAGCGATTCTTGCTCTCCCACATGTCCATCCTGGGATATCTCCCCCTCTACATCAGACATTATGAATTTATATAATAACAAATTAGGGCCAAACGGCTCCTCGCCCTACAGCACTACGTTCAACAGTTGGTCAAGGTCCTATCATCTAACGGTTCATTACTCGAATTAAATTTCTATTTTGTTACCACAATTTATATTCAATCACTCGTATCATACAACGAGTAGAATAAGGACAACAAATCTTGCTTGGTTCCATCCAGAATAAATACGTGTCCGACACATATAGAAAATCAATTTTGAAACTGTTATGTCAAACACCACCTAAAATTTTTGGCATAACACCGCCGTCTCGTAGCTTTAAATCTGAAATAAATAAATTCTCGTCGACAGTTCCAGTTCTCATTCCTGTATTAACTTGGAGTTTGGTACCAAGTATAAATTTTACCATATTCTCCTTGTTCCTACAATATACTCCTACTGCCCTTTGGTGAACAAAGTGTGGAGCCTCCACGTTCGCAGATATAAAATCGCATCAGAAATTTTACAAAAAATATTTTACTAACTGATGAGCCCAACACCTACTTCTATCATCCTATAAATGAGTCCCGTTCGGAAATTACTACTAGCCTATGCTATGTTAATAAATTTCTGAACACAATGACCGAATAGATAAATGAAAACAAATGAAATGTAAACATCCAATTTAATAAACAAAGTATTATAACAATGGGGTCATCTCGTACACTAGATGATGCCATCACTATTTAGATTTACCTTTCTAGATCTGAATAAATGCCTCCCAACAACGCATAACCGTGATGCGGTCTATAATTAATTCAAATACCCCTATTGGGTTTAACTATCATATAATCAGCCTAAATGTTTAAGTCCCACGATTGGGTCTAACTATTATGGAATCCGTCCCTTAGTTGTGTGACATGATGTCGTCGCTAATGCAACAAAGTTTCGTTTATTTTTTTTTGCAAAAATTAAATTAAAGTCACACGTTGCTCAAGCATGATGCAATCAGCCCTTCACGTTGGCCGCCATGATGTACCCGCTCAAAGCCTGAGTCCCAACCAGCATTTATCTCAGGGAGTGTTACGGTCCGAATCCATCGCAACTACTACTCAATAAAAATATAATGTTTTGAGATATAAGATCTCAAACTAAATGTAAGGGCGCCATCCAATCAGTACTACAGGGTTGAACGGGACACTCTAATCTTTATCTTTAAGGCTCATCATAAAACACACAAATTTATATATATATATATATTCAGATCAAAGGGAAATTATGAAGGCTCCGTCCTAGGAATGGGGACGGATATTTAAACGGTCACCAAGGGTTTACTATTCTACAAGAACAAGAACCTGGAGCTGTTTCCTTGCAAATGCTAAAGGAGCATTTTATTTAAGTAATCAAATCAAAATCTGTTGACCCTTGATTTGCCGGTAATTTGGCAAATTATTCCTGAAAAATGATTACATAATATTTGTCACTTTTGACCACCCTTCCATTTTGGTGGTAGAACCGTTGATATCTGAAGGTATCAGATTTACCTTCGTTAACACCATGACCATATTTGATCATGGACCGAGAACCTGTTGGCTAAGTAGGCGCGATCACATGGACCATGTTATCGCCTCTACTTTAATTGAGATGAGACCAACCCGGGAAACTACAAACTCTCCCCGGGTTCCTAACCAAGATATGCTAATCGTTAGTTGAAGGAATACGACAAAGGGACTCTAACCTAATGGTCCAGATGTATGGATTTGCCTTCATTTACACATATTAACTTAACTTATTATTTACAACCAATTGACATTATTCCGTTAATTCGCCAGCTGACTTCCCTAGTATCATCCATCATCAGCATCCGAAATAATAAGAAAAATAAATAAAAAAATAAAATATTTTATTAAATATTATTATTATTATTATTATTATTATTATTATTATTATTATTATTATTATTATTATTATCTGTGGAGATCATGATTATCGTAACCCGTAATCATCCTCGGACTAATATTTCAACTTTTCGCGATTTTATTTTATTTTTATCTGAAATAAATAAAAGTACCTTCATTGATTATTCTTCTTCTCCTTCTTCAAATATTCTCATTATTATTATTATTATTATTAGTTAAAAATCTCAAATTTTTCATTTCAACTCCCAACATCATAATTATGTTCAAATTTAAAAAAAGTAAATTCTTAAAAAAAAAGTACCTATTTTTTATTTTTATTATTATTATTATTATTATTATTTAAAAAAATATTATTTTCGCCTGTTACACGGTAGTCCACCCTTAATCTGTTTAACGCATAACCCCTTTTACAATTCCTATTTATTTTGGCACTAATCAATCCAGATATGATTTACTTGGAATATTATTATTATTATTATTACTTCTTTCGAGAATCTTTATTTTTATTCCCCATCTTTATAATTTGGTCACATACGTTCTCTCCCAAACAGAAATCACCAAGATCCGAATTCACATCGGTCAGGACATACTAGTGTTCGAATCCGCCACCTCATTTTCGTACTGCCGTTAATTCATGGAGACCATATGCTCCTAAGACAATTCTCAAATCCCATAACACCTCGCAGTTGGGCAAATACCTCCAATCTCTGCACGTGTTAAATTATTCCTTCCTTTTTCCATTTTTGAAGTCCATTTATCCATTGGAACTCTTCAAAACATTTTCACCAATTAACCCTCGGTGTGTGGACTCTATTCTACCACTCAATACACCGGTATATAAATACAACCTCTATGTGGGCCTTAAGATCCATCTATTTCTTCATCAACACCAGTACAATTCACTTTCATTTCGGGCCGGATTTCTGTCCCACAAAACTCCAAATCTCAACCTTTGGCTCAAATCCCTCTGGATCTCAAACATAGCGTGACCATATTATAACAGTGCCTATCTCGTTTCTACCAAAATTATTTATGATTATTATGGAGTCCAAAAAAACGTTAAATCAAACATTTAGTGTTAAAACCGGATTCACTGCACAAATTATAATTATTCACGGCACAGGTGATCTCCACATTTAAATTACTTTAATTTGCAATCATACTATCCAACTAGGCCCGTGCCTTTATTCTCAAAGATTATTATTAAACACGCCTTTACACATTACCAAATTCTAATGTCCTACTTCGACACTTGTACAGACTATTATTATTTTGTCCACTGGCGAACTTCGCGATATTTACACACATATCAATGGACTTCATTCCGTCCCACAACAATTTAAATCACTTGGCAATCCTACCTCTGGATTATCTTAACAACATGCCTTAATATCTATAAAAGTTCCGATAACGGAAACCCACTTTGGAAGCACTTCTAAATGAATATTTACATTATCTTTATGTTAAACGTGCTCCATAATCATGGCAAACAACTCAAGCACTTGAATGAACAACTCAACCCTACTATACTCTATCTAATAATCAAAATTATGATGAGTGCTTGATCTAATCTACATATTAATTTGTCCCTTTGTCTATCTATCTTTGAATTTATACGAGCCGTAACGGCTCGTTTCACAATCAAGTTACCATGATAAAATATGATTTCCTCCCCCTAACGATAGCTATCTATTAATACATTAAAAGGTACTCAACTCTGCCATTGTAGTCTGCTAAAACCGGACGAGAAGCCATAGCCCCTCCGGTTTTTAGCAATGCATCTCGCTGGTATTCATGCCAGCTTGAAGAATTAATCCTTGACCCTTTCCAACTTTACACATTCTGAATAAAAACAAATAAATTAACTGTTGCACTTTGGAATAAATTCCACCCTAAATTCTATTCACAAATTTTACACTCTCGGCCTTGTATCTAGCCCACTTAATGTAAATTTACATTCTTCATTCCTTTCCCGGACACTAGGAACGTGGGATACCTCGGCCCGTGCGCGCACTTGAATTTCCCGTCTCACGTTCGTGTAGCTGACCAGGTATCAGTTTAGAATCGACTGTTTACTAGGTGACATAAACACTCGTGACCGTTCTCATGTAACGCACTTCCTAATCTGTTGGTAGAATCTCACACTCCGTAAGTTATGCTTTACTGAGTCCTGTCTATTTGAAACACTTCATACTAGTATACTGCTCCATACTGTACTATGAGCTACATCACGTCATGAATCACTGTACTATGTAACAATATAATACTTCGAACTCTACTCCATGAGTAAGTACACACTCGCACCCCTGGCGTAGTCACTGCTCGAACACAATATCAGAAGTACTTTCGCAGCACTGGCGTGCTATCAGCTCGAACACACTGTCAAAAGTAGTCACGTACCACGGGCGTGGTATCCGCCCGAACACTTTGTCAGAAGTACTTCCGTCCTAGTGTACGACCTCATATTTATACGTGTATCCCCTCTCTTCCGAGTTCAACGGAGGTCATCTTGGAACGCACAGTCCCGATATCTTCATACGACAGCTTGCGGTTTGGCCGGTGGCTTAAATATATGATCCAATGATGTAATTATGTTCTCAAATGCTCTATACCAATTCTCAACTATCATCGTTCGCTGGTAATGGATATATTCGCGAATTTAGCTGCCGTAACCCGGCTCGGGGTTTCGCGCTCTATTGTGGCGTCCTTTGCTTTCAGCCAATCAACGAATAGCGTCCATGAATTCTCAGAATTACACCATGCAATCTCCCGCAATTATTAACTTTATATAAGTTTTATGGTATAGTAAGGCTCCTAAATTCCACTTTATTCTGAATCGATACTTCACTTTTTTCTATAAGTTTAATCCACGGAGTTAGCCTCGCTAGTGCTTCTGACAATACGAAGTTGTCACCTTGCTTTGGTCAAGTGAATTTTTCCATTGGTCCACCTTACCCACGTGACCGGGAAGGCTCATATTTTTTTTCTTCTAGTGCCAACCCCGTGTCCCACTCCGGCTAGTTACATGGAGATACCTCGCCATCATTTCTCCGAATTTTGCACACGGCTCCCTGCGCTGTTGCTACTACCAAGACCGCCCCGGGCTAGGAAAACTTTGGCAACAAGCTAGCCTCTCTCTTTCCTTGTTGTGACAAATTCTGAGAAACCTAATTCTGTCCCCCCATTGTGTTTGTTAATCTCACTGGAGACAAGAGTCTGTGGTATGGTGAAACCTGCCATCTCGGCCTGGCCTGTTCTTACTGTACGTACAGTAAGATACTATTTATTCTGAAAATGAAATATATATTCCTCATTAATTCCTCATAGTTTCAATTGCATGACGCTTATCATACCCCCACCAGGGTGCAATATCATTAGCAGTTATTGCGTGAAATAACGTTCTCATATGAAAACGTGTGAGCCAATACATTTTGTCAAAAGCCTGGAAAAGTACTGCATGTTCAACTATGAACCCCTTAATACCATTAACGAAAGTGAAAATAGAATGTCAGTATCTCAAACTGTTCACGACATATTTGGGGTGGACATCTTAGCTGAATAACCCTGCATAATCTATATAAATAAAGTTGTAGGGGGTCCGCCGTCTGTAATTTTTTTTGCCACTTTTTCAGATATCCGTTTTAGGTCAACTCAAGACCGAATCGGTGGTTTTTATTTTTGAGTCTGTCTGTCTGTTTGTTCCACAATCACGGCGAAACGGCTAGATAGATCTCAACAAAAATTCATATTTAGATTATACTCATCCCGAGGAAGGTTTCGGTATGCATATCATATTAAAATATTTGAATAGACAGGGGGTTTATAGGAAAACCAGAACGGTTTTCCTCCATTTTCTATTATACTATTGATTTTCTGTAAACCCTGTGGACCGTATGTGAAACGCATCTTCATTATAAACATCTTTCGTTATGTTCGTAATTTACCTTACTCTTCAAATGACGGAGAAATTTACTATTTTCAGCGGGTATCATGCTCTGCATTGAGTGACCGACAGACCGACAACGAACCTACAGGTTACCATGACAACGTCTCTGACTGCATGCCAGCAGGGAAGTAACGTACTGCCATTTTCCTCATCATGCCTTCAAATTCCTGGTTGTTCCTTGGGTAGAAGGCAAGAGAGGCGTCAATCGGCCATTCTGCGGGATATTGGCGGAATATCGTTGGAGGTTATTACCGTCCTCGAATACCTCAAGTAATAACACCATTACTCATCTTCTAATCTGTTTAGCTAGGAATGCCTGCGCCTGAATTTCTCCTCTGTTACCGCTTTTTTATATCCATAACTCACACCAGCATCATTTAATGAGGGGCATTTCATTTTCCAATACATTCACTTGGTATTTACATATTTGTCGTCATCCGGCTATCCTCAGTTATAATCCATTTTCTATTAATGTCAGCTTTCTTAGATGTGTTATTTTGATTCCTTAATTACTCCGTATGTATGCGAGTGCTAATACCGAAAGCTGGACACTCTTTTCTTTGAGGAAATATTCTAAGCTATGCACATGTATAACTTTTGGCCCCGGAAAATATCGAAATATGGATGCAATTTTAACGACGGTGCAGACCTTCGTTTCCACCATCACAGCGAAACGTCATATTTAGTGGATACTCATCCCGGCGACGGTTTTGATATGTATTATGCATATCGTTTTTAAATCTTTGAATAGGAGTAGAACGGTTTGCCTCCCTTTTCTCTTATACTATTGATTTTCTGTAAACTCCGTGAACTTTGTCAAACGCCCCTTCATTATAAACAACTTTTGTCATGTGCAAATTTTACCTTACTCTTCAAATGACGGAGAAATTTACTATTTTGTGCGGGTATCATGCTCTGCATTGAGTGACCGACAGACCGACAACGAACCCACAGGTTACCATGGCAAAATCTCTGAAGCATGCCACCAGGGAAGTAACGTATTGCCATTTTCGTCATAATTCCTGTAAATTCGTGGTTGTTCCTTGAGTAGAAAGCAAGAGAGGGGTCAATTGGACATCCTGTGGGATATTGGCGGAATATCGTTGGAGGTTATAACCGTCCTCGAATAGCTTAAATAATAAAACCATTAGTCATCTTATCTGTTTACCTAAGAATTCCTGCGCCTAAATTTCTCCTCTGTTACCGCTTTCTTATATCAATAACTCATACCAGCATAATTTATTGAAGGGCATTTGATTTTCCAATACATTCACTTAGAATTTACATATTTGTACTCATCCCGCTGTCCTCAGTTATAATCCTATTTTCTGTTAATTTCAACTTTCTCAACTGTATTACTCTCTTCCTTAATTACTCCATATGTATGCGAGTGCTAATCCCGAAACCTGGAAAAGCTTTTCTTGGAGGAAACACATCTTCCAGGCCATGCAAATGTATAACTTTTGGCCCCGGAAAATATCGAAATATGGATGCAATTTTAACGACGGTGCAGACCTTCCTTTCGGAATAATTGGTGGCTAGGCCGTAAGTCGCATCACAAAATATCGCGTTTCAATTTGGAGAGATCTGCAACTTTGGGCCTATGACATTTTGTCGTATCTCTATCCCTTATTCGTTAAATAGTACTGCATTTCTTGAGTTCAAGTTAATGTTGTACTTTTTACACGTGTATGTTATTGTTTGGCACACTTATAGGAAAGATGCAATCATGACATTGGGCAGGCACATTGACATGACCAGTGGCCATACGTTCGCAAAACTTTATGATTCCAGTGTCACGTGAGTATCAAAAAAATAAAGTAGTATGTGAAAACAGTACCAAATTTCACCCCATTCAATGAATAACTTAATCTAACCCATAATAATATAGGAGATACGGGAAAATGTCGCAGGACCAACCATGTAGAACACTGAACGAGTCGTCTGGTGGTGAAGTCAGTTTGTAGGTCCAATTTAATATAGTCTTACTCACTGCATTTACAGTAATTTACGGACAAATCCGTATATAATGTAGAATACCGTAGCGAAGCACGGGTACATTTGCTAGTTTGTGAATAATAGGATGTACACATACTTGGATATTAGAGGCGAACATTAATCGAACTTGAGACGGGGAAGATGTGTGTTTGCTACATATGCAACCCCCATTACACGTGAGTGGAACGTGCAATCTAAAATGCACGACTTTGATCCAATTCTTTCAGCAGGGGTGATGGGCAACTCTCTCGAGAGCGAATCTCGTGTGCTGCGAGATGTACGACGTCCCAGTAACTATGAGTGTAAGCTTGATAGTTATCATCAGCAGTTAACATATGGAAGCGTGTGTGACGATAAATTTTGCCAAAAGCCTAGATAAACACTGCATGTTGAACTATGAACTTCTTAATACCAACGAAAGTGAAGACAGACTGCCAGTATCTTAAACTGTTCACAAGTTATTTCAGGTGGACTTATTAGCTGAATAACCTGTATAATTTTTCAATAACTGTTATTAGGATGCAAATCTATCTGGATGCCTCACAATCGTTGTCGGCAGGGCAGCTTCTTGTGATTCAGACCGGGCCTGAGGTGTTCTGTGACAATTCCTCTTCATTGATAGTATGCGTTTGTAAGTGCCAGATCATCCCAGAAGTATTTCTACCGACGTATTTTACTTCTTTTGAACAAGCAACACAGCAGGCTGTGCTATGTGACATCTCTTCAAAATAACCGACATGCACGACTTACGTTGCGTTTCGTACATCGTCTTCACGTTGTCGCGTACAACTAGACAGAATTTCACATTGCACCGTCATATATCGAAGTACCCAATTATGACGTGAACACTCTATAACATTGTAAGGAATTATTTCCTTCGTCGCCAAAATACCGGTAAACACAAGCAGTGGTCATATGTTATTGACTGTGGGGTCTGATAACGATGTACACCTACCTATCGAAAGAACTGGAGCAAAATGAACCATTTTAGATTGCACACTCCAGTCATACGTAATGGTGGTTACATATGCAGCAAGGCGCAACGTGCCTCGTCTCGAGTTCGAATAATGCACGCCTTTAGTATCCAGGTACGTGTACCTACAGCAGCCGCCAGTTTCTATACTTAAACCACTCATTCGTGTACCTACCAGTGAATACAGTGCCAGAATGCGTGTCCTTTACAATGACGTTATACTGCGTCAAAATAGACCTCGGTAGAAATGAGCGCCCTAGTCGCTTGTTTGACAGTATTTACTAAATGGAGAAGGCCCGTGGTTGGCTATTCGCATACTCGGCAAAAACAGCATTCAGCTCCGACTATCTGTAGGCCTACGACACGCTGCTCGCCGCACAATGCGGGGACAACGCTCTCGAAATTTCTCGCGAGAAATAGTGCCTGTGCTAGTCTCGAGGAATTCCGAGAAATCTCGAGACATCGTCTCAGACTGCCCATCACTAGTATACCGTACACTTCCTCTGATCACGGAAAAATAGTCCAATTCTCTAACCTTTCCCAGCTTCCAAATACAGGGGTGTTCATTTAAGCTGTAACACGGAAATAACTTCTAAACCATTAAAGATATCGGCATTCTGTTTCCATATTCGTAAATGGTACCCAGGAGCTTGTAAAATAATGTGCTACGTATTCTCATGGGGTGATTAATAACCGGGATATTGATACTAACTCCATATTTTAAAATAGAACGGCACAAATTCATACAGCTGATCTAAAAGTTAAACTGTATACAAGTTCAAATATGTAAGTATTTTCAAAATCGACAGTTTGTTTCTGAGATATCAATAAGAACTGACTGCGCTGTTTTGCATGCCGCATCAGAGAGCGTGAAGTCTGGTAAGGACATATTGACGCGCAAGCAGGTTCTTGGGTGTGATTTCAGCCACAGAATGAATACCAGGAATGTAAGCATATCGTACACATGTGATGGGTTTGCATGGCAGGACAGGGAGGTGTGATGTTTTAAAAGGAACAAAATAATTACTTTGACTTCAAAGGAACGTAACGAAAGCTACAATTGTCACTCCAAGGTATGTTACGGTACATCACATTATGTGTACGATAGTTTACAGTACATGCCTGGTATCCGTTCTGTGGCTGGAATCAATGCCAGGAAACAGCTTGTGCGCCAATACGTCCTTGGCCGACCGTATGCTGTCTGATGCGGCACGCAAAAGCCCAAATGCATTCTTATTGATATCTCAAAAAGTAACTGTCCGATTTTGAAAATACTTAGATATTTGAACTTGTACGCAGTTGAACTGTTAGGCCAGTTGTATGCATTCCTGCCGCTCCGTTTAAGAATATGGAGTCAGTATCAATATCTCGGTTATTAATCACCCCCATGAGAGATCAATTAGCACGTTATTTTACAAGACCCTGGGTACCATTTACGAATATGAAAACAGAATGCCGGTATCTTTAATGGTTTAGAAGTTATTTCCGTGTTTCATCTTAGATGAATAACCCTGTATATTCAAAAAATGGCAGAGCGTTCCTAATAACTCACATGCTACGTACAAACAGACCCCATCATGGTCTACGCCTTAGACATTATCTCAAAATAGCTACACTAGAAATAGTGGAGAGCATTTATATTTAAAAAGTTCTCTGCCTGGTAAAAATCGCTCCTTCATGACTAATCTATGAGCTCACAAGACAATCGATCTATATAGAACTGCGATTAAATATACCATTGCCTTCTACGACACAATACCAGGATTTATATCAAGAACTGCAGGATAAAAAAGCAGATATATGGATAGTTTACCAAACAGACGGCATGATGTCGTCAGAATGGATGAATTCTGACTACGAACTACAACATTCCACAACGTGCTTCTTATTTATATGTTCATGAAACTATTGAAAATACAGGCAAAATAATATGATTACGCCAGTCATATCAAGACGAGTTATCTGATCTATTTATAATGACAGCTCAGGAGCAGCACAGGTCCTCTAGTTTGATTCAATTTTGTGTTTCTTTTCATGTATCTTTTTGTTAAGTGTCTCATTTCGGATGGACTAATGTGGTGCCCAATCTAGAACAGTTTTTGGTGCAGTAACATCGCTCACTGGTAAGGTTGGTACTTGTATGATTTATGTTGCTATTGAATTCAGTAAATTCAAGGTGTCAGCTTCAGGGCACGTGGAATACATTTAACCTGTAAACACCAGGAAGGGAGGAAAATGCTGCTTTCGTCTGAGGGCCAAAGATCGTAAGACTCCGAATTTCTGGGCCAACTGTGGGGAAACTGCTATGCAAGAACCATACAGTGGAGTCCTGCGCAGACTGTTTTTCAGTGGAGTGAAAATGCATGTAGATTCATGTGATAGAGTATTCCCCAGACTGTTTCTCAGAGGGGTGAAAGTGTGTAAACAAGAAGGTAGTGTAGATTTTGCAATAACACTTTTTAACAATGATACATTTTCTTTAAATTAAAATAATTTAACGGTAATAATTACCCACGTAGGTCAAGTGAGAATTAAGCGCTCGCTCTTCGTATGATCAAGATCGCATCCTAGTGCAGTAGGTTCGAATTTAAGTGCGTGTAAAATTAATTCACGTCAGATTTCCTGCCACCTTAAAAGAAACATTTTCTGTCTGTTAAAATTTAGCAATTGCTTAGATATTTAGCATTATTATTATTATTATTATTATTATTATTATTATTATTATTATTATTATTATTATTATTATTAGCAGTAGTAATAGTATTTCGTGACCTTTTATTCCTTTACCCTATCCTGAGTTCTCCAGTCTTCGGAAATCTTCCTTAGAAACAGAACTAATAGCCTGGATTGCAATGCCGCTTGAACCAAACCATCAATCGAGATTCACTGTGGCTATCAATTCGTTTCTTCACAGACAAGAGAGCTGACTGCCAACGATGTACCACTTCCCTAATGAGTAGGTCGAAATTTTCACATGAAAAATTAACTTGATATCAAATCTCTGCCTGTTCTAAATCCTAGATGAGAGGCACAGTGATATCTTTGGAAGTCTTTGTATGCTTCGCCTTATTAATCTGAGTAAACTCAAGGCTCCTCAATCGGAATAACATCTTCCAATCAATTCTGAAATCATATTACTGGTATTTTGTACAATTTGTATTTCTTCTTTTTTTTTGCTAGTTTCTTTACGTCGCACCGACACAGGTAGGTCTTATGGTGACGATGGGACAGGAAAGGGCTGGGAGTGGGAAGTAAGTGGCCATGGCCTTAATTAAGATACAGCCCCAGCATTTGCTTGGTGTGAAAATGGGAAACCACGGAAAACCATCTTCAGGGCTGCTGATAGTTGGGTTCGAACCTACTTTCTCCCGAATACTGGATACTGGCCGCACTTAAGTGACTGCAGCTATCGAGCCCGGTAATTTGTATTTCGAGGATAACTCGAGTGTACAAAGTATCAAATGAATTGGATGCCCATACAATTGAGTTTCCTAACGTGGTAATGAAACACTTGGCCAATGGCTTAGTCTTGAAACTATAAATTCATAAAATTCCTGAAATTAAGCGAATAGCCATGGTCTGTGTTTGAGCAGGCGTGGTGTTAGTGACTTAATTGTTCAAGCGGAATGAAAATCAAATAATCCTCTCTATTTTAAAGAGATGTCACATAGCACAGCCCACTGTGTTGCTTATTCAAAAGAAGTCAATTACATCGGCGGAAATACTTCTGGGATGATCCGGCACTTAAAACACATATCAATGAAGGGGAATCGTCACAGAAAACCTCCAGCCCTGTCTACATCATAAGAAGCTACCCTGTCGACAACAATTGCGAGGTATCCAGGTAGGTGTACATCCTATCTACATTATTAACAAAATATAAGGGCTATTCAGCTAAGAAGTCCACCTGAAAGAACTCGTGAACAAGATACTGACATTCTGTTTCCACTTTCGTTAATGGCATTAAGGGGCTCGTAGCTCAACATTGTAACCGTACAACAGGGTTACAGATTCCATTCAGTATTTATTATTATTATTATTATTATTATTATTATTATTATTATTATTATTATTATTATTATTATTATTATTATTAACCCGATTCATTAGATTTTATATATTCTGTTTCTAATCATTTAGACTGTAATAATTAGGTATCACGTATATTATTGTATTTAATCATAGGTTAAGTGAAATTTGTTTGTAATTATTCTGTATTGTAGTAAGTGAGATTTGTTGGTTTCATATTGTCATGCTGTGGCTTGTAACTCTGGCTAGATGAGCTGGCATAGTATTTTGCAATCGAGGCTATGTTTAACTGTGCAAGTAGATTTCCCGGTGACGCATTCAGCATAGTCATTCTCAATCCGCTTGGGTACGCTTAGACGACACATGACTGATGACATCAGTGCGTGAGCACGTGATTGCGACCAAGTGTCAGTATTCGCCAGCTACTGTATGTGGAAGTGGAAGGGATGAACAAGGAGTAGGGAGATGAGTCGTCATCGCGAGGTTATATAAGTCGATGCGACGGTGGGGAGACATATTCAGTTCATATTATTCAGATCAGATTCAGTTCATATTATTCAGATCATATTTATACTTCTTCATATGAAACAGTCAGAGGTATCAAATGGAAGAAGTGGTCTTAGTGTGATGGTCAGAGCTAAGAGTTGTGTTTGAAGAAGTAATCATCGAGGAGGTCTACAAGTGGTGGTTGTATCCGAGCAGAGACGGGTACTATGCAGATAAAGAAACATCATCTTCTTGTGAGGATGGACTTCACAAGATGTTTCAATAATATTTTCCAATTTCTTATAATATATTGAGTGGACGTAATTACATTGGAGCTCCCTACACGCGTACGTGGTATGTAGGCCAACTCCTTTTTATATAAGAAGATAACAGCAGACGGCTCCCGACTTCAGTTCATAGCTTTTCCCAAGAATGTCAAGTTCAACAGCGGTGAATGCAGACATCAGGTAATTAAAGCATCAGACATGTTATGCATTCATAACATGAAGAAGAATGTAATCAGCGGCGATATCACATCTCACTTCAAGTTCATGCCAATAGCTTTTTTGTTTAGATTAGATTTTCCTTTTATTAGTACCGCAAATCTCACGATATATTTCTTTTGTTAAATTAAAAGACGTCAATGATTGTTCATTGTGACGTAAATTATAGTCATAAACTCAGTTTTTTTTAAATTACCTATAATAAGTGATTCCAGTTCTATGTACAATCCTCAATTGTGGAAATGCAACAGTAATTTAATAGTTTCCTGATCCATATCCATGTATATTGCCAAATATGTGAGTTTATCACCTCACGCCTTGAGATAATTGATATAAGAGGTATGCTCTACCGAATTTTGTTGTTTTTCTTAAAAAAGCAACTGGCGCTCAAACAAATGTTATTTATATTGTGTGGAAGATATGAAGGTATAAGAGTAGTGGTTGGAGTAGCAACAACATGTAGTATTTTCCTAGGCTTTTGACAAAATTTATCGGCACACACGTTTCCATATGAGAACTGCTGATGATATACTATCAAACTTACGCTCATTGTTACTGGGATGTCCCACATCTCGCAGCACAAGAGAAACGGTCTCGAGAGCGTTTGCCCATCCCCCATGTCGAAAGAATTGGAGTAAACTCGGGCATTTTAGATTACACGTTCCACTCATGTGTAATGTTGGTTGCATGTGCAGCAAAGAACATCTCAAGTACGAATAATGCACGCCCCTAGTATCCAAGTAGGTGTACATCCTCTCTACAGTTATTAACAAATTACACAGGGTTATTCAGCTAACATCCACAGCCTGTATCCAGTCATTTGACCGGGTCTGGAATGGAATGAATGAAGCCCCATCAAGCGGTGAGGATAGGTAATGTGCCGGCTGCCGAAGCCTGTCGCACTCATCTGGGGCAATGATAAGTGACTGACAGATGAAATTAAATGTTAATGGAGAGTGTTGCTTGGAATAAGAGATGACAGGGAAAACCGGTGTACCCGGAGAAGAACCTGGCCTGCCCCTGCTTTGTCCAGCACAAATCTCACATGGAGTGACCGGGATTTGAACCACGGTATCAAGCGGTGAGAGACCGGGGTGCTGCCGCCTGAACCACGGAGGCTTCTATTTAGCTAACATGTCATGAACAGTTTAAGATACTGACATTCTGTTTTCACTGTCGCTGACGGTATTAATTTGATAGTTGAACATGTAGTACTTTTGCAGGCTTTTGACAAAATGTATTGGCACACACGTTTCCATATGCTAACATTACTTTACGCAATAACTCCTTACCATATACTATCAAGCTTACACTCGTAGTTACTGGGACGTTGCACAAATCGCGGCACGAGAGAATCGGTCTCGAGATTCTCGCGAGAGTCTCAAGATCTGTGACGTCAGTTTCGAGAGTCTCGAGCGAGAGCATTGCCCATCACTAGTCATGAAGACGTGACTCCCTAGACCTTGCCAATTAAATCTACTCGGGCTGGAAGAGAAGAAGATTTGACCAAGGAAGGCCAGATGGAAAAGATGAAAGTTAGGAGCCTGGCACAAGTAAGTTGAATCATTGCCAAAATAAACTAGAGCTGTAGTCTCTACTCGAGGCTGTTCAGTTGAGAGCTCTTGGGGAAGGGTCGTTTTGGTATTGTTAGCTTCTGAATGTACTTTTCCAAATGTTTGGTAGGCCTACATAAAAAATAACCCACTCCTAAAAGTGAAGAAAGAAAATATGTATGTAATGTAGAATTTGCAAAATTTATAGTATACCCGATTTTTAACAGTTTTAGTTCTAAAGTTATTTTGGGATCCCAACTTCTACATAAAAACGGAATTCGATATATCATAATTTCTGCACCTTTACGAAAACCGTTAAGACAACGTAGTAAGAATCCTGAATAAAATTCCAGAAATATACGTTTCATAATAGATCGTAAAAAGGGAGGTTGTTTTTTCATCAAGGGGACCGGAGTTCGAATCTCCTTGAGTCGATATTTTTACAAGAAAGTAAACCTGGAGACAGAAAGGGCATACGATATTGAACCCCTGGCCTAAACACACTGAGACAGGTTGAGTTCACTGACTTGAAATAGTTAGGGGAGGGCTTGTATGCAGCGGTCTAGCAACTTGGCTCACGGGTGTACCGGTTCGATTTCCAGTGTGGCAGGACAGGCACGCCGGGATACTCGGCTAATCCCACATAACAAGTATGAAAAGGTAGCGAAAAAATGAAATTGTGAAATTAAAATAGTGAAAGTTTTATTGTATAGTATTGAATAAAAAAAACAACTGTTATTACCGCACTGAAGTTTGTAAACGGTCAACTTTCACCTCTGTCAAACTTTGCTCAGAGAGCATCAGAAAGCTTACCACTTTGCAGCTTTTTGTTCAGTTTTGATGTAGAGCAGGGCCTCTAAAACGCCCAAAATCTCACGCGTGCAAATCGAGGCGCAAGTGCTCCGTGCACTGTGCATCGGTTCCACTCGGCTCGGACCAATGCTTCATCTCTGGGCTACTCGGCTAAGCTCGGCTCAACTTGGCTCGGATTTGGAGCGCTACGGAGCAAGTGCGGAAGAGGGAGACAGGGGAGGCGAGCGAGACAGGCGTGGGAAAAGAGAGAGACAGCGCTATTGCTCCAAATCGAGGAGCGGGGTTCTGCACTCTGGGCAGCCAAGCGAAGTCGTCTTTTGCACCGTGCACAGTGCATGTACCAGGCGCATGCACCCTGAGAGGCCCTGATGTAGAGGGTCTATACCTCTCCACCTCACCCCCATCCCTCACTACATACAGCAAACCCAAGTACGTTTTATTGTCTGTACATTTATTGGCCCCCACTTCTAATTCCCAATCGCCGCTACTGAAGCATAGTGCAGTTTATTGAAATAAAGACCTCAATGGCAACTTCATTTTGTTTTCGGCTGCTTACTACTACTAGTGTGCATCTTACTATAAGCAGACGTTTCAGAATTACTGGTGTAGATTAGTAGTGAATTTTCATTCAAGTTCGAAGATCGTGTTGCTTCTTAGCAGTACTAGGAAATAATTCTTTTGACCACTTCTTGCCATTAGAAGCTTTTTATTGCCTGCGTGAATTATATACATACGTGTTCACTTTCTGACACAAACACTGGGCTGATTTTTGTACAGAAGAACGAGCGTCGAACTTGGCATACGGTACCTCGTCTCGTGCTATGGTCTTTAGTAATGAAGTATTTGATGATGATGATGATGATGATGATGATGATGATGATGCTTGTTGTTTAAAGGGGCCCAATGAAGTATTTGTTATATTAGGCAAGTGACTGGCATCATTTCCGGAATTTTTGGTGAATGTTATAATTTAAACTCGTTCTAAAAGCACCGAAGAGTATCCCTTTTATTGTCAAAAATGTTGGTAAACTACCTTGGATCGGTACTTTTGATAATGCGCTGTAGATCTATTTCTGTAGATCTGCTGATAAATCTGATCTTCGTTTTACCTGACTCTTAGCTGAATTAAACAAATTCTGAACTAGATTATATTGGGCACGGAAAGCAGCTCATGTCCGCGTTTAAAAAGTCAGCGAAGAGTTCCAATAAATAGATTAACCGTGAATCTCGAAAGCCGCCTATGTTGTATTCCAACCACCAATTGACCTTCTTAAAAATATTTTTCAGTGTTTATGAGTCCAGTCGCTATTCCTTTAGATACGTCTGACCGAGCAATCTGACTGCGGTTCGATTTACGTAGCTGTGAGCTTGCATTCAGGAGATGGTAGTTCCAAAACCCACTGTCAGCAGCACTTTTCGTTTAGTTTCTCATGTTCGTATTAGGTACAGGTAAATTGGTGGGCTATACATTAATTAAGGCCACTGCTGCTTCCTTAACAGAGAGCCCTATAGGTATAGTCTGCCCACCTTTTAGCGATATCATTTTGTACGGGAGTGAGGAGTAAGGAGGAAGCTCTCAAGGTTCCGGTTATACTGCCAACTGAATGGAAACGAAATCTGAATTGAATCGATAATACACTGACTGACAGAGCAAATGCAACACCAAGAAGGAGTGGTCAGAACTTTATGCCAATTGCAGGGTAGACTGACGTCACTGAGGTATGCTCATGATGTGAAATGCGCCGCTGTGCTGCGTACGTAGCGAACGATAAATGGGACACGGCGTTGGCGAATGGCCCACTTCGTACCGTGATTTTTCAGCCGACAGTCATTGTAGAACGTGTTGTCGTGTGCCACAGGACACGTGTATAGCTAAGAATGCCAGGCCGCCGTCAACGGAGGCATTTCCAGCAGACAGACGACTTTACGAGGGGTATGGTGATCGGGCTGAGAAGGGCAGGTTGGTCGCTTCGTCAAATCGCAGCCGATACCCATAGGGATTTGTCCACGGTGCAGCGCCTGTGGCGAAGATGGTTGGCGCAGGGACATGTGGCACGTGCGAGGGGTCCAGGCGCAGCCCGAGTGACGTCAGCACGCGAGGATCGGCGCATCCGCCGCCAAGCGGTGGCAGCCCCGCACGCCACGTCAACCGCCATTCTTCAGCATGTGCAAGACACCCTGGCTGTTCCAATATCGACCAGAACAATTTCCCGTCGATTGGTTGAAGGAGGCCTGCACTCCCGGCGTCCGCTCAGAAGACTACCATTGACTCCACAGCATAGACGTGCACGCCTGGCATGGTGCCGGGCTAGAGCGACTTGGATGAGGGAATGGCGAAACGTCGTGTTCTCCGATGAGTCACGCTTCTGTTCTGTCAGTGATAGTCACCGCAGACGAGTGTGGCGTCGGCGTGGAGAAAGGTCAAATCAAGCAGTAACTGTGGAGCGCCCTACCGCTAGACAACGCGGCATCATGGTTTGGGGCGCTATTGCGTATGATTCCACGTCACCTCTAGTGCGTATTCAAGGCACGTTAAATGCCCACCGCTACGTGCAGCATGTGCTGCGGCCGGTGGCACTCCCGTACCTTCAGAGGCTGCCCAATGCTCTGTTTCAGCAGGATAATGCCCGCCCACACACTGCTCGCATCTCCCAACAGGCTCTTCGAGGTGTACAGATGCTTCCGTGGCCAGCGTACTCTCCGGATCTCTCACCAATCGAACACGTGTGGGATCTCATTGGACGCCGTTTGCAAACTCTGCCCCAGCCTCGTACGGACGACCAACTGTGGCAAATGGTTGAAAGAGAATGGAGAACCATCCCTCAGGACACCATCCGCACTCTTATTGACTCTGTACCTCGACGTGTTTCTGCGTGCATCGCCGCTCGCGGTGGTCCTACATCCTACTGAGTCGATGCCGTGCGCATTGTGTAACCTGCATATCGGTTTGAAATAAACATCAATTATTCGTCCGTGCCGTCTCTGTTTTTTCCCCAACTTTCATCCCTTTCGAACCACTCCTTCTTGGTGTTGCATTTGCTCTGTCAGTCAGTGTAATATGATCGATCGATATGAATTTTCTAAACGTTTATTATCTTACGCCAACAACTGTGTCACACAGACATTATTTAACATTATGTAACATTTCTCGATGCGAATCTTGTTCCTAGCATTAATTATATAGTTTGGCTTTGCTGTGTAAACAACAACAGTACTAGTTCGTAAAGTGTAAGCCAGATGTCGCACAGCGATGCATAAGCGATTCATAGTTTGTGTTTCAAGGGTTGCCAATACGAATTTCGAAGATAACCGAGGTCGACCGATTAAGCACTATGGTGTGCATGTATCACTAAAAGGTGCGCGTACTATAATATAAGACGTGCCAAATTACGCGTGAGCACTCTTGGAGCAGGCCACAACAGCATACAGTATAACCTCATTAATCCGGACCCCTTTAGTACGGACTTCGCTTAATCCGGACAGCCGTTTAATAATAATACATAAATGCAATTACAGTGTAAATCTCAGTTACGCAATGTTGTAAATTAGGCAGAGGAGGAGATGGTTGAAAGTGTGATTGCTGCAGAAAGCTGTGAAACGGATGAATATGACCAGGATGAAGTAGTTGATATCAATCAATCAATCAATACTGATCTGTATTAAGGGAAGTCGTCCAGGTGTCAGATTCCCTATCTGTTGTTTTCCTAGCCTTTTCTTTTCAAATAAATTGGACATTTATTGAACATCTCCCTTAGTATGTTATTCCAATCCCTAACTCCTCTTCCTATAAACGAATATTTGTCCTCTTGAATTCCGAATTTAACTTCATACTAGCAGTTACCCACAGCGTCGCTCGCGTGGATTTCGTAATTTGATGAAAGTAATCGTTCCTCGGTACTGTACTAACACATTATCTGAAAATCCCTAAAGTATAAAAACTCACCGAAAAATTGAGCTTTATGTACCCCCAGAAACTCTTTGTAAACAACGTTTGTGATACTGCCTTTTAGGGCCAAGATGAGCAACGATATAAAAATGTAGATGTGAGGAAAAGTCTTCTCTAAACTCGGAAAAAAACAAACATTTTTTTATTTTAAAAGGAGGTTCCGAATACCTATTTCCATGTCTGTAACATTTTCAGTTTTTGAAATATAAGTATCCCCATAAAAAGAATTCAACCTGTTTATCAGACGTTCCCCCACCCACAACCTCACCTAAGTAAATTTTCCGAAAACAAATACATACAACTTTCTTTCTTTTTAAAGGAGATTCCAAATACCAATTTTCACGTCTGTAGCATCTTCAGTTTTTGAGATACACGGTAAGTATCCACTTAAACAGAATTAAACTCCTTTACTTATATGCACCCCCCTCCCCCACTTCAAGTCGATTTTCCGAAAACAAATACGCGTTTATTTTTAAGGGAGATTCCAAATACCAATTTTCACGTCTGCAACATCTTTAGCTTTTATAGATATAAGTATCCTCATACAAATATTTCAAAAAAAATTCATTATTTTACCCCTTAAGTGGATATTTCGAAAAAAATGAAGACACGTTTCTTTATTTTTAAAGGGGACTCCAGATACCAATTTTCACGTCTGTAACCTTTAGTTTTTGAGATAAAAGTATCCTCATACAAAGAATTCAACATCGTCGCCGTAAGACCTATCTGTGTCGGTGCGACGTAAAGCCCCTAGCAAAAAAAAAAAAAAAAAAAAAGAATTCAACTATTTTTTTCAATTAATTCACCCCCAACCCCTTAAGTGGATTTGCCGTAAACAAAAGAATACGTATTTCTTTACGTTGAAAGAACATTCCAAATACAACTTTTAAATGTCTGTAACATCTTCATTTTTTGTAGTATCCTCATAAAAAGAATTCAACTCCTTTTCATCCCCGCCCTCAAGTTGATTTCCCGCCCCCGCCCCCCCCCCAACTTCCCCCAAAAATGTGTGCTTGTTAATATTTTAAGGAGATACTGTACCGTTCCCGTCTGAAATACAGTCCACCGGCGCCAATCGGAGAGCTGCGTGTTCGGTTCTTAAAAAATTGATCGGGCTAAAATAAATTTAAAATCTCAGGATAAAATAATACCATGGGTATATGAACGGGAAACAGTATCATATTTCCGAAATAAAATACAAAATAAAGGGGGTAAGATGGATTTATTGACTATTAAACATTATTGAAATTCGAGATAAACAAAAAATAATTAAAATATGGCTCAAATAAATGCCAAAAAAAATTAATATGTGCCGAGCACATAATTAACATAAATTTACAACAAATTACAAAGGACGGGCAATGTCCCGTTTCAAAATGAAAACATTTACAAAATCAACGCAACGACCTGGGGAAGAAATTCACACTTCGCTTCGACCTACGCAGTTAAATTCATTTTAACGCATCCTGACGGATATCATTTAAATTATAATTACAGGACATACCGCGACAGAATAAAATTATGCTAAATCCGATCCATAATAAAACTATATATATACATCACTTTTCATCAAATCAATATTTCAGGGACCTTAGCTTACATCTACACTGAATTTACTTAACAGACCGTTCTGTTATAAATTGGATGGCTTAGAAGCCTGCTTCCCAATAGAATGAGTTTCGGACTCATATTTAAGAACAAATCTTTTCAACGCTGGCCATGACATAATCAACAACAATCCAAGTAACACAAATTAATACAAAAAAAAACACTCTCGGAGAAAACCTGTAATGACATGCAATAAAAAAAATATCATCTGTGTATTCAATATCTGAAATATAAACAATAAGATACTAGACTCCTTCATATAAAAAGAACATCGAACTCCAGGCTCAGCTATCCGTCTGTTGATCTTTCACTAGCACGCTGTAATATAAATCACTGAACTCTTCTAATGCTCCAGCTATGAAACATCTTACTTCGCCAGAAAAGACTCTAACTAATTGGTTTGGTAAATCTTGCCTGAGAAATTCTAATATGTTTGAAAACATAAATTACGCTGCCATTCACTTCTCTGTTCATTTAATTAATACAAGGCCTCAAACTCCAATTAAAGCACAATACACATTCCTATGGCCTTAACTACATATTCCAATATAACACGGCTTGCAGATATGATACTCAACACATCTGGCCTAACACTTTGGGGTCCGTGAGTTCGATTCTCACAATCATAATGAACACTTGAGGCAAATCAAACCTCTCTCTTTCCATGCAGCTGACACCATTATATCTTTCCGATATTCACACATAGTAATCTCAGTTACAGGCTAATCTTGCCTTTTCCTCGTAAAAACATAACTCAATACCAATTAGCTAGTTCTCTCTGCGGATCTAGAAGATATTAGTTCGACGGTGCACTTATACGTTGGTCATCACTGCCATGTATTCCTATAAACGTGCTACATGCAGGAAAAAAAATACCTTACTAAATTTTATTTCCCAGACCAAACTTTAGGCTGTGTAGCCTTCATACTAAAAGAGTCTACATCTTGTACCAAAATGGAATACACAGTTACCTTTAGACATATATATCCTCATCTACACCTAATCATTTCCCTCTTTCCCATCTTATAAAAAGGTAATAAAGTAAAATATAAAAATCAGGGTTCCAAACATGCATTTCCCTGAAACATGACACTAATCTATAAAAATACAACATAGCTCAGTCACAACAAGACTGACATTTACATTTACATTACATTACACTGGGATCGAATTAGCCTAATTCCTTCTATCTAAGCATGCCTATAATTAAAAATGAACTTAACTGGTAGCGTCTCAGTTTCTTCATGATTCCAGGCCACAGCGTCCAGCAAATTACGCCATTATTGCACCAAACTGCATGGCGTTATCAAATACTCTGCAAGTCTTTTCTTCTCTCTTCATCATTATGTAATAGTGCTTCGCACACACCATTTAATTGTACCGATACGATGACGACGGTTCGTACCAGTTCTTCGCGAAACCGAACGCGTACCGGACACGGTATTTGCACAAACCGTATGCAAATTACGCATACGCGGGTACGGAAATATCGACAGTAACTATCGTTTTATTGATATAATCCCATGTCACCACCGCACTTTGACATACGTGATACCTAATATTATTTATATAGCAAAGGTAATTGCTCTGTTAATATACTATGCACACTCGTAACTGCAATCTAACACTTGCATTCATGTAATGCATATTTTCAGAAAGGAAAACGTTTCAGCTTCACAAATTTACTACTCATATGTTCAAACTGGTCACTTAAAAAAAATTACTTTCCTATACCACTGGTTTAATATCAGAAACACCGACCCGCGCGGTTCACACTTCAAAAGCAGAGTGACTTTCCATGTCCAGAGGCTACTATATACACCAAGCTCCCGGTATTAGTCATGTCTTAGGGGATTCCACTGACGCGATGACGTTACTGCTCACCCACTACTCTGCAAAAGCGCTGATTCAATAAAAATATGTTAATTACTTTATTAATTCAAATTAAGTATTGCAACTGTCTACAGGTAGTTCTTTTAATGTTTAACTAGCTTCTATTTTATATTAAAACCGTGGAGTCGAGCTTTATAACAAATTGCCTGATAAATAAAGAGTAGTGCAGCACTGTAAATTTAGAAGTTGGTAAGACTGACTTAATTTGTTTTGTAAATCCCTTCATTCTGCCATATCGCTTCCAGGGCTGTGATTGGTCCTTTATAATCGGCCGCTCTCAAACACTCTTGTGCATCCCCGAGTGACTCATACGGAGTACGCGACATTTTCACTGTTGCTATGCTTAGATAAGAAGCTATTACTGATGTCACCCGATGACGGAATACTGCATTACGCAACTTCTAGGTCGCATCATGACTCCCTTCGAATATGAACTGCAAAATATTACAACATATTATATAATTGATATTTGGGGCATATATGATATGGCACAATACCAAATACCAATTTTCACGTCTGTAACAACTTAAGTTTTTATTAGATGTAAGTATCCTCATACAAATAATTCAATTAATTTTTCAATTCTTTCAAACCCCCCTTCATTGGATTTTCCGAAATCAAAGGGATACGTGTTCTTTTACTTTCAAAGGAGATTCCCAATACCAATTTTCACGTCTGCAACATCTTTCGTTTTTGAGATAATAGTATCTACACACAAATAATTCAACTAATTTTTCAATTATTCCCTCCCCCCTTAAGTGAATTTTCCGAAAAATGCGTATTTCTTTATTCTGAAAGGAGATTCCAAATACCAATTTTCACGTCTGTAACATCTTCAGTTTTTGAGATATCAGTATCCTAATAAATATATTCAACCCCCTTTTCAATTATTTTACCCCCCACCCAAATATTTTTCCGAAAACAAAGATACATGTTTCTTTATTTCTAATAGAGATTAAAAATGCCAATTTTCACTTCTGTAACATGTTCAGCTTTTGAGATATACTGTATACTAGCTGAAGTAGGCCTACCCGTGCTTCGCTACGGGATTCTCAGAAAGACTGACCTTGTGGTTTTCCAAACTGAAGTCAACATTGGTCATTACAAAAACGTCAGTAGGAAAGTAGTGATTAAAATCAATCTTATCATATAAAATACTCAAACAAATGAAAAACCGGACATTTTCTCACTTTTAACGAACAGTACTTCGGTGCCGTTCTAACAGTACAAAGTTCCAGAACAGGAATTACCAGCCGCAGCCGTTAACAGTTCTCTGCCATTACTCCGTTAAATATACACACTGCTCATTCCAATCAGTGACTCAGAGTAGGGATAGAATAACTCGAATGCTATAATGAACCAGTGTGTTACGAACCAGTAGTATCAGAAAATTTATGAACCAGATGAATGGCACGCTAAAGAAGAAATATATTTTACTTCCCGCCAATATTCAGACAGGCTGTTACTCGCTAAAGAAGAAAGTTATCTAACTCCCCTGGTACTTCCCGCCAATATTCAGGCAGGTTGTTACACTCGGTACGACCGGGTGAGTTGGCCGTGTGGTTAGGGGCGCGCAGCTGTGAGCTTGCATCCGGGAGATAGTGGATTCGAACCCCACTGTCGGCAGCACTGAAGACGGTATTCCGTGATTTCCAATTTTCACATCAGGCAAATATTGGGGCTGTACCTTAATTAAGGCCAGGGCCGCTTCCTTCACACTCTTAGCCCTTTCCTATCCCGTCCTCGCCATAAAACCTATCTATGTGGGTGCAACGTAAAGCAAATTAAAAAAAATAGTCGGTACGCAGCAGTAATCCTATCTGCCGGAGTTGAGTGGCAACATAAGTCACAAAGCACATCACAACAAACAATGGTCAACGTAATGTTATTGTTGATCAGTTTTATGAGCTTTCTATATTGTAGGCCTTCATAATTAGTTTTCTTTCAACTCTGTGATATTAGGGCGTCTTATAAAATTAGTTATAGCATGGACTGTAGTTCCTTATTCTCCGAATTTACCTACCGATTTTCATTCAATTCTGCTTACCCGTTTTCTCATGACTCAGCGCTGATATGGACTTAATAACAAAAAACCCAAAATCATGAATATATCTGTGATCATAGCCGGTACAGTAACAATGTAGCGGACACAAAAGATCGGAAATATAATACTATATAACTTTAGTTATGTGGTATTTATCAATATGACCACTGATATCATACTGTATATATATATATATATATATATATATATTTATTTATTTATTTATTTATTTATTTAATAATAAAGCCAAGCTTTCAGCCAAATTGCATTGGCTTTCATCAGGGCATGTGAAGTTTTGCCTCCGACAGTGAGCAAAGAAATTCTCCTAAGGAACGTGGAAGTCATGCCCGTACTATCCACGGCCTTCCCCACTAACTGGACTCAAGGATCGTCGCGCTGTGCTGTGGTGGTTGGGAGGGAAGTTACTGATTCACCGCCCTCTGTCGACAGTTTGAGTGCGTTCCGCTTTGCCATGGTGGTGTTATGCATGTATTTCTGCAGTACAGGTGTCCATGTATTTGATAACTTGAAGCCGGCTTCCCTATTGATGTTATTTGGGCCAGTGGTGTATACTGAGGGCTACCAAGGCTATCAGTGAAGCCCATACCTCAAATGCGAGCGATGGAAATCTAAAGCACATTATATTGTAAGCATCTGCCACATTGTTCCATTTGCAAACCTTGAAAGCAATGAGAAAACACGTCGCACGAATTTCTGAGAACAAGGCTTCGGAGACTGATATTGAAGCCCAGACTCTCGTCCCTTCCCATCGACTAGCCTCACGCGGCTTGCTGCTGTCTGCCTACAGGTGCGGGGACCGGCGGAGGATAGCTGTGCTAGGCTTCGGTCCGTCAGATCGCCACTGCTATCACCATGCGTTACTCATCATATATACTTCCTCACCTCATCCTTCTGTCTTAAATATATAGATAACGGAGTGCTGGTATTTCACTCCCGTTTACCTCTACATCATTGTAGGAAGATACTGCAGGGCTGCTGTTATAGGAGTAATATAGTTTTCTTTTTATTGGTAGATTGCTAAAATGAAACGCAATCTTTCAGGTTTAGTGTTCTATTTTGTTGGTTGGAATCGAAACGGTGATCATGGGTCGGACACCACCAATGATCTTCCGAGGAAGATAATTAACCATTGAACGATGGGTAAGACCGCTGTAAAATTGAACATTGTTATTTAACGATTATGATGAGGATGTTAATAATAATAATAATAATAATAATTGTACCGGGCGGTACCCCTCCACGCCGCTAATTCAAACCTTGCGCCAGTTGAAAATCCTCTGCTGGAGGAAGTCCGAACTTTATCTAATGTATTAATTTTCAAGTTACCCAGAAGATGTCACTACTTGGAAATTTTGAAGTTTCTGAACTGGGTCGTTTTCGACGTATTTTTGTTTTGCTTGTAGTAAGAAGTGTGAACTTTCTCTTCTAGAGGACATTACTGAAGAACTACTATAGTGCACCCTAGTGCAAGGTGAAAGAACTGTTTTTTTTGGAGAAATTTTTATTTCAAAAGTTTGTTTCTTGTTAAATTTCTTTCTGGTATTGTTTAAGTTGGTGTATACCCCTTTCTTTCCCCTTGTTTTGAATTTAGCCAATCCCGAATTTCTTTAATTAATTTATGACCAATAAGGTGTTTCTTCTTCAAATTGGATATGCTGCTTAACCCTAACCAATAAATGATTGTGGGCGGGTGTTTTCTTTCCTGAAACGCCTCGAACTTTCCGCGAGAGTATATAAACTGCTGATTTTCGGGTCTCCACGCCACTTCTGTACCATCTTTCAGTGTGTAAAGTACATAGCAGGGGGCGGGATGCGCCTCTTTCTTCGGACAGCAGTTCAATAACCAGGTAATGGCCGTATAATAACTTCTTTTCTTGCTAGCTCAGCAGTTTAACTCTCGGGGCGGGTCCGAAGCTTTTCCACCATGTAACTTTTCCCTAAAATGTAAAGACTCTTAGTATCTATTCTCTTTTATGCTACATATTGGGATAGAGAGTGCTTAACCCTCTCGAGCTCCCACTCATATTGTTTTGAGGCGAACTTACCTTTTCACAACCAATTCTTCTTTAACGTAATGTAAATTGTTTCCTTCTAAAGTCACCTCGTTAGTATGGGATTAGCCCTTGCATTTGTGGCCTAGAGCCAGATTAGGTTTTAAAACAAAATGTATTAGGAGTGCAGTTCGCCTCCTCTCACATTGGTATTTTAGAGGCCATGTAATTATCCTTTTCTCGCTTAATAGGCCTCAGTAGGTTGGGTATTTTACCCCTGTGTTTACGTCCTTAGAGGACAGCTTGAAGGTCGAGTTAGGTGTGGCCTTTTGATAGGCTTAAAACTTTGAGAGCGGATCGCTCTTTTGAAATTTGTTTCTGCGTGCCTCTAGGAGGTCTTACTGTGTAATTTGGAGCAAGCGCTCCTGGGCATGATTGGGGTTTTCTGCCCCTTTGTTAAACCTTATGTACATGTAAGCTTGGGCTAACTGCTCAAGAATTATGAGTTCGGGGCTCGAAGCCCAAAGCCTGTAAATACTGTTGTTGCTCTTTTGTTGCCTTGCTACTCTGTACCTTCCATGCTTGTTATTTCCTGATTTTGAAAAGAGAATATAACCTTGTTAAATTGTACATTAACTTTAATTTCGTAGTTTGAGACCCGTTCACCCCCCCACCTTCTTTCACCTCTACCTACCACAAAAATACGGTAACAAGTGGTAGCAGAGCGTGGTTGAATGGGTCTCAATTTAGCCCCTTTTGACGGCTAAACATTGCTTTGATCCGAACTCTAACAATTTTCTCAGTTGCTGGAATTTTTTATTTTTCCTGTTTCAAAATTGTTCTGTCATCATGCCCGGCCCTCGCGATGTTCTCCATCTTAACTATTTGCGCAAGGAGGAGTTGATCTATGAATTGACTATTAGAAATGTGCAATCTGGAGGCACGGTTGCGGTAGACACAAACAAGCTTAGAGAGTCCCTTGATTTGCCCATTTCCATCCCCACTTTGGGAGAGAAAGAAATTGACGACTCTCTTTCCACGATCATCGAGAATATTACTGGGCTAGCATCTGTAGTTAGTTTTTTTGACGAAAATGATCCTTCTCCTAATCAAATTAAGCGTGTGCAAGCCAGGCTATTTCATTTTTCAAAAAGAGTTAACGATCTGTTGTCTCTGAAGTTGAATGACGTTCAGAGGAACGAAGCTAGTACGGTGCTTGAAAATATTTCTGAATTATCTAGTAAGGTCACTCAACTGTTAACTGGGGAAGTTCCTCCCAAAACTGATCAACCCGCTACGGTGAATGTAGGTAGCGAGGAAGAGCCTCCTACGGGAGAAGTCAATAGGAAATCCGTGGGAGCTCAAACTATCTCTGCCCCATTGGACAACGAGTCTGAACGCCGTACGTCGTTGAATAATGTACGTTCTGAACTAACTTCTTTGCCACTGAAACCTTTACCTACTATGTCACCTGGGTTCAGCAGCTTGCCTCATCCATTAGCAATGTTGCTCAGAGGTATCTCTAAGTTTTCTGTTAATACCACCAGTGAAGTTATTTCATTCTTAAGGTTTTTAGTTGAATTTCAGGATCATGCCCTTGTTTTTCTCTTTCTCCGTGTCAAATTTTACAGATAATTTATCCTTATGCAATTGGTATTCTCTCAGATAAAATAGTAAGAGCCATTGCCGAACAGTCATCTATTGAAGATTTTCATGCACATCTGCTTGCAAATGTTATTCCTGCTCGCGCGAGGTCATCTCTGATTCAGAAGTACTATTATCGAGTACAGAGATTGGATTAAAATCTGGCTGATTTCATACAAGACAATAAGTTCTATACTAGGGTGTTTGCTCTTCACTTCCCTGAGGATCAGATTGTACAAGCTATTGTGGAAGGCATTTCACCATCTTATAGGTCATATTTGTGTTTCGCGGCGTGCCCGCAAACCTTCTCTGAACTTGAAGCATTGGCCGTCTCAGCGGAAGGAGTTAGATACGCCGATTCCTTGCGTGTCGCAAAAGAACCCCCTCCTTCGTTTAGTAATACTCGGCCTCCACCTCGCCGACCAGTCACACCCCGTAAATGTTATGCTTGCGGGTCGCCTGACCATCTTCGCAATAAATGTCCATTGGTCAAAACTAGTAGGGCAAATAATGGAGCTGGTTCATCACAAGGCTGTTTTAAATGTGGGGCTTTCTCACATATCGCCAAGAATTGCCCAAATTCAAATAGCACCCCCTCCTGCTCAACCTCTGGTGCAAATTCCACCAATGCCAATAATAAAAAGTGACTAGTGGCTTCGGCTGAGTCGACTAATCCATCTTTCCGAGGCTCAGCCCCTGGTAAACAGATCGAAAATTCAGAGAACGTTCAATCTGCAAATCCATCTTTTGAATGCCCCAAAGAGTGTCTTAGGATTGCGGCGGATACCCCCGCACCGGTCCCCTTTCTCAAAATTGAGTTAAATAATCAGCCTATAACAGCTCTATTAGATTCAGGCAGTGTTTGTTCTATTATTTCGGCTGAATGGTATGCAAAATTGAAATCTGTTTGTAAACTTCCTGATTATTGTTCCTCTTCGATCCAATATGTTTCGGCTAATTCATCTCCATTAGAAATTCTAGGTTCTTTACAGGTCAAAATTCGTATTTTTAAATGTACATGGAAAATCAAATTGTTTGTGGCTAAGCACTTGTCTTGCCCCATCATATTGGGAGCTGACTTCATTTCTCACACTGGTCTTGTGCTCGATCTTCAGAGTAAGTCGTGTACATTCAAATTTGCTTCCAATTGTAAAATCCCCTTGTTAAAATGTAATTCTGCATCATGTTCATCTATTTCGCCTACCCAGGATGAGATGTTGTTAGACCTTAGACATCTACCTGAGGAGCAGGCTGATAGTATTCGTAAGTTGTGTCAGTCGTTTCCAGAGGTGTTCTCTGATACTCTTGGTGTTACTGACCTTATTGAATACAAAATTGAGGTCACGGATTCGATTCCTGTCCGTTTTCCACCTTATAGGCTATCTCCACCAAAAATGAAGGCTCTGAAAGAAATTATCGATCAGATGTTGAAGGATGGTATTATTAGGCCCTCTAAGTCGGCGTATTCTTCGCCTATTTTTCTAGTCCCGAAACCCCAAGATGGCTTCAGGCCTGTCATTGATTATAGGGCTCTCAATCGGAAGGTGGTGTTACAATCTGTGCCCCTTCCTGACCTTCATTCTTGTTTTTCATGGTTTCGTAAGGCCAAGTTGTTTACTATCTTGGACTTGAATCAGGCCTATAATCAAATTCCCCTTGCCGAAGAGTCTAAACATCTTACAGCGTTTGCCACGGATTGGAATTTGTATGAATACAACCGCGTGCCTTTCGGGCTCCCCACGGGAGCAGCTGTACTCATTAGACTGCTAGATAGGGTCTTCACCGACATCAAATTTGAGTACTTGTATCACTATCTGGATGATGTCGTCGTATTTTAGGAGACTTTCGAAGAACATCTAGATCATCTGCGAGAAGTTCTCAATCGCCTTCGCAAGGCTGGGTTAACTGTCAAGTTGTCCAAGGTTGCCTTTGCTAAGCCCTCCATGTCATTCCTAGGGCATATTGTGTCACCTGATGGTGTTGCAGTCGATCATTCTAGAACACAGGCCATCCGTGATTTTAAACCTCCCAAGGACATTAAAGGTATCGCCACGTTCATTGGTATGGTGAATTTCTTCAGGAATTTTATTCCTAACTTCGCTAATAGAGCGGCGCCCTTAAACCTTCTTCGTAGGAAAGGCATCAAATTCGAGTGGGGACCTTCTCAACAAGCCGCTTTTGAAGATCTTAAATTAGCTCTCTGTAATGCTCCTGTCCTTGCTATGCCTGATTTCTCAAAGAAATTCATCGTCCAAACTGACGCGTCGTCGTCAGCAGTAGCAGCAGTCCTTCTTCAAGAGACTGAATTAGGGAGGCGACCCATCGCCTATGCATCTAGGACTCTATCGGCTCAAGAAGCCAAGTATTCCATCTATGAGCTCGAAGGTTTGGCAGTCTTATTTGCCTTAGAAAAGTTCCGTCTCTATCTGGAACATGTCAAATTCGACCTGGAGACAGATAATCAAGCCTTAAGCTGGGTCTTAGGTAGGCCGCGTCGTACTGGTCGTATAGCCCGTTGGGCCATCCGAATTTCTGCCTTCCAATTCGATGTCAGGCATATCAGAGGGACCGAAAATGTTGTTGCCGATGGACTCAGCCGTATGTTTTCCAACGACGTCGAGACCCATGAACCGGTCGACAGTTCATCACCTCCCGAGTCCATACTATCTGATGTTAATGCCATCTTAACAGATGCTCCCATGCTCTTTAGGGATATCGAGAAATACCAACGTGAAGATCCGACGCTGGCTCCGATAATGGAAACCCTTTCTTCTGGGGAACATGTTGTCCCTTATGTACTGAGGAATGGTGTTCTATGTTGCCCTTCGAGGCATGATAAGATGATGAAGGTTGTCGTTCCAGCTGTTCTTGTACCTATGATCTTCAAGTACTATCATGAGACCCCATTAGGAGGGCATCTTGGAATCTTTAAAACTCGTGAAAAGATTCGTGAAAGGTTCATCTGGAAGGGTATGGACGGTGTAATCCGTGAACTAGTAAAAGCTTGTAAATCTTGTTTGCTTAGTAAACCCACCATGTCCACCAAGGTAGGCCTTTTGTCTTCGCATCAGGCTTCGCGCCCCATGGAACGCCTGTATATTGATTATATAGGACCCTTCCCCCAGTCAAAGGGAAATGCCAACAAGTTCATCTTTGTATGCGTAGATGGTTTTACAAGATATTCCTGGTTATTTCCGACTAAGCTGGCTACCGCTCAGTCCACCATTACTTGCCTAAATTCTATTTTTGCTTCTTTTGGTCCGTGCCAATATATATTGTGTCTGATAATGCTAAGGCGTTCACATCAAATCTTTTTCGTAAATTCTGTTTTGACTTGTCCATCTCTCATGTGACGACTTCTGCTTATTACCCTCAACCATCTCTGGCTGAACGGGTTAATCGTAAACTCAGGTCCGCGCTTATTGCCTATCATCATGAAGATCATTCTAGGTGGGACACGTCCCTGCATTGGTTAGCTTTTGCTTTGAATTCGGCGGTTCATGAATCTCACAAGTTTACCCCAGCTTCGTTGATGTTCAAGTTCGTTCCCAACACGCCGCTCTCTAACCTCTGGTCTCTGAGTGACATTCTACCCGAGACAATACATCCGGATAATATTAAAGATCTTTGGAAGAAAGCTAAAGCCAATCTTAAGGTGTCTCATGAAAAGGTTAGGGAAAGATATGATCGTGGACGGAGACCCACCAATTTGAAGGTAGGTGACCAGGTGATGGTCAAGAATTTTGTTCCCGCGGGCAAGCTTGCCCCCAGATTTCATGGGCCGTGTATCATTCTCGATTTCCTTACTCCCGTTACCTTATTATTAAGTAATCCAGCCACCGAGAGGATATTTAGGGTTCACCTGTCCCAGGTGAAACCGGTGTAATTTTTGTGTTAACTTGCTTCATATAATTTGAAAGGAATATGAAGGTTATATATATATATATATATATATTTTGAAGGTTTTCACCTTTAAGGCCTTCCGCCCTTGGAATCTGTTTACTTTGTCTGTAACCATTGATTGTAAACCTTCCCCGATTAGTTAAACTGCCATCCTGTCCTTGCCACGGCAATTACCACGCTCCCGTCTCCTGCTCCCCAACACACAGTGGCTTAGAGGAATGAAATAAATATCTCCACGCCGCTGGCCACTCATCTCCCCCACTGAGACTGTACCCTAAAAATGATAATGGTCCAACAAAAATTCTGCCGCCGAGCTTTAATGTTTCAGTGCCCCCGCAGCAGAGCGGCGCCGTACCGCTCCTGAGGCAGGGTACGGGCCCGCCCTTCTCCTGTGAGGCCAACCTGTGTACGGTGAGCCGGAGTCCTCCTCCCGGCCAAGGCTGATGTGCGGCGCACAACCTGTAACTTGCCCGCGACCCGCATGTTCGCCGCGGGCGCGGCGTGCTTCAACTCCCCTACTCCTCTCATAGTGCGGGCGAGCGGTATCTCAGGGTACTTGAGGGGTCCGAGCGGCCTCCTCTGGACACAAGCTGCAGCGGCCGGTCTGGCCATCCAATTTAATCAACTACATGGACATTTACTATCAGCAATTACTACACTTGGGAATTCTACTGCAATATTTGGTGGACTTAGAAAATTTTTCTTCACTTTCAAGTGTTAAAAGTTTTTCTTCTGAATTCAATTCCTACAAACATAAAGACATTACTTCAACGGTTACTACAAGAATTTTGAAACTGGATCAAACCAAATTTAGAAAATTTTTATAAATGCTTCTGCAATTATTCTCCATATCAACATCATAACTTGGACCTTATTTTCAAACAAATTTCATGTGTCACTCCTGGAGGGACTTTTGGGGGGTGAGGTCTGTACCGGGCGGTACCCCTCCACGCCGCTAATTCAAACCTTGCGCCAGTTGAAAATCCTCTGCTGGAGGAAGTCCGAACTTTATCTAATGTATTAATTTTCAAGTTACCCAGAAGATGTCACTACTTGGAAATTTTGAAGTTTCTGAACTGGGTCGTTTTCGACGTATTTTTGTTTTGCTTGTAGTAAGAAGTGTGAACTTTCTCTTCTAGAGGACATTACTGAAGAACTACTATAGTGCACCCTAGTGCAAGGTGAAAGAACTGTTGTTTTTGGAGAAATTTTTATTTCAAAAGTTTGTTTCTTGTTAAATTTCTTTCTGGTATTGTTTAAGTTGGCTGTATACCCCTTTCTTTCCCCTTGTTTTGAATTTAGCCAATCCCGAATTTTTTTAATTAATTTATGACCAATAAGGTGTTTCTTCTTCAAATTGGATATGCTGCTTAACCCTAACCAATAAATGATTGTGGGCGGGTGTTTTCTTTCCTGAAACGCCTCGAACTTTCCGCGAGAGTATATAAACTGCTGATTTTCGGGTCTCCACGCCACTTCTGTACCATCTTTCAGTGTGTAAAGTACATAGCAGGGGACGGGATGCGCCTCTTTCTTCGGACAGCAGTTCAATAACCAGGTAATGGCCGTATAATAACTTCTTTTCTTGCTAGCTCAGCAGTTTAACTCTCGGGGCGGGTCCGAAGCTTTTCCACCATGTAACTTTTCCCTAAAATGTAAAGACTCTTAGTATCTATTCTCTTTTATGCTACATATTGGGATAGAGAGTGCTTAACCCTCTCGAGCTCCCACTCATATTGTTTTGAGGTGAACTTACCTTTTCACAACCAATTCTTCTTTAACGTAATGTAAATTGTTTCCTTCTAAAGTCACCTCGTTAGTATGGGATTAGCCCTTGCATTTGTGGCCTAGAGCCAGATAAGGTTTTAAAACAAAATGTATTAGGAGTGCAGTTCGCCTCCTCTCACATTGGTATTTTAGAGGCCATGTAATTATCCTTTTCTCGCTTAATAGGCCTCAGTAGGTTGGGTATTTTACCCCTGTGTTTACGTCCTTAGAGGACAGCTTGAAGGTCGAGTTAGGTGTGGCCTTTTGATAGGCTTAAAACTTTGAGAGCGGATCGCTCTTTTGAAATTTGTTTCTGCGTGCCTCTAGGAGGTCTTACTGTGTAATTTGGAGCAAGCGCTCCTGGGCATGATTGGGGTTTTCTGCCCCTTTGTTAAACCTTATGTACATGTAAGCTTGGGCTAACTGCTCAAGAATTATGAGTTCGGGGCTCGAAGCCCAAAGCCTGTAAATACTGTTGTTGCTCTTTTGTTGCCTTGCTACTCTGTACCTTCCATGCTTGTTATTTCCTGATTTTGAAAAGAGAATATAACCTTGTTAAATTGTACATTAACTTTAATTTCGTAGTTTGAGACCCGTTCACCCCCGCACCTTCTTTCACCTCTACCTACCACAAAAATACGGTAACAATAATAATAATAATAATAATAATAATAATAATAATAATAATAATAATAATAATAATAATAATAATAATAATAATAATAATAATAATACTAATAATGGTGCATGGCATCTACATAGGCTTAGTGGTGACCTAATAAGGATAAAATGAATGGCGAAGACGTCATAAACACCCAGTTCCCAAGCCAGGGGAATTAACAGTATGAGGGGGTTGATTCTGAAAATTGAACCGGGGCCGTCGGACCAAAGGCAAGCATTCTATCCATTTAGCCTCAAAGCTGGACTTCAGTTTGCTAAACCTTAGGCTACCAACTCGATTGATCAGGTGTTGAGTATTGGCGGTGCAGAGGCCAGGGCAGTAGCTTGTGAAGCAGCCTAGACAACACAGCGGGCAACTCCCTTGGCTGTTGGATGGAGCACAAAATTTTTATGGCTTGATGTTCCCTAAACCAACTATCGAAAAGGGGTAGCCTAAGTCTAGTGGTAGCCCACGTCTTGATACCAGCATACGCCACTGATTTGGGCGCAGCTCTATGGCTTCCCTCACAAGACGAGCATAGAAATCTTTTACAGGCGCGAAGACCTTCTCCTGTTCAAAGAGGCTTTCATGGTCTGTACTGTAGAAATGTTCTGCTATGGCAGACTGGCTTATAGCGTTCTCCGTGGAGGATGAAGGAGCGACATTCTTTACCGACATGATGTGCTCTTTCACCCTGGTGCTAAGAAGCCTTTTTGTCATGCCAATATATGAACAAACACAACCACATGGAATTCCATATACGCCCGGTGTTTCCAGATGTGGTTTTTCTTTGACTGGTCGAAACAGGGAATTGAGCTTCCGGTCTGTGGTAAAACTGGAATTATATTGTACATCTTAAGAATGCACCCTATTCTGTCAGTTATACCTGCCACGTAAGGAAGGAATACTTTTTTCTTTTTGCTGTAGTCCTGGTTGGTACTATCCAAGTTAGGCTCCTTGACCTTCGCAGCTCGTGTTATGTATACAAGGATGACGTGCCATGCCATTAAGACCAATCGTGAATGCCATTGGTTCTGCGACCCATGAGTTAGCCCGCTATATTTCATCACTGCTACAGCCAGAAACGGGGAACAGAACATCACATTAAAGATTCGAAACATTTCTTGCAGAAGTTACGTGAACTACGGGTGGACGAAGGTGACATCCTGGTAAGCTTTGATGTTACGTCACTTTTCACTAATGTACCTGTAGAAGAAACACTTGCTTACATCGGAGAATGCCTGTCTGAGGACTTGACCAATCTGGCAGCAGTTTGTTTAAAATCTACTTACTTTTATTACAACGGGGATTATTACGAACAGACAAGGAGCAGCAATGGGTTCACCTTTGTCACCAGTGGCTGCTAATATTTTTATGGAACACTTTGAGTCTACTGCATTAACAACAGCGCCATTGAAACCTAAGTGCTTCTATCGTTACGTGGATGACACATTTCCGGTCTGGCCACATGGAAGGTAAACATTAAATGAATTTTTAGAGCACCTAAATTCCATTAACAGTAAGATCAAGTTCACAATGGAAGTAGAAAAATGAAGGTAAATTACCTTTTTTGATCTGTTAGTATAAAAGAAGAACGATGGTACACTAGGCCATGCAATGTACAAGAAACCTACACATTCTGAAAGATACCTTCATAAGTCTTCACATCACCGCCCCTCCCAAAAAGCAGCTCTCCTTCGAACGTTATATACTAGGGTGAATAATGTTCCAGACGATGATAACCGCTCGAGTGCATTGAGAGAACTGACAGCATCCATGAAGAAAAACGGCTATACGTCAGGAGACATAAGACGAGCTGGAAGATCAAGGAGCCTAACTTGGATAGTACCAACCAGGACTACAGCAAAAAGAAAAAAGTATTCCTACCTTACGTGGCAGGTATAACTGACAGAATAGGGCGCATTCTTAAGAAGTACGTCTCCCATAGCAGAACATTTCTACAGTACAGACCATAAAATCCTCTTTGACCAGGCGAAGGTCATCGCGCCTGTAAAAGGTTTCTATGCTCGTCTTGTGAGGGAAGCCATAGAGATAGAGCTGCGCCCAAATAACATCAACAGGGAAGACGGCTTCAAGTTATCAAATACATGGACACCTGTACTGCAAAAATACATGCATAACACCACCATGGCAAAGCGGAACGCACTCAAACTGTCGACAGAGGGCAGTGAATCAGTAACTTACCTCCCAACCACCAAAGCACAGCGCGACGATCCTTGAGTCCAGTTAGTGGGGTAGGCGGTGGATAGTACGGGCATGACTTCCACGTTCCTTAGGAGAATTTCTTTGCTCACTGTCGGAGGCAAAAATTCGCATGCCCTGATGAAGGCCAATGCAATTTGGCTGAAAGCTTGGCTTTATCTATACTAATATTATAAAGAGGAAAAATTTGTTTGTTTGTAACGAATAGACTCAAAAACTACTGAATCGATTTTAAAAATTTCTTCACCTGTAGAAAGCTACATTACCAGTGAGTAACATGGGCTGTATTTCATTTTGAAAACAATTCGAGGTGGGGGGCAGGGGGGAAGATATAAAAATAATAGGCTAATGTAGACAAAATATCGAATTTGTCGTATAAGGACGAGACAAAGCTCAATTTAATCCTCTTGGCACAAAGAACAAAACTCGGTAAGCCCTACGGGCCCGGAAACCATGTTTTAGGGCCCTAAAACCAACCGTTACGGAGATATTGGCACCACACTACCCCTGCTCTAGGAATCAGACAAAAGAAATGAACTGCCGTAACCATGGCAACGTCAGCTTCAGGATTCTAGAGCAGCGAGATTATGCATGTACGTTTGGCATAGCTGCCAACCAAAATTGGTACACATAAGACTTACTATCTGGAAATATATACTGTTGTGTAAGGAACTCATAGGACTCCTTTGGGTGGGGATGGAAAGGGGGCGATTTATAAAAATCTTACTATATATAAAATGGATGTGTGTTTGTGTAAATGACACATCTCCTCCTAAACGACTGGAGCAATTTGAACCAAACTTGGTACACGTATTACTTACTATTAGGAGACGAGCACTGTGGGGGTTAACCATCCCTAGCGCCCTTAAGGGAGGGGTTCAGGGGGGTTAGTTATAAAAATAATCGAGAATAGTGTCGAATTCATAGTTTTTGGGGTCGCTGAGTTGAGAAGTAATACTCCAGAAATTTTTAAAGTGCAAGTTCAGCCCCCTTTTAGGTGGGCAGCGAAGGGGGTGAGATATAGAAATAATTAAAACAGTTTCGGATCCATAGATTTCAGGGTCTCTGAGATGAATAGTAATACTCCCGATATTTTACAAGTCCAAGTGGGGGGGCGGAGGTGAGATATAAAAGTAATCAAGAAACTATATATAAAAATCTTATCTTATTCTTCTTACTATATATAAAATGGATGTATGTGCGTGCGTGTGTGTGTGTGTGTAAATAACACATCCCCTCCTAAACCACTGGAGCAATTTCACCAAACTTGGTACACTTATCAGTTAGTATCAGGAGACAAACCGCGTGGGGGTAAGACACCCCTAGCACCGTTATGGGTAGGGGGCGAGGGGGGTAGTGTAAAGATAATCTAGAATAGTATCGTATCCATAGTTTTCGTGGTCGCTGAAATGAATAGTGACACTCCGAATTTTTTAAAGTTCATGTTCAGCCCCCTTTGGGGTGAGGGTGAGGAGGAGCGAGATATAAAAATAATCGAAAACAGTGTCGAATGTACAGTTTTCGGGGTCATTGAGATGAATTGTGACAATCCAGATTTTTTCTCTCTTAGGGGTGGGGGCCGAGAGGCGGACAGTCTCATTGGCAGTTGAAATCCTGTACATCGTATCTATAGTGCGACGGGTAAATACATGCAGTTATCACTTATTAATTTTTGACAGGATCAAATACTTCCCAGTCGATTCAAGCTTCCATAAGGACGAAGTTTTAGTCGAAAATTAAATAATCTAAAGCTTGAAATCAAACACATCTAAATAATTCTAAAACTACATAATAGATCGTAACATATCAATCTGCAAGTCAAAAAGGAATTCTATAAAAATTCGCTTCACTCATAACTAACTGGTAATGCAAATCTCAAAGGTAAATATTCAGAAACCATCCGGGCAACGCCGGGTACTACAGCTAGTTATTATTATTATATATATATATATATATATATATATAGTGGCTTTAATCCAGTTCATTTATTTCTTTATGTTAATACAATAAACCACGAAAACCTACGTTCATTAATCTGTACGTACTCTTTATTTACAAACATATTATGTGATTACCCCAATGAAGATCTTTCCTTTTACTAACACCTAGGTACTTACAATGAATCCCGTATGGAACATTCACTCATCAACGCAGTAATTAAAACTGAGACGACTTTTCCTATTTGTGAAACTCACAACCTGACTTTTAATACCGTTTATCTTCATACTATTGCCTACTGTCCATCTCACAACATTATCGAGGTCTTTTTGCAGTTAGTCGTTTAAGTGCGGCCAGTATCCAGTATTCAGGAGATAGTAGGTTCGAACCCCACTGTCGGCAGCCCTGAAAATGGTTTTCCGTGGTTTCCCATTTTCACACCAGGCAAATGCTGGGGCTGTACCTTAAGGGCACGGCCGCTTCCTTCCCACTCCTAGCCCCTTCCTGTCCCATCCTCGCCATAAGACCTATCTGTGTCGGTGCGACGTAAAGCAACGTTTTGCAGTTGCTCACAATCACAATATCATTAGACCTAATCCTAAGCCAAAACTTAGTGAAATTAAAGACCTTCCAAACATTGTCATTACATACGTTGAAGATAACAACGATGATAACATATCTGCATATTACGAACATTTGAGGCATCTGCGGGAGTTAATTATTAAAGAAAAGGATGTAAAAGGAAGACAATAAAAGATCAGCAGTTTCTTCAAAACTGTAAGCGTGTCAAGTGTTATCAGTGAAGGTGTGCCTTGGTTGCCATGTTCTAATTCTGTACTTCACTAGTTATTCTGTATATTGTAGGGCCTAATACTGTTATTTTTTTAAATTTCATTTCAATATAGGCACCTGAGCCAAGGCTCTTCTTGGTGCAATACAAATAAATGACAATGGCAGCTATATTCACAATCTGATTACAAAATAAAATACAGTAAGTATATAATTTAACATGGTGTAAGAGATAAGATAGGACAAAGCTTCCTAACCATAATTACCATACTACTTCAGGTATTTAGTTACATTACTTTTGAAGATAGATAAAGTTGGTAACATTTTTATATTTTTTGGAAGCGAGTTATACATAGTTATAGAAAAATGCCAAAGAGAGTTTTGACCATAACTAGTGGAATGAATCTGATTGTAGTGAATATTATAAATAATTCTTGTTTCATAATTATGAATCTGTGAATTGGTAATTACTGATGTGTTTGAGCGGACTAATTTGTTTTGAATTTTATAGATCATAATTATAGAAGCCTTTATGCGGAGGTTTGGAAGTGATAATATATTACAATATTTATACAGATCTTTAGTCGGTGTCAGAATGGGCAGTTTGAAAATTATTTTTAGTGCTCTCTTCCTAAGGACCTCTACCTTTCCAAATAATTCTTTATTACAGCATGCCCAGACATGTATCATATAAGAGATGTGGCTTTCAATAAGAGCATAGTAAATACCCTTCAACAACCCACGAGAAAACTTATATCGCAATCTACTGAGGATACCAATCACAGGGATAATTTTATTACAGATAGTCTCCACGTGATTACTCCACGACAGATTTTCATCTATAATCAGTCCTAAGAATTTAGTACTGTGCACTTTCATCACTCTTTGATTGAAGAAAAGCAGATTTTTATCCAAATTTAATACATATAAAGGTTTGTGAAAATTTATGTAGTTTGTTTTTGTTAGATTGATAGTTAATCGGTTGGAATTAAGCCATGTTTCAAGTAATCGAATATCCTGCTGCATATTTTGTTCAAGTTCATGATTGCTAGAGCCTGTATAAAAAATATTAGTGTCATCAGCAAAAATGGATAGTCTTCCATTTTTGCATTTCTGAAATTTAAAATACTGTACTGCACTCGTTCTTTTTACAACAGGGTGTTTAAATATATACCTTGGCTCATTTCATAAACTATTATGTTTAATACGGACAACCTAGGGCCCCAGTTAGTCCGGAGGTGCTATTGTATGGCTTTCACTGAAGTCTCTTGTCTCATGTAATGCTGTGGCAGTATGGAAGGTGCTGGGGTAAAGGTGATGCTGAGTAATAAATAAGGCCCGGATTTAAAGAAAAAGTGCGCATATGCAAATGCATATTTTGAACGTTAGTGCTTATGTAGATATATTTTTCTCTCATGTGAGATCGATTATCTCAGATTTATGAACGAAATGAAAAATATAATGAACTCTATATATATGTTGTACATCCCTTGGCAACACGAGAAGCCTTCCCTGATGATCACTATCGCAGGCGGATAATGGCCCTTTTCATAACATCTATTCCCTTCATTCTGACATTCAGTCCATAAGCAAGTACATACGTGGAATCAGGCAGTCATAGCCAGAAGAATGTTCTAAGCAATCATTGCCAGTGTACAAAAAATGCCCAGTTACGTCCGTCGACGTAGAACGACCATTTTCAGTGTATAAATTAATTCTGTCCGACAACAGAAAGTCATTGATCCGTGAAAACATAGAAAAACTGTTAATAACCTGCTGTTATACATAATTTTGCAAGGAATGAAACACTTTTATAAATTTAACACTGAGTTAAATTAAGTTATGCGTTTGGTAAGTGTATTTTGTTTTATTTAATGCATAGTTTCGTGCAGATTTCAACATTTTTAGTGCATATGTGCATGCATATTTTTGGAGTTTTTAGTGCATATGAATCCGGGCCCTAGTAATAACATTCGGAATGCAACTAGTATGTCTGAGTTTTACGAAAGCTGTTACTCAAGGGGGCAGCCGTGCTGCAATAGCACTTTCTGATCCACTGATGACAGCAATGGCAAACTGCAACTCCTCATCTTGCCTAGCACGCCTCACCTTGTTGTTACCAGCGATTTTCCTATAACCGTATAAGCATCGGTGGTGATAATTGAGGATCCAGCCAGTATTTGGGTTGATAACCTAAATCTCTACGCACCTCATCCGAATCACTGGTGATAAATAGCAACAAATATGAAAATAAAAACAAAAAAGAACAGAATATGTACAGTATCAATGTGTGTAGCGTGAATTGTCGCACACCATATCGCACAGCAATTCGTAGTCTATTAAACTAGACCCACGTTAGCCGTAATTATTAGCTGTTTTCTTGCTACGGCGAATTATGGGAAGAAGATTCCCCATAAATATAAAATATTTTATTTGAATAGGTAACATCGAGTCGGAGTTGCACGTGGCGTGTATGTAACTTAGTTGGTGTAGCTTGCAATGTCTATCAGAGAGGGTAGGAACGAGAGGAATCAGTTCCTCAAGCTCTTTCCTAGTCTATATAATAACAACTAATAACCAATAGAGCAACTTCTACGGGCGCATATGGGATAGCAGTCATCAGGGGAGACCAGAATCCTGTTCGTATTATTCAACATATTTAGGGATTATTAATGATAAATAATTTTATCCACTCTGAGATTTCGGAAACTTACAATTCATTTACCTTTCGTAAAAGAAATCTACAGTAAGTAGAAAAAAAAATTGCGAAATTGGGAGGCTTGTGCGGCCCAATGAAGCAGATAGTGGAGCTCTACTGTAGGTGCAACCATATCGAATGGGTATCGTCGAGAGAACAGAAGAACAAGTGGTTCATTTTTAAAATGCGAAACTACGGGAAACGTTCTTCATGGTTGCCGACAGTGGGATTCGAATTCGAACCTACTATCTCCCGAATCCAAGCTCACAGCTGGAATGGTTAATCGAAAGGCGGGTACTAGCCTTTCAGAAGTGGCAAGGGCGGCAGTCTGGATGATTGACCGATGTGACCTAATAATACTTACTAAGTCAAATAGCCCCCCCCCCCCCCTGGAATTCTAAAAAGTTTGATGTTCGACTGTTTAATATCATACCAGATTATTTCATAAACTGAACTTGCTCACAGTCATCTAGCATCTGTTATAACCGGAAATTTCTGTAAACAATTTAATGTTGCTGACGTTATATTGGTTTTTATATTTGTACCGGGAGGTACACCTCAACTCCACACATTCAAAAGAAGCGCCTTAAAGAACTCGATCTGGCAAACAAAACGCTAAACAGCTACTGCATGAAGTTGGGACATTAATCAGAAAAAGTCACTACTGAATAACTAAATTGATTGGATTTATTTTGTTTTGTTTTGGTGTACATCAAGAAGTTGGAACTTTTCTCCATAGATGTCTACAAAACTGAGGTCACGCACTCTGGTGCAAGGTGGAATAATTTGTTATTGAAATAAATTTTGTGTTTATAGGTTTTCTCAAGTAAATTAACTTTCATTTTTTAAAACATATATTTCAAGGTTTGCAACACTTCCTTCTCTTCCTGCCAGCTTTGGTGTCTGGCCAATAAAATTTTTTCTGTAATTATTTTTCAGCCTATCACAGGCTTCTTGTTGGTTTTTGGGTGTAACTTTTGATTCTGCCAATAACATTGAGAGGGTGTGTCCAGATTAGTCCAGAACCGTCCCCTCGCGTATTTAAGTTGCGGTGTTTCAGGCTACCTTGTCTTTGGGTCACCGAATTTCTGAGAGTGTGTGTGTTAAGTCAGGAGGAGGGGCGCCTCATTCTTCGCCAGGCAGTTCAACCGCCAAGGTAATGGCCACCTGTCTTATTTTTCTGTAGCTACCTCCGCAGACTCACACGAGGGGAAGGTTCTAATTTCTAACTATGTAACCTCCTGTTTAAAAAAATCCTCTTTCGGCTGATGTAAAATTTCATAAAATCTTAAACTGTAAATCGGCGATAGAGAGTGCGTTACCCTCTCTAGTTCCTCTTCAACTTAGTTTGAGGTGACTATGAATTTGTAACCTTTTCTCTTTTCTGTAAAGTGTTAAATTAACCTCCATTCTAGTCACTTCAGTAGCTTGGGATTAGCCTCTGCATCATCGGGTCGAGAGCCCAATTAGGGTTTTTAATTTTCTAGGAGTGCAAGTGTACGCCTCGATTCATTTTGTGTTCGGGCCAGTAATTTAACCTGTTCTTCTTTCCACGAAGGCCCAGTAGTTTGTGTAATAGATACCCCTGTGTATAAATTGTAAATTTGGCCTAGTTAGGCCAGAGATTTGCAAATTTTGGTGTAATGTTGCCTTAAGAGGGCTGTAAGAAATTGGTTAATGTTGGAGAGCAAGTAAACTCTTTTCTAAGTTTGCTGTAATATTGAGAGGTGCCTTTGGAACACCGTAAATTCACCAAAAGAGTAGCGTTACAATAATGTTGCGAAGTTTGGGCTGGGAAGACCTGGGAGATAGAAGACGAGCTGTTCGACCAAGTGGTATGTTTTGAGCAGTCAGTGGAGAGATGGCGTGGCATGATATTAGTAGACGAATAAGTTTGAGTGGTGTCTTCAAAAGTAAGAAAGATCACAATATGAAAAAGTTGGAATTCAAGAGGACAAATTGGGGGAAATATTGGTTTTTAAGAAGGGGAGTTAGGGACTGGAATAACTTATCAAGGGAGGTGTTCCATAAATTTCCAATTTCTTTGGAATCATTTAGGAAAAGGGTAGGAAAACAACAGATAAGGAATCTGCCGCCTGGGTAAAGTAAGGGTGTATTCTGCCCGAAGGCAGGTCTGAACCTCCGCAGAGGTGTGCCTGAGCCGGAGTGTACATACGATAAGTTGGCCATTTCCTTTCCGCTCCTCCATTCCTTTACACCCCACCTACAGCTCGTGGCAACCCATACAAATCTTGACCACGCCCAATGTTGCTTAACCGGAGATCTAATGTGATCCTGTGTTTCAAAACGGCTACGGCCGTTGGCCGCCACCTGGGCGACTGCCCTAAATGCAGATCAGTAGTGATGGATTGACCGAGACTACTGTTATTCAATTATTAACATAACCAAAACAAAATCTTGACATATAACCAGTAGCCTACGCCTCTGTGTTGTAGTGGTTAGTGTGATTAGCTGCCACCCCCGGAGGACCGAGTTCGATTCCCGGCTCTGCCACAAAATTTGAAAAGTGGTACGAGGGCTGGAACGGGGTTCACTCAGCCTCGGGAGGTCAACTGAGTAGAGGTGGGTGCGATTCCCACCTCAGCCATCCTGGAAGTGGTTTTCCGTGGTTTACCACTTCTCCTCCAGGCAAATGGCGGGATGGTACCTAACTTAAGGCCACGGCCGCTTCCTTCCCTCTTCCTTGTCTATCCCTTCCAATCTTCCCCTCCCTCCGCAAGGCCCTTGTTCAGCATAGCAGGTGAGGCCGCCTGGGCGAGGTACTGGTTATCCTCCCCAGTTGTATCCCCCGACCCAATGTCTGAAGCTCCAGGACACTGCCCTTGAGGTGTTAGAGGTGGGAGGGAAAAGCCAACCCTGGAGGGTAAACAGATTAAAAAAGAAAGAAAGAAAGAAAGAAGGAGAGAAACCTATAACCAGTGTTATACCAACATTTCTATCACTATCAACATTATTGTTATTATTATTATTACTACTACTACTACTACTACGCCGCACTCCATCACAAGGGGGTTACGCCAACAAACATACATCGGAAGGAAGTGATCTCTGTCCCCTACATAATTAGGCATCTTTAATAGTTGATTTAATTGCATTAATAACTAGATAACAAACAAGTGTATATGAGAACATGTAAGCCACTTACGGGTGTATTGAAATTCCAATTCCTTCTTCTTATTTCGTGAATACGAAAAACCACACCCAAATACTAAGCAGGTATTCACCATTCTGCCACACAGTAGTTTGCCAAATAATTAATGCAATATATACATAAAAACAGCATAAACTAAAATTGCACATAACACTGTAACATGTGTAGTGACGTAAGATGGCGGTGGCTGCAAGTTTACGGCTTCACTAGCACCAATGCTACGAGATAGAGCGCTGTCAGTCTATTTACTATATGTCTGTGGAGATGGGAAGGTTGGAAGCGATAGACAAGGAAGAGGGAAGGAAAAGGCTGTAGCCGTAGGTAGCCTACCATCCCGACATTTGCCTGGAGAAGAAGTGGGATACCACGGAAAACCACTTCGAAGATGGATGAGCTGGGAATCGAAATCCCTCTACTCAGTTGACTTCCCGAGGCTGAGTAGACCCCGTTCCAGTCCTCGTACCACAGGGCGAGTTGGCCGTGCGGTTAGGGGCGCACAGCTGTGAGCTTGCTCCGAGAGATAGTGGGTTCGAACCCCACTGTCGGCAGCCCTGAAGATGGTTTTCCGTGGTTTCCCCATTTCCACATCAAGCAAATGCTGGGGCTGTACCTTAATTAGGCCACGGCCATTTCCTTCCTACTCCTAGGCCTTTCCCATCCCATCGTTGCCATAAGACCTATCTGTGTCGGTACGACCTAAAGCAAATCGTAAAAAAGTCCTCGTACTTCAAATTTCGTGGCAGAGCCGGAAATCGAATCCGTGGCCTCCAGGGGTGGCAGCTAATAACGCTAACCGCTACACCATAGAAGTGGACGACAATAACTAGCTCAAAAACAAGAGAATAGGCGTTTGAGAAATGTGGTGTTACAGAATGCTGAAGGGGAGATGGTTAGAACGATTTATAGGACACATCTTAAGACACACATGACTTGTTCAGTTAGTTTTTAAGTGAAGTGTAGGCGTTAAGAACGTTAGCGATAGACCAAGACGTGAATATGACAAACAGATTAGAACAGATGCAAGATGAAGGAACTGTATAGAAATAAGTGTGGGTGGTGTTGTCGCATATGGAAAACTGCGTGTTAGTGTGGTGAAGGACGGTGTTGTGTGCGAGTTACAGGAATATTGGGGAAAGCACAGATCCTCAGTTCCCAAGTCGAGGAAATTAACCGTTTATGATTATAATCCCTCGACTCGGCTGGGAATCGAACCTGAAGACCAAGGCGCAGACCTCTCTGCCACGCAGTTTGACTTTTTAGAATTCAAATCCATCATCGCACCTTCGTCTCTCCGAATTTCAAATAGTTCGTCCGCTAATTGGTGTTTTTTTTTGAGACGATAAAGGGCTTTACTTTTAATTATTGATTTATTGCCAGTTGGATTGCTTTAAGTGAGCAAACGATCGTTTCAGTATTAAATAGAGATTTATAGCGAAATCTACGACTTCCTTTATTTTTTGCATCTTGTTGTCATACCTGTAGGACTAGAAACACTTGAAATCAAGTTGCAATCAAACTACGGTGTCCAACCGACTCGTAGTAGTACTGTGGGAGCTCAATAGATAGCAGGCAAGTTCCCCTCCAGCCAGAGTCACTGTAGACTACTTGGCCACACTGCACATACAGAGTTACTATATTTCTAGTGTTCCCAATGCTATCGCTTGTGCTTCTGTCCTTGACTTCTATATGGAGATAACGCCGGAAGTTTCGCGGAAATTATACGTCAAAGACCGTTCCGATTGCTTGGAATTGAATAGTTTATCAGCGAATCAGAGACGTAAGAAGGATGAAGCCAAGAGTGAAGCAATGATAACGATTTTCAACAGGTTTTAGCTCTATTTAACTGTATATTTATTTATAGACGAATAAAAAGCTAGGTCAAGAAAACATGTAATAGCCTACGGTGCTTCAGCTTTTTCCCTAATAATAGGTCTATTGAACTCCCGTTCTTGCAGTTTGATGGAGAGGATTCGTGACCTCACAACTCCTTTGACCGAAGTGACCGAATTGACTAACATGAAGACTGAGCAAATAGGCTATGACAAGAATATCTTGCATGCCTTCCTACTTTTTGCATTTAGAATATATTTGGTTTGTTCACCAAATGTCCATTTCCATCTTTTCTTATTCTAGTAAGCTATCTGGAGTCGTAGCGGAAGCTGGATCTAATTTTTCCATAAGGAAACATATTGACATATGGTTTTGCCATGCCAAGCCTTCACATGCTCGCTTTCAGCAAAAGTAAAATATCCCATAGAATCAGACTAGCATTTGTACCAGTTCTTCGCGCGGGAATTTGTAGTGAATTACATGTTTCCTTCGGGAATTCATGCGAAAAGCATGGCTCTATTCACAGGTTTAATGCGATATGTTAAAATGATATTTTCCTACTTAAGCGCGTTGCAGTAACATAAAGTATGATGAAGCTGAACAAAGTCGAGAGAGAATGAGGATGATTTCCGAATTTATTGTACGGTACAGTTCCTGGTACGAAGTTGTGCGAAATTCTCCGTGTGCATGTTGTGGCGTGGCGCTCTGACGTTGATGATACCTCCCTTAATACACTGACTGACAGAGCAAATGCAACACCAAGAAGGAGTGGTCAGAACTTTATGCCAATTGCAGGGTAGACTGACGTCACTGAGGTATGCTCATGGTGTGAAATGCGCCGCTGTGCTGCGCACGTAGCGAACGATAAATGGGACACGGCGTTGGTGAATGGCCCACTTCGTACCGTGATTTCTCAGCCGACAGTCATTGTAGAACGTGTTGTCGTGTGCCACAGGACACGTGTATAGCTAAGAATGCCAGGCCGCCGTCAACGGAGGCATTTCCAGCAGACAGACGATTTTACGAGGGGTATGGTGATCGGGCTGAGAAGGGCAGGTTGGTCGCTTCGTCAAATCGCAGCCGATACCCATAGGGATGTGTCCACGGTGCAGCGCCTGTGGCGAAGATGGTTGGCGCAGGGACATGTAGCACGTGCGAGGGGTCCAGGCGCAGCCCGAGTGACGTCAGCACGCGAGGATCGGCGCATCCGCCGCCAAGCGGTGGCAGCCCCGCACGCCACGTCAACCGCCATTCTTCAGCATGTACAAGACACCCTGGCTGTTCCAATATCGACCAGAACAATTTCCCGTCGATTGGTTGAAGGAGGCCTGCACTCCCGGCGTCCGCTCAGAAGACTACCATTGACTCCACAGCATAGACGTGCACGCCTGGCATGGTGCCGGGCTAGAGCGACTTGGATGAGGGAATGGCGGAACGTCGTGTTCTCCGATGAGTCACGCTTCTGTTCTGTCAGTGATAGTCACCGCAGACGAGTGTGGCGTCGGCGTGGAGAAAGGTCAAATCCGGCAGTAACTGTGGAGCGCCCTACCGCTAGACAACGCGGCATCATGGTTTGGGGCGCTATTGCGTATGATTCCACGTCACCTCTAGTGCGTATTCAAGGCACGTTAAATGCCCACCGCTACGTGCAGCATGTGCTGCGGCCGGTGGCACTCCCGTACCTTCAGGGGCTGCCCAATGCTCTGTTTCAGCAGGATAATGCCCGCCCACACACTGCTCGCATCTCCCAACAGGCTCTACGAGGTGTACAGATGCTTCCGTGGCCAGCGTACTCTCCGGATCTCTCACCAATCGAACACGTGTGGGATCTCATTGGACGCCGTTTGCAAACTCTGCCCCAGCCTCGTACGGACGACCAACTGTGGCAAATGGTTGACAGAGAATGGAGAACCATCCCTCAGGACACCATCCGCACTCTTATTGACTCTGTACCTCGACGTGTTTCTGCGTGCATCGCCGCTCGCGGTGGTCCTACATCCTACTGAGTCGATGCCGTGCGCATTGTGTAACCTGCATATCAGTTTGAAATAAACATCAATTATTCGTCCGTGCCGTCTCTGTTTTTTCCCCAACTTTCATCCCTTTCGAACCACTCCTTCTTGGTGTTGCATTTGCTCTGTCAGTCAGTGTATCTTGCCCTGTCGAAAAGAGTAAAACAGCTCTTTAGTTTTTCCCATTACCCCCCTTGAAGTGACATGCACAATATGTCACACGGGACTTGGACTAAAAATCCCATTTTTCGTAATCATCTGCGTTATTATCCGTTGTACGATAAATACGTATATAGCGAATACAAGTGCAGTACATTTTCAACATTTTAAAAGTAGACGCAGGGGCGGCCGTAACCTTATGTGCTGAAGTGCTGCAGCACATTGTCTGTTTGAAAAATAAATTACTTTAATAATATTATCTACAATCAAATACAGTGCATTGAAAAAGACGTCATGCAAAGAATGGGAAATCATTCAACACCCCTCACAACCAAGTCGTGCGCTCCTCGCCGGGTGGCTGTGCAGATCACGGCTCAAGGAGAATTTCTAAGCTTTTTTCCAGAAAGCAGGAACTCTGGCTTTTTGCGCATGCGTGCCCAACTTTTCCGATGTGCTGTGGAAACAACAGCCAATACTTCACTTCACAGCGATTTGTTTGACCACAGAGAGGCAGCGCTGGTCACACTTGCACTTCAACCGAAATGAGAACGTAACTTGGCGGTAGCATTTAAGAAGGGATCGCTCAAAGCAAACGGGAAAACAAAATACTGTAGAGGAAGCCATCAGCTGTTCCCACCAGATCTTTTAATACTCCCAACTTGCCTATTCCATAGACACATTTGTAAATCAATGAACTGTACAAATTGTACTTTTTATGTTGTCAAAATAAGGACATGATATTGTGATTTTCTTTTATTACAAAATATCTTGTTTATAAATTTCACTATAACAACATAACGTAATTCGGAGTTACGACGTTGCTAGTTTTATTTCAATGACTTTGGTAACATTGAGAAGTCCTGTTTTTGCGCGCTCACTTCAGGTGTTTCTGAGTTCGTGAATGTTTTGTCTTTGCAGGTGTTATTGTGTGTATAATTAGTTTTGTATGAGGAAAGTGTATATGTGTTGGGGTTGTTTGCGTGTTTGTTCAATATGGCTCAATGGAGAGCCTCTTGAAAACCACACATGTTTCTGAATATTTTTATTTTTTGGAGGGGGGGATGGGTTACAGCACACAACTGATTTTCTGCTCCAGCCGCCACTGAGTAGACGTGATAATAAGCTTTTGCCATGTCAAGAAAACAAGGTGAAATTCTTTATATTTCGCAGAGGACCTTGGTCCGCGTCTTCAGAAGAAAATCTCGACTGTTCACGAGAAAGACTTTTCCATTTCTTAATTTGGTTCATATCGACTTCTGAATGTAACTTCCGATTCATGGTGTGTGCATCAGTGAATAGATAATAATCTTACGCCCTGCATAACGGTACTTAGGACTATGACGGAAAAAAGTTACACCGTGTACGAAATACTGAAAATTAGCAAATTATTAAAACATATGCTCGGGCTAGGTAAGTTAGTGAGCAATAACATAACATAACATAACATAACATAACATAACATAACATAACATAACATAACATAACATAACATAACATAACATAACATAACATAACATAACATAACATAACATAACATAACATAACATAACATAACATAACATAACATAACATAACATAACATAACATAACATAACATAACATAACATAACATAACATAACATAACATAACATAACATAACATAACATAACATAACATAACATAACATAACATAACATAACATAACATAACATAACATAACATAACATAACATAACATAACATAACATAACATAACATAACATAACATAACATAACATAACATAACATAACATAACATAACATAACATAACATAACATAACATAACATAACATAACATAACATAACATAACATAACATAACATAACATAACATAACATAACATAACATAACATAACATAACATAACATAACATAACATAACATAACATAACATAACATAACATAACATAACATAACATAACATAACATAACATAACATAACATAACATAACATAACATAACATAACATAACATAACATAACATAACATAACATAACATAACATAACATAACATAACATAACATAACATAACATAACAGCTGGAAAGTTAACATCAGTTAATGAGTTTTGACTTATTTATTTATTTATTTATTTATTTATTTATTTATTTATTTATTTATTTATTTATTTACTGGGATATGTACCCGTTATTCGCACGGGAATTGATAATAGATTTCACGATTCCTTCATGAATTTATGCAAAGTTACATGCCTGTATTCAAACGTTTGATACGGCATGTTAAACTGATATTCTTCTACGAAAGCACGTGACAGTAACGTGAAGTACGATAAAGCTGAACAAAGTGAAGACAGAAAGGGGTAGATCACAGAGTTTATTGCACGATGCAGTTCCTGGTTCGAAGTTGTGCGTAACTCTCCCTATTTCTCGGTTATATATTGTTGTTCATCTGAAACCGGGTGTGGCGCTGTGCCTGAAGACTCGTGAAACAAATCATTGACGATAACTTCCCTTATTACTTTTTCTATCGAAAAGAGTAAAATGGCTTGAAATAACATGACAGCCTGTAAAGCAGTCCATTAATGATAATTCCCTTGTTATCCTCCTATCGGAAACGTGCACATGAGAAAAACATTTTTACAAATTGATTTTCATTAAGGCTGGTAGTTTTCCATTAAGTTCGGTCATGTATATTTTTCGGAGGCTAAAATCACTGTTTCGACTTCCTATAAACCCCCAAACCAATCCGGGATTTAGAATTAATATTGACCCTAATACCTACCCGTGGACATGTAAAGTTTGGTAGAAATATATCCAGTAGTTTTCAAGTTATAAGAACTCAGCCAAACTGACACCAAAGCTAAAAAAATATGCAGATGGGCATTATTACTCTTGAAATGGATAACTGAATGAAAATATCCCCAAAATAGTCAATGTGCAGACACACGGTCGTTACGATTTTATTTATATAGATTTACAGAGCGGGGTGGCCGCGCATGTTAACGCACTACGACTATGGAGCTAAACTTTGTATTTGGGAGATGGGTGGGTTTGAACCCCACCGTCGGCTGCTCTGAGAATGGTTTTCTGGGGTTTCCTATTTTCGCTTCCAGGCAAATGCTGGGACAGTTCCTACTCACAGGCCGCAGGCCATTCCTTCCACCTCCTTATACAATTTCATTCACCGTCATTCTTTTAATCGTAACTGAGATCGGCAAGAGAAAGGACATCCAACCGTAGAAAGTAGGCTATAGTAACTTATGTCACATAAGTTCATTTCACTTCATCCCCGATCCGGTATCAGAAAACGGACTAAGGGATAGAAATATAGTATCCGAGAACATGACCGTCTGGCCTGGTGCAGATCTTTCTCTTTGACGCTCATGGCCGGCCTGCGCGTCTAGGTGTGAGATTATGATGATGATGATGATGATAAGGAAGGGAGAGGGTGAAACCCGATGTCGACACATAGCCTACTCCCATCGAACAACACCAAAGGGTCTGCTCAAGGTTTAATGGACCTGGCACCTTAACGATCATGGACACTCGTAAATTGTAATGGATTCACTGTCTAAAGTAGCCTATTTAAAGTGTCTTTTATTTTATCTTATGTTTTGTAATTGAATATCGATATCACTTTTGTGTTGCATTTTACGTAGTTAAGTGTGTGGGAGGGCCGTGAGCCCACACTTCACCACTGATAAATAAATAAATATATAAATAAATAAATAAATAAATAAATAAATAAATAAATACATAAATAAATAAATAAATAAATAAATAAATAAATAAATAAATAAATAAATAAATAAATAAATCTTCTGCAGCCTTTCACACAGCTGAGGGGTCACGGGTGCGAACTGTTGTACCACATGTGGATTTGGCCCTATTTTACGGCAGGATGCCCTTCATGACACTAACCCTATGTGGAGGGATATAATCACTATCGCGTGTTTCTGTGGTGATTGGTAGTGTGGTGTGTTGTCTGGATATGAAGAGGAGAGTCCCCGAGTCAGAGGAATTAATCAGACGCAATTATAATTCCCAACCGGCCTGGAATCGAACCCGGGAGCTTCTGAACCGAAAGCCTCAACGCTGATCATTCAGCCAAGGAGTCAGACAAGTAAATAAAATCTACCAAAGAGATGAATGAAATCTTTTTGAGGTTGTCACTTCTTCAGTAGGGAAGTAAAGTGCCTCCCTCTGGTTTGTATTTGACCTATTAAATGGCAGAACTGATGACTCTGACCTACTTCATTGTTTAAATATACGTGCATTTGTTCATTCATGCAGAAAATATTTCCTGTCGGGCTTAGTTGCTGAGATGGTTGAGCTCTGGCTTTCTTAGCCCATGGTGGCGAGGTGATGTTTGAAGGTTCTTAAATACACCAGTACCGTGATGATAGATTACTGCTATGTAAGAATACCTACAGTAACAAAATTCGGGCACCTTGGCATCTTCGATAACCGTAAAAGTAATAAGTGGAGCTGTGTGATGTGTGTTGGGTATTCAACCCGAAGGCTAGTCTGATCCTCCACAACTCCACCAACAGCTGTCATAGATAACCTAGAGGTCACTGAAGAGGCACACTAGGGAAATGAAGAGTGAGGTAGTTTCCCGTTGCTTTCCTCACCGGACCAGAAGTTGCTATTACATATCAGTCTGCCGAGTCCACCGAAATGCATGCACCAACCGACCCTATGAGCGATATTTTCACACCGTTCATAAGAGGGACTGGCTGCATAAGGAATGGTGTTACTAGCATCGCTCATACCTCGGTCACTTTCATATTGTCAAAGCAAAGGATAAGACTGAGACAGGTTAATGAAAGTAAAAAATTTATTCTGGCCCATACCAGAAGATATAATGCACTGTAAGAACTACATCTCGCCAGCAAAGGCATAGTAGAGCTTAAAAGCATTCTTCTTTATCTGTTTACCCTGCAGGGTCAGTTTTTCCCTCGGAATCAGCGAGGGATCCCACCTCTACCCCCGCAAAGGCAGTGTCCTAGAACTTCAGACTCTGGGCCGGGGTATACAACTGGGGAGGATGACCAGTACCTCGCCCAGGCGGCCTCACCTGCTATGCTGAACAGGGGCCTTGCGGGGGGATGGGAAGATTGGAAGAGGGAAGAGGGAAGGAAGCTGCCGTTGCCTTAAGTTAGGTACCATCCCGGCATTTCCCTGGAGGGGAAGTGGGAATCCACGGAAAATCACTTCCAGGATGGTGGAGGTGAGAATCGAACCCACCTCTACTCAGGCTGAGTGGACCCCGTTCCAGCCCTCGTAACACTTTTCGTGGCAGAGCCGGGAATCGAACCCGGGCCTCCGGGGGTGGCAGCTAATCACACTAACCACTACACTACAGAGGTGGACAAAAGCATTGTTATTTAGAATATCAAAACGTGATTGCTTTGAGATATCCCATTACAGTAATGATTAGGTCTACACCTTATTTTCACTTTTCGTCAGGGCCAGGGAAGACCAAATCTCCTTGAATACCATCAATTCTCCCCCCATTACTTAGTAATGCATGGTTATTTTCAAACTGTCGGTTTGCATTCTATCCATACCGTGAAGAGACTCTACTTATCGGTACATCATTATGCAGTTAACTTTTAACTCACAGGTTGGCAGAATTTTTCGTAATTTGCGAGGAGGTGAACTATTGCCAATGTTCATATTTATCGTCTCGTGATGATCACTACTGATAACAGTGATAACTTACATATCGGAATGTAGTTAATGTATGTTTTATTCCTTTTCGATTGTGCAAGGCTATTACGATAATATCAGGTAAGTAGAACAGAGACTCGTTCTTCTTCCTGGCCTTCTTCTCAGTTCAGTGAGGTCGGCACTGGATGTAGATGTGACGAAGTTTTAAGGCCAGATGCCCTTCCTATTGACGCCAGGTCTATGTGGAGGGATGTACTCACTGTTGCGTGTTTTTGCGCTGGTTAGTGGTGTGATGTGTTGTATGCAGATAGAGAGATGTACGGTATATTGAGAAGAACATAACACCCAGTGTCCGAGCCAAAGGAATTAACCATACAGAGTTGAATCGGCTGGGAATCGAATCAGAGCTTCTCAGTCCGGAAGACCAGTATGCTGGTTATTCAGCCAAGGAAGCGAACGCAAATAGAATAGTGGCTTATGCAAATAACGTATTTAATAACCAACCTGGTTTAGGTTTACACCAAAGTTTCATGAAAATATTATCTAAGTAAGCGATCACTGTTGTTGCTACTTGCATTGAGATATTCCTGGTCTAGAAAGCCAAGAATAACGGCCGAGAGGACTCGTTGTGCTAACCACACGACACCTCTTAATCTGCAGGCCTTCGGGATGGGCAGCAGTCGCCTGGTAGGCCAAGGCCCTTCAGGGCTGTAGTGCCATGGGGTTGGTTAGTTTGACATTGAAATATTGTTTGTATAATAATATTTGGTGATTTTCATTAGGAGCCCACTCGCTGTTTGATCTCTTAAAATAACAATCGTGATTTTTGCAAGTGTTCATATTGGCAGCAGTGGTGGGTCTTACTTTCGTACTTGTTTTTCAGAGACCAATTTTAGATAATTTCAGCTATACACCAATGATAGAAAGGTGTAAAATTGATCAATGTGGGATAACGTAGAACTGGAAAGATTTATGTGAAATATTGTTTTCCTTTTTCTTCTCGGTGAGTGTGAAGTGAAGTGAGTTACGTTATTGTCAAGTGCTAGTCTGCGATAGCTAACGACGTTATTGTTTATGATGCAGCGGTTATAATAACGTTTCTGTTTTGTTACCGTGTCCGAAGAGGACCTTGAGAAATGCTGTCCTTCAGAATGAAAGCATTGTAATAATAAAGAAAGATTAGTTTCGTCTCGACTACATGTGTGTTTTACAAGCTCCATATACATGTGGCAAACAATATTTTATCTCTTGGCAATGTGATTTTATTTCCGTACGCGGTCTCTGTTATTTCAATTTCTGTTCTGCATTAGTTTAAGCTCATGTTATTCGTTTGATAAATGAAATTTTAATGCAAGTATAAAAAGCGGCTGGTTTAAGGTATGTTGTGGTGCCTTAAAAGTAAACGCGAAGCTAGAATTCCATTAGCTCGCCCGGCCCGCTTGAGTTAGGTAGGGGCACATTCCAGCCTGGCTGCTCGCCTCCCGCCCGCCGTGTCGCCCCTCTTTCTCTGCCCCGTGGGAAAACAGAGGAACAGCGCCACGATGAAAAAAAAAAAAAAAACTGTAAAAAAGAGAAGAAAACCTGAGTTGAATGGGTCGTCACCTACATTCTTAAAGAACCTTCCAGGGTAATTTAAATCTTTAAGTCACAAGCATAAGGTTTAGCTTACTGAGGATGGTAGATACACATCTACTGGGTTGGATGTCAAGAAGTGAAACCATTTGCCCACATTTCCTTAGCGGAACATTGTCAACACATCGTATGTCAGGCTGAGAAGCATCAAACAGGTTTTAGAAAGAGGAGATGAAGCTGCAGTTTCCAATAGAAACAATAAGGTGATGCTGTTCTTGGAAAATATTCCTACATTATAAACAGTTGCTCTCTGGTGGAACAATACACTTTCCCAAACCCTGTGTGGCCGAGGCGTTCGGTTAAGGGCGGGGGCATGTGTTTGATTCCCGGCCGGCTCGGGGATTTTAACCTCGTCTGGTTAATTACTGTGGTTCGGGGACTGGGTATTTGTGTTCTTCTCAAATGTATAAGCTCATTCAGCAAGTCAATTCATAATTAATTATACGAAAAATACAAAAGTGTATCTGGTTGCATGGTTGATAAGTCCAAAAGCCAAAAACATATAAGAAAGAAAAAAAGAAGGCCGTGGAGAAATAAGGAAGAGAGTTCCTCGTTCCAAGATTGAGTGCTTTTATCATAAAATATATGCACGTAAATTAATCTTCAATAATAATAATAATAATAATAATAATAATAATAATAATAATAATAATAATAATAATAATAATAATAATAATAATAATAATAATAATAATAATATGGCTGGATCTGTCAAGTTTATTTTTTCCAATAAATTCTAGCATTTTTATTAAAATACAATTACTAACTAAGTTCGCAAAGAAAGCTGAAGCAAATTTTATATCTGCTGATCTCAAACAATAAAACCTTCAGTTTTAATGGTAATATGAATCTTAGAGTCGATTCTGGAATAGAAAGTTACTGCCGACTTAGCTATTTTTTAATTATTAGACTATTATTATTATTATTATTATTATTATTATTATTATTATTATTATTATTATTATTATTATTATTATTATTATTATTATTCACAACTAATCTGCATTTAGGGCTGTCGTCCAAGTAGCAGATTCTCTTTCGTTTGTTTACCTAGCACTTCTTTAATTTCAAAGAAGTTGGAAATTTATCGAATATCTTCCTTGGTAAATTATTCCAATCCCTAATATTCCTCTGATATGTATATACAGTAGATTCCGTTAGGGAACCTGTATTATTTGTGTCGAATGAGTAAATTTACAATCTCTAATAATGGACCCATTATATTGGTATTAATAGTCCCCTTCCAATGAACAAATTATTCCTTTTCTAAAATTCCCATGTTGTGCGTTTATGTTTTGAAGAAAGGAAAGAAATGGAATACAAATTTTCGCACAGCATCTCTGCATAGTTAAATAATTTCTTTGGTATCATCGCATTCCAGAAAATGCTCTTGTATAACAGAAATTTGCGTTTAATATTTTATATCTCGACTGTATTTTATGACTATTGATCTCAAGTGGTAGAAATAGTCTACAGTATTTCCAGTTTCCACCGAAATACTCACGGATGATCTTCCTCATGTGGTTAGAGTATTTTTTACATCAAGGACTTACGTTCACTTTACATAATGAATAACATCGTTATCTTCTACCCCTCCCAGGGCCTTCATGGGCTGTACAGAGATGACTTTGCTTTGGTTTCCTATATGCTAATGGTGTCAAAAGTTTGTCTCGCAGGAGTCCTATAACGTGCCAGAAACCACTGACAGGAGACCAGTGCAAGGAAGCAAGCAAGCGTGTAGTTTACGTGTTTGTTGACATCGTCTTCGTACACATGGAATTCGATACACAGGGAAAGGTCCCTTATTGAACCTGAAGAGTATCAAGCATTTCTTTCGCCATACATTGCGACCCAACGTAGGTTGGATGATATCCTTCTCAATAGATACTCGACAGGATCACAAGTTTCTTTATCGACCCACATAAATTGCTATTTACGGTAGTAAAAATGCATCCATCTGTTGGTCTGGGAACAATATTTCCTACCGCTTCGGGCGTCAGGATAAACAATAAGAGATAAGAGAGTAGTAGGCCCATTATAAACTAAGAAGCGGACCACTTATTCACCCTAGCGTAAAGAGGTATGTTGGGGAGCCGAAAGCGTAGGGATTGGAACAATCCTATTTTTGAGCTCGCACATGCCATCTTTAAGGACGCGGTCGATCATGGCTATAAGCCACCAAATTAATATTTTAACAATGTGGTAGAAAATAGTAAAATCACTGCCTTTATGAGAAAAGGTAGTTTTATTGACGTGTTTATGTGGACAGACATTTTGTTGTCTGCTATAAGCCTATACACAGTTCATAAGAATATTTCATTCTAGATAGCGTAAGTAGTTCTGTAGCATGATAGGACATCCACTCTCAGGCATACTGGAACAAATAAGGCAAGATTAAAGAGAGAAAAGTCTGAGTTTGTTGCTGGCATTTTGGTTGCGCATTTGTGTTGGAGAAAATCGTCTGACAATTTGTGTACTGTGACTACTCTTAATCATTATTTCAGCTTAGGTTGAAGGAGGTGTTCCAGAACCTAAAGTTCTATCCTGGTAGGCTATATTTGCCGAAGGAACTGTTGAAAAGTATCGGTATATCACACTTAGGTTATCAGAGTGTCGCTATTGTCTGGGATCGAACCACTCAAATCTGGCTCGCTACTGAGGAGCACATTTGACTATTAACGAGAGAGAGAGAGTGAGAGAGAGAGAGAGAGAGAGAGAGAGAGAGATAGTGTATCCTATAATTTAGTAGCCTACAGGGCAGCTGACAAAATCTGATACTGTAAAATATGGAGCTTGATAACTTTTTTAATGCTACTGGTTTAGCGTCGCACTAACTCAGACTAGGTTGTCAGTGGCAATGGGATAGGAGAGGGCTAGGACTGGGAAGGAGGTGATCGTCGCCTTAATTAAGGTATAGCCCCAGCATTTGACTGGTGTGAAAATGGGAAACCATGGAAAAGCATCTTTAGTGGTGTTCGAAATATCCTCACCCAAATGCAAGCTAAAAGCTACGCGGCTCCATACTGCGCAGCCAACTCGTACCTTGATAACTGAAGAGTTGCTAACCAACATTGTCACAGGAGACCATTTTAACAATCGTGTCACGCTGTTAGGGAGTGTTTGATATTTCAGAGTGGTCGTAATTTTCTTTTCCGACATGCACATAAATGCCTACGAATTTCACAACACTGCAGAGATCTGTCTGAAATGTGTAACTCTGAGTCGTAAATCACATTCGGTGGAACAGGGGGTAATCTACAGCGTTCTTAAATTAGGGGTTTGAATCTCGGCACTGACAGAGGCTATCTTCAATTTAGGCTACTGCCTGGCTTTTTTTTCATTTACTGTAGATAAAGGAATGCATTATTCCCAGTACATCTCCACTAGTCCTATTTAATAAAAAACTGAGTAAATGGCCGCGTGGTTTGGGTGACGTAGCTGTCAACTTGCATTCGGGAGATAGTGGGTTTGAACCCCGCTGTCGGCAGCGCTGAAGATGGTTTTCCGTGGTTTCCCATTTTCACACCAGGCAAATGCTGGGACTGGACCTATATTAAGGTCACGGTCGCTTCCTTCCTGCTCTAGCCCTTCCCTATCCCATCGTCGTCATAATACCTATCTATGTCGGTGCAACGTAAAGCAAATTGTAAAGGCAAGTGTTTAATAACAATGATACTACCACATACACCACGATAATACAGGTTATCGGATATTCAGCAGCTCGCGGTGGCGATGACATATCTGTAACTTGTAGCCTATAAATCAACATTACAGTAGGCCTAACATCTCCCGTCAGCGAGATCTACTTCTGTTGCCGCAGTGCTAAGGAAACTGACAAATTGAGGGTCCGCATATAAGATCCTAGACGGATCACTATTCCAAGAATCAACTAGTTACATTATTGTCGTGTTCACATACTGTAGGCTAGTTAATATAAGACCAAAGGTGATCTGGGAGATACGCTTCTCACACGTCTTTGTTCCCAGATTATTTAACTAACCTATTCCAGTCGTTTGGTCTGAAAATGGAATGTATTTACAAGATTTAGGCGTATACTTAATGATTCTGCCACCAGCCATTCCTGTCTTTTTTTAATTTGCTTTCTTTAGCCTATCCCTTCTTTTCATTCTGAAACCAATTTAGCACATTCATGAGCCTGTTATTTAAATGTTGTGGCAACAGCTTGTAATTAAACCAGGTAACGACAAGCTCAATATAGCTAGTTATTTAAATTATAAGTGGCATAATAGCTTCCAGGTAGTAATCATTTTTTTTCTATCTAAATCCTTAGCTCGTTGGTATAAATGAAGAGCTTTTGGTAGATACTGTACCTTTCCTGGCCCATCACATGTCCTTATTGAATCTCTATTCCGTCCCAATAAACCGCCAGATTTGTTAACAAGAAAGATGTAACAATGTTGTCTCTCATACTACACTTTTGTGAGGCAAGCCAGCATGAATTACTGTATTGTGACACAGATTGAGGTTATGCTTGCCTTGTTGATGTTCACCGGTCAGACCAGTGTACGGGTGGTCTCCTAATTGACAAATTGGAGTCTTATTACAGCAGGGATAAGCGTAAATGTCTCACCTCGTGCTTCCATCTGCCACCACCCAGACTGCGCGCGTGCGCGTCTTGCTCCGAAGAGTCACGAAAGCCGCCGAAGGTGCGCGGACGTTAAAGACAAGTGCCTGCCACCCAAGATGCAGCGCGTGCTACGGAAGACAGCGGAATCACACGAAAGTTTCCGAATGTTTACAAGAGACAAATGCCTGCCACCCAAGATGCAGCGCGTGCTGCTGTCCGGAAACCCACGAAGATAGACGAACGTCACAGCGGCAGGTAAATCGTCTGTCTGTAGGGAGAGAAGTGCTCCGCGCAATATTATGAAAGAAATATACCGGTACCGTGATAGTTAACACAAATTCGTTTTAAAATAAGGTTAAGAACAGCAGAAAAAAAAACCCTTTTCGTTCGTCTGTCAACCATTTGCATATTAGAAAATGATTTCGGAACGAGTCCAAAGAACTCAATAATGAAACGAAGTTGTTCTCCCGATGATGGATCCTCATATGCTCAAGGTTCTAATGTGAGGGAAAAGTCATCTCGAGCTGTTCTGAATGCAACTTATTTTATTATTATTATTATTATTATTATTATTATTATTATTATTATTATTATTATTATTATTATTATTACTAGGGGCGTGATGAGATCTGTGGCTTAGGCCCTGGCTTTCCACCCAAAAGGTTGAGGTTCAAATCCCGGTCGACCCTGAGTTGAGATTTTTATTTCAAAAAATCACATGGCGTCAAGAAGGGCATCTGGCCTAAAACACCCGGCGTAAACCAAAGTGAGCCTGGGTGGTCCAGCGACCCCAGAAATATACGGGATAAAATGAATGGCGTATAGCTTTTAGTGCCGGGAGTGTCCGAGGACAAGTTCGGCTTGCCAGGTGCAGGTCTTTTGAATTGACACCTGTAGGCGACCTGGGTGTTTTGATGAGGATGCAATGATAATGAAGACGACAGCGGAACCAATGATGGTTAAAATTCCTGACCCTGCCGTGAATCGAACCCGGGACCCCTGGGACCAAAGGCCAGCACGCTAACCATTTAACCATAGAGCTGGACATAGATGCGATAAGCTGAAGAAAGTTATTATTATTATTATTATTATTATTATTATTATTATTATTATTATTATTATTATTATTATTATTATTATTATTATTATTATATTTCACTGTCAAATAAAAGTGTTGAGTTTATGTTTTTCTCACTTCGTTTCAACGACTTAGGTTCGAGTATTCGGGTGTTCCAATTTTGTTACCAGTTTGAACTACCATTCTGTCAATGTTACAAAAATGAATGAATAAATAAATAAGCAGAATCGAAACAAAATGGTATGATAATTTTTTTGGGTGGACGTCTGTGCTCTTCAGGGTTCTTTTTCATTCTGAAATATGTATACAATATGCCAAAATGTACAGTTGGGAATTTTACATTCAGATTTTTGGTTTGAGCAACGCAGTGAAGTTTATGATCCTCTGCAGTGAAATTTAGACCACTAGTGACACCTGCATGGATTTTTACGAGATGAGTATTTCATCTGGAATGTTGTTCTAAAGTTACCGAAGTTACTTGTTGTAGGATAGTCCATGCGGCCATGCGGGTGCAGTCAGTGGAAGGATTTGCAGTCTGCAAGTGAGATGAGACGGTAAAGGCGTGCTCGGTTTATCTGGAAGGACATTGGTTTGATTCCCCATCAGGATGGTAGCCCACCTGGTGGCTGTGATCGTTAAGGCGTCAATTCAATTTCCCGTTAGTGGAAAGAAATTTCACTATCAGAATGTTAGCCGGCAGGGTAGGAGAGGTGGTTGTATAGACCTACAATTTCTAATAACTAGACTGCGTGCCAACAGCCTGGATTCGATTCCAAACCTCTCCGCAGTGTTCACATGGAGTGTGGGCATATGACGCTGTTGAATGTGACTCGTCCGTCCAATGGAGACGTTAAGCCTTGAGCAGACCCCTTGGTGTTATTCAACAGGAGTAGGCTATTTGCTGATACTGGGTTTCATCTTCTTCCTTCCTCATTATCATCCTACAGTAAATCAAGTCGCCCATGGCCATCAAACAGAAAGATCTGTATCAGGCGAGCCAAACATTTCCTCGGACACTCCCAGGTCTAAAAGCCGTATGATAAATAAATAAATAAATAAATAAATAAATAAATAAATAAATAAATAAATAAACAAATAAATAAATAAATAAATAAATAAATAAATAAATAAATAAATAAATAAATAAATAAATAAATAAATAAATCTGGTTTAAAATAAATAAATCAGACTTCCACTTCAGGAGATGCATATTGCCCTGAGGTTCAGTCAGCCCACACCTGAAATGAGTACTACTTTAATTTCTGGGGTGAAAGCTAGCCGGACATAGACTTATCCCACTTTTGCTGAGGTTACGAATAGTGGAGGCGTTACCTTACATTCCTCCAAGGGCCTTATTAGCATTTATGGAGATACAAATAAACATAGCTCCGGGACCGTGAGTTTATGGAATCTGAACCATTGGAATGTGATTTCAAATAACCCACATGCATTGGACGGGATGTGAAGGCAATCAACTCCAGTTTCTCACCAAGGCAGCCACGGTTAAGAAGGATGTTCTTGGGTTTAAAATTAGATGCATTTCTAATAATATTTCCTGGCGACGTTCTGGAAAATCTTGGATGAAAGCACATTGAAGGAAGTTATGAAAAACTGCCATGCGTGAAATTGAATGACTATAATAATAATAATAATAATAATAATAATAATAATAATAATAATAATAATAATAATAATAATAATAATAATAATAATAATAATAATAATATAATCGATTTTACGTCCCACTAACTAGTTTTGTGCTTTTCGGAGATGGTGGCATGCCGTAATTTTATCCCGAAAGAGTTATTTTACTTACTGGCAAGTTTGAACACCTTCAAATATCACCGGACTGAGCCATTTCCTGTTATGTACGTGTTAATCTTGTACTTTCTTAATTTCTTTTATTTCTCTTTTAATCTCCGTTAGTGTCTTTTAATCTCTTTTATTTAAATATACGTACGTAGACCTATGCATTAAAAGTGGACAAATGTAAGAAAGGGCCTAATAGCCCTAAACTTGCCAGTAGACATGAGATATAACCCGTCGGTTTGGTCTCAAAAACCAACGTTCTGCCGTCTGAGCCACTCAACCAGGTCGAAAAAGGAAACCATAATCTCTCTCTATCGTTATTATGTACTAGCTGAAGTACCCGTGCTTCGTTACGAAATTCTACATTGTATACAGAATTCTAGGTTAGGTAGTGTACACGTTGTGAGCAACATTGTATTAAATTGCATAGCTCTTAACGTTACCCTAGAAACGAGACGAGGAAGTCACCAAACGTCTTTTCTCATATATAGACTGGGTTAGGGAATTTTCATTGTAATGGTAGGCCCGCTAGTCGCTTGCCACAATCAGGTTGGAGAGTTTTTATTATAATGGCAGACACTCACTCTCCACCTGCCTTTTTACATCCTCAAAAAGACTGTCAGTGGTTTTTCCCGACTGAAATGAACATAGGTCATTACAATGACGTCAGTAGAAATAGCGCGATTAAAAGCAATGCTATCATATGAACTACTCGATTAAATGGAAACCCACACATTTTCTCACTTTTAACTGACAATATCTCCATGCAAGTTGTGTAATTCAGAAATAAGCAATGCACACTACACTGCAACACTAAATTAAGTCTCGACACAAGTTGTACAGTCCAGAAATAAGCCATACACACTACACTGCACCACTAAATTAAATCTCCACACAAGTTGTACAGTTCAGAAATAAGCGATGCACACTGCACTGCAACACTAGATTAAGTCTTGACACAAGTTGTACAGTCCAGAAATAAGCCATACACACTACACTGCAACACTAGATTAAGTCTTGACACAAGTTGTACAGTCCAGAAATAAGCCATACACACTACACTGCAACACTAAATTAAATCACCACACGACTTGTACAGTCCAGAAATAAGCCATACACACTACACTGCAACACTAAATTAAATCGTCACACAAGTTGTACAGTCCAGAAATAAGCCATACACACTACACTGCAACACTAAATTAAATCGCCACACGAGTTGTACAGTCCAGAAATAAGCCATACACACTACACTGCAACACTTAATTAAGTCTCCACACGAGTTGTACAGTCCAGAAATAAGCGATGCACACTACACTGCAACACTAAATTAAATCTCAACACAAGTTGTGCAATCCAGAAATAAGCGATGCATACTACACTGCAACACTAAATTAAATCTTGACACAAGTTGTGCAATCCAGAAATAAGCGATGCATACTACACTGCAACACTAGATTAAGTCTTGACACAAGTTGTACAGTCCAGAAATAAGCCATACACACTACACTGCAACACTAGATTAAGTCTTGACACAAGTTGTACAGTCCAGAAATAAGCGATACACACTACACTGCAACACTAAATTAAATCGCCACACGAGTTGTACAGTCCAGAAATAAGCCATACACACTACACTGCAACACTAAATTAAATCGCCACACAAGTTGTACAGTCCAGAAATAAGCGATGCACACTACACTGCAACACTAAATTAAGTCTCCACACGAGTTGTGCAGTCCAGAAATAAGCGATGCACACTACACTGCAACACTAAATTAAGTCTCCAAACAAGTTGTACAGTCCAGAAATAAGCGATGCACACTACACTGCAACACTAAATTAAATCTCAACACAAGTTGTACAGTCCAGAAATAAGCGATGCACACTGCACTGCAACACTAGATTAAGTCTTGACACAAGTTGTACAGTTCAGAAATAAGCGATGCACACTACACTGCAACACTAGATTAAGTCTTGACACAAGTTGTACAGTCCAGAAATAAGCGATGCATACTACACTGCAACACTGAATTAAGTCTCCACACGAGTTGTGCAATCCAGAAATAAGCGATGCACACTACACTGCAACACTAAATTAAGTCTCCACACAAGTTGTACAGTCCAGAAATAAGCGATGCACACTACACTACTACACTAAATTAAGTCTCCACACAAGTTGTACAGTCCAGAAATAAGCGATGCACACTACACTACTACACTAAATTAAGTCTCCACACACGTTGTACAGTCCAGAAATAAGCGATGCACACTACACTACAACACTAAATTAAGTCCACACAAGTTGTACAGTCCAGAAATAAGCGATGCACACTACACTGCAACACTAAATTAAGTCCACACAAGTTGTACAGTCCAGAAATAAGCGATGCACACTACACTACAACACTAAATTAAGTCCACACAAGTTGTACAGTCCAGAAATAAGCGATGCACACTACACTACAACACTAAATTACAATAAGTCTCCACACAAGATTCAGGTTGGTACACTTATTTATATGGACTGTTACATTGTATGCCTCTGAAATCTCGACATTACAGAAGGCAGAAATCGACGGCTTGGTAGCTTTTGAAACGCAGTTCTTCCATACGATGAACAAACTGTCGAGCAAGGACAAGAATTCAAAGAACCTTGAGATGAAGAAGCAGAGGATACTGTAACCGTTCAAGCTCGAAGGTTAGCTGTAACCGTATTTTATCACAAGTATAATCAGGGGTTCGAAGACATGTTGTAGGTGTGCCTTGGCATTACTCAACGGTGATACATGAGGCTTCACTCGCGGGCGTTATAACATTACCACCATAAGAATTTGTAACTTATAACTATTTGAGGCTACTATAAGTCCTAATTTATAGATGAAAGTACTGAGAATCGATTTCAATTGGAAGGATGTTCCGATTTAATTATGTCAGTTCATCGATAAAATATAATTAACAATAATGATAAATAAAATCTTGCAACATGGATGGATAAATGAAATGTTGAACATAATAATCAAACTAGTTTTAAAATGTACATTAAAATACTTTTGTTGGCTATCATTCTCTCACTTATATGGCGATACAATATCATTATGATTCAAACAATGTTGGCAAACCAAATTAATATTAATGTTAAATTATAGCAAATAAATTATTATTGCCAACATGAAAATTGCACCTTGTCCTTTATTCATATTCCATTAATATAGTCGCATAAATCAAGGGACTCTAATTGACAACTTGAGTGTTCACTACATAAATACGTGCAACGCCGTGGAACCTAAAAAGAAAATCAATCACGGAAACTCAAACTAAGTTCTGCAGCTAACCACAAGTAAATAAAGACATGCCAAATAAAAGAACAACATGATCCTGATGTTCTCAAGCTGCTGCACCTAAATAAAATAGGCATTCAAATCTGCACACTGTAGTAATAAACAATCATGATTTGAAATTATCAAGACGTAATAACATCTGGATCCGTCCACAGGCTTTCCCCCGGATAGCTGAAATTCTGCCAGCATCTACAATATTCCACAGTAACACTACTGCTACTCTACCGGAAATAATTAGGTTGTACATTGGGTAGTATGACCCTAGCTTCGCTTCCAAACATAATGCAACTCATACATCGTATTGGGACAACATTATTTCAAAGATTTTCAAGTTGTATGTCTCTATCTATTCATATAACACTAGTTCCATTATTATATCTCGGATTAATATCATAGATGATTATTCACATGTCCATTACGAAAATATTCTTCGGAAAATAGTACCCTCGCGGTACAATTATCAAATCCTAATCGCTTGTCTATTCCACAGTATCACTTTAACATTCGCATGATGTGCATTTCTTTTACTATCTTCCATTATCACCATTCTTGGGATTTCTCGAAGATAACGTTACATCACAAGTAATGCTTATTCCCCAACAAATGTTCCAACATAACCATCGCGCATAATATCATTATCAATTACTTCGACGACCCTAACATTCAACCATATCATATCACTACATATATGCATCATGCCTATTCAAAATATATCATTCAAATATGCAAGCTCATAATTTCCGAAGGAAGCTGTTTCAATTCCAAATACAATATGTGAACTCTACCATCTATATCAACACGGTCTAATGCAATATTTCTTTCATGAAGACTCAGATGCGTTGTATGAAATATCGATTTACAAGGAAAGCTTCCAACCTTGATAACACAATAAACACATTCTAATTACTCCAATACGACTTATTCACAACTAGATTGGCATATTAAATTAATTGGGAAGACCGTATTACAGAAACGATCAGTCAACTCTTAGTAAAATTCCCGTATTACAACCCATGAGTGTGCACTCGAAAACAGGTGAAATTGGCACATTACTAATTAAAATTCTAATCATGACATTATTTAGGAATATTATAAGATGCTAAGAGATGAATGTGTAGCGTCACTCAAGTTGCATTTGTACATGACACGTTATACACATAACCTTGAAAGAAAATCTACATCTACACAATGCACAAGTTAGTAGAATAGAAAGAAGGACACGTTTTTATACTCAATTTATTGGTGAGTTCTTGAAGATACAGTCCAATCATCCTGGTCCTTGGAATATTATCATTTGCTCATGTTAACACATTTTCCAGACCCGCCGGGATTCCACCCGGTTTAGGCCTGCATGACCATACTGGCGGATCTTTCGATATAACAGTTCTCCATCTGATTTAACATCATGAAACCTGCAACTTACATAATTCAATAAGTACAGTATTTCACATCAAAACAGATGTATCAACGTTTTGATACAACACTCGCCTTGTTGTTTTCCTATTAAGAACTATACTTTCTACTCTTACATTTTACTTTTCTTATTAGCATACAATTCAGACAGATTCAACAGATCTGCGACTAGCTTTCATTTCATTCGTGTGTCGATGCTCAATCTCTTTCTTTAATTGTACTGTATAAAACAAAACCTAATTCTGTAATGACAATAATATAGTTGTGTGCGTTTTTATAATTCATTGCCTTATAACCTCTTTTTATAACATTCTGAAGAGCGAGGGACATTCTCCTTGACATGAATGATCTCACGAGCGGGAATGCTAACAATGGAATGCGCCCAATAGTTTATATCGTTTTTTTTCCAATTCTGTCCCGATCGACCGTTTCCTGAACGAATTCTCGATCATCTGTAGATGTTTATAGCAATTAAATAATGCACGATAATGAAGGTGAAACTGACATGTATCATTCATAATATTTAACGCAGTCCACGGCCTGCGTCGTATAAAATGTTATCGAAATTAAACATTACGTATGAGAAATCAATTTACTCTCCTGCCGAATATAGTCTTCTTCACTGAACAGTAGTTGACTTTACTTCAACTTTATACTTCTGGACATTAATTTATTAGATACCACGGGATTCTGAGCTTACGAATTTTCATATTAATATTTACTTAAGCTTATTACTCAATTGAGGGAGTTGCTTTGAATTATCAATGTATCTAACATAAATTGACTGGACGTATACTTTTCACATTATTTCAACCGACTATGCTATCAATGATTCCTTCATGTTTGATTCGGAATCCATTGAAAGGTTATAAAATCCTTTAGTAGGCTACATATTATACGGAAGAGGCGTTTGTTCAGATGGGGACATGCGATACACCATTCAGAATTCATACAAGAAAGTAGCAGAAGGTTTCTTTGCAGGAAAGACACCACGTTGACGACCGAGGTACAGCTTCATCAAAAACTCGTGACCCCCATATGGGTTGGTGGTGGTAGAATACATCCCCAGTATCCCCTGGCTGTCACAAGAAGTGACCGAAAGAGGAACACCCAGGGACTTTCATCTTGAAAACGAGGTCTGGCGACTATGGAACACATAGCAGAGCATGGCATTGCTTCCAATTACTTTTGCCAGGCCCCTTCCTATCTGACCTCCGTGCCACTTACAGGTTGCGAATGGACATGAATACAAATTTATATTATTCGTATCAGTTTGTAGCCTACATGGTGTGGTTGATTAAGGTGTTCCTCTTGCTTAAAATATAAAATCTTTTCATAATATTCACCTTTAAATAAATACACTTGGTATATTACAAAGAAGCGATACCGGTAGCCTTGACATACTCGGAGATGGATAATTCGCCTCTATCGAAGGGAGTGAAGCTTGTTGATTTTCGTAATAGTTGACATATTTTTGCAGTTTGTTTCATAGCAGAATTTATTTTTTATGTTTGTATCAACCTGCAGTTTCTTTAAGACACCTATAAAAGTATAAATATCTGGATGTGCTGAATAAAAACATGAATTAAACTTCTTCTTTATCTGTTTACCCTCCAGGGTCGGTTTTTCCCTCGGACTCAGCGAGGGATCCCACCTCTACCGTCTCAAAGGCAGTGTCCTGGAGCTTCAGACTCCGGGTCGTGGAATACAACTGGGAAGGATGACCAGTACATCCCCAGGCGGCCTCACCTGCTATGCTGAACAGGGGCCTTGCGGGGGGATGGGAAGATTGGAAGGGATAGACAAGGAAGAGGGAAGGAAGCGGCCGTGGCCTTAAGTTAGGTACCATCCCGGCATTTGCTTGGAGGAGAAGTGGAAAACCACGGAAAACAACTTCCAGGATGGCTGAGGTGGGAATCGAACCCATCTCTACTCAGTTGACCACCCGAGGCTGAGTGGACCCCGTTCCAGCCCTCGTACCACTTTCCAAATTTCGTGGCAGAGCCGGGAATCGAACCTGGTCCTTCGAGAGTGGCAGCTAATCACACTAACCACTACACCACAAAGGTGGACATGAATTAAACTTCGAATGAAAATTTTCGGATGTGTTAGTAGTTTGTTCCACAGAAGCACATTTTAGTCCATATAAATGGCCGAAATATTGCATCTTACGATATATACAAACTGTCACAAAATTCTATTAGTTTGTCGGAAGATGGCACATTGGAAATTATGACATCTGTAAAACAGGCTCTTAATAAACCTGGATCTAGAAAACTTAACTCAAATAAACATCTTAAGAGCTTTCTTCTATTATCAGAAGAAAGATTTCGTAACTTAGTTGTCAGGCCTATACTTTGTATTTTTCTCCACCATACTTACCCTAAATGAAAGCGGGAGGAACATTTGGAAATATCGTTCACACTGCACTGTGTAGGCCTATAGCAATTTCGAAGTTGGCAAATATGTCAGTGGCATTAAAACTTAAATTTAACTTACTACACTCATTCATTGAACGTGGAAACGTGATAATGCTATTCCATATGTAGCATATGGTTTGTTCTTAAGTATCATAAACACTAATGGTGTGTAATAGCTATTCTTAAAAACATACAAGGTGAATAACTGTAAGAATATGTTTCGTACAATAGCGGAAAGTTCCATCAGTGTATACACGCTTCATTTCACAGAGTAATTTAAGATGTTCCAAACAACGAACATTCACAATGTTCTCTTAAGCTTCGTTGATTAGCAGAAACTAATCTATATTCGCAGTTTTAATGCTCAAAAATCTTATGGCACTGTGTACCTCGTGATTGTTCTTTGGACCAGACACCGGAATTGATGTACGAGGTCTATAAATCCCTTAATGCATTTTTTGTGTATAATTTTCCATCGGCGCTCTGAAATAACCTCCATGGCTTAACGTTTAGCAGAATTTCGTATTATGGCTCGATTTAAAATATGTTTTTTCTCAGTCATGACGTATGTCATTAATATGTGACGTACCCACTCTCGCCCACAGAAGTGCGACAATATCTGACGTGGCGGGTCACCTTAATTTTAATATAAATAAATACTTGCTCATTTACTTCTCCATAAACAATATCCCATGGGCGCCAGCCTTCACACTTATGGCTTGAAGACGATAGTTGATTTCCAGGACAAGTAATTTAGACAGAAGTACATGGATATGATTAGTGAGAAGTTTCGAACAGAAGACAGTACGCAGGGTAAGGCATATAGAAAGAGAGTGGGTGGCATACAGGGATGCTGTAGTAGAAACAGCAAAGGGATGCCTAGGAACAACTGTGTGTAAAGATGGGAAAAAGTGAACATCTTGGTGGAATGATGAGGTGAGAGCAGATTGTAAACGTAAAAAGAAGGCTTATCAGAAATGGCTCCAAACAAGGGCTGATGCAGACAGGGAATTGTACATAGATGAAAGAAACACAGTGTAACGGACTCCTCACTTCACCGGCAACTACTGTTATGTACTTCGCCACGCACATAACCTTTTTCTTCTATTAATATGGACTTACCCTCATCATGATATAAACAGCATTTTCTCTCCAACTGGAACTTACATACTTATGTGAATTTGCACACATCATACCTTGCATGAACTCTGCTCTATCCACCTTTACGATCTACGATAAACTAACTTCCTTTTCGCCGCCTGACGTCATGTGACATCACCTGGTTTGTCACGCATGCTCCACTAACCTCTGGAATATTCCAGACATATTTCTCATTATTCCACACTATAAATTCCCGGCCTTCCTCTGAATGGATTGAGATGGACTTTGGCCTGTGTGGAGGGAGCAACATCTAACGTCAACTCCGTCCTTAAGGACATGTGCCCAGAAGTCTCCATTTTCGGGCAGGTCGTGCAATTTGGTTCATGATGAGGTATGACAAACTGATTTCTTTACTGTAAATACCTTTAGTTGCATTGTGAGATACTTTCCTTGCAATTTCTGACTGGGAGCATGGCATTTCCAGGCCGAAACTTCACTTGTCCTTTTTGTGTTTAAACTTTTCATTGACGAACCTAGTAACGACTTTCTTTCTAAATGTGCGTGTGGTGTATTGGCAACTGTGCGACTCGTACTGTACACACACTTCTACCCGTTCAGTGCTTTGCCATTTGAGTTTCTGAATGTTGTGAAACTGGTTCACTTGAAGTATATTGTGATTATTCGCCTGTAGAACTACGTTGCTTTGTGTCAATCGAGTGATAACGGAAGTGGTTGTGACTTGCATATAGCATTTAGATTTTGCTCAGAAGATTTCCTGCTGGCATACTCGTATTTGGTAACTGTAAACATCCCCTTTTTCTCGTTGTTCTGGGTTTCTCCTTTTACAGTTATATTTATCCTTTCCTTGTTCGTCCCTTTCCATTCCTGCGCTATTCTCTCTCATTTACTTTCTTACTCTTGGATATCTTATTTTACTATAATGAATTTGTATTTTGTATATGTGGTTGGGAAAATTTCATATTTGTACGGTTCTCCTTTCATGTAAATTGTTAGCTTTGATTTATTATTCTAATATATGTTTTCAAATTTTATCTTGGTTTCTCATCTATTTTCACCCGTCATGTCCCTTATTTCTCCTCACATTCTCTTTTAATTATCTAATATTATCTAGCATGGTTTCCACTGCGCTATCTGCTGTTACTCTGGAATACTTATTGGAGATCTCTTTTTTCTTATCACGTCCTCCATTCTCAATTTGGCGTTTAACTCGCTGCGTAATATTACTACCCACCGATTGAAATTACTCGGTGTCACCGATACTTTGTGATTTCCCTCGGCAGTATTATTATTATATAGGTATATATGCATATAACCCCTATCAAAGGGTTACAAGAGCGAAACAAATAGTTGTTGAATCCAAAAAGAAGTCGTGGGAAGATTTTGGTTATAACCTGGAAAGGCTAGGTCAAGCAGCTGGGAATCCTTTCTGGACAGTAATAAAGAAGGGAGGGAAAAAGGAAATGAACAGTGTTTTGGGTAATTCAGGTGAACTCATAAGATCCCAGGGAATCACTGGTCAGGTGGAGGTCATATTTTGAAAATCTTCTCAACGTAAAAGGAAATCTTCCTGGTGGTGTTGCGAAAACCAAGCTCATGGGGAGGAAGAACATGATGTTGGTGAAATAATGCTTGAGGAAGTGGAAAGGATTATAAAGCAGCAGGAATAGACGAAATTAGACCTGAAATGGTGAAGTATAGTGGGAAGGAAGGAATAGAATGGCTTCATAGAGTAGTATTTTTTTTTTTGCTAGGGGCCTTACGTCGCACCGACACAGATAGGTCTTATGGCGACGATGGGATAGGAAAGGCCTAGGAGTTGGAAGGAAGCGGCCGTGGCCTTAATTAAGGTACATCCCCAGCATTTGCCTGGTGTGAAAATGGGAAACCACGGAAAACCATTTTCAGGGCTGCCGATAGTGGGATTCGAACCTACTATCTCCCGGATGCAAGCTCACAGCCGCGCGCCTCTACGCGCACGGCCAACTCGCCCGGTGTTGTAAAATTAGCATGGAGTGTTGGTAAGGTGCCTTCAGATTGGACAAAAGCAGTAATTGCACGTATCTATAAGCAAGGGAACAGGAATTATTGCAACGACTATAGAGGTATCTCATTGATTAGTATACAAGGCAAAGTATTCACTGGCATTTTGGAAGGGAGGATAAGATCAGTGTTTGAGAGGAAGTTGGGTGAACACCAGTGTGGTTTAAGACCACAGGGAGACTGTCAGGATCACATTTTCAGCATGCGCCAGGTAATTGAAAAGTGCTACGATAGGAATAGACAGCTGTATTTATGTTTCGTAAATCTAGAAAAAGCATATGACAGGGTACCGAGGCAAAAGATGTTCGCCATACTGGGGGACTATAGAATTAAAGGTAGATTATTAAAATCAATCAAAGACATTTATGTTGACAATTGGGCTTCAGTGAGAATTGATGGTAGGATGGTTCAGGGTACTTACAGGGGTTGGATAAGGCAGTAACTTTCACCTTTGCTGTTCATAGTTTACATGTGTTATCTGCTGAAAGGTATAAAGTGGCAGGGATGAATTCAGTTAGATGGAAATGTAGTAAGCAATCTGGCCTATGCTGATGACTTGGTCTTAATGAGAGATTGTGCCGAAAGCCTGGAACTTGAAAGTAGGTGCAATGAGTATGGTATGAAAATTAGCCTTTTGAAGACTAAATTGATGTCAGTATGTAAGAAATTCAACAGAATCGAATGTCAGATTGGTGATACAAAGCTAGAACAGGTAGATAATTTCAAGTATTTAGGATGTGTGTTCTCCTAGGATGGTAATATAGTAAGTGAGATTGAACCAAGGTGTACACAGCTAATGCAGTTAGCTCGAGTTGCGATCAACAGTATTATGTAAGAAGGAAGTCAGCTTCCGGACGAAACTATCTTTACATCGGTCTGTTTTCAGACCAACTTTGCTTTACGGGAGCAAAAGCTGGATGGACTCAGGATATCTTATTCATAAGTTAGAAGAAACAGTCATGAAAGTAGCGAGAATGATTGCTGATACAAACATGTGGCAACAATGGCAGGAGGATACTCGGAATGAGGAGATAAAGGCTAAGTTAAGAATGAACTCTATGGATGAAGCTGTACGCATAAACCGGTTTCGGTGGTGGGGTCATGTGAGGCGAATGGAGGAGGATAGGTTACCTAGGAGAATAATGGACTCTCTTATGAAGGGTAAGAGAAGTAGAGAGAGATCAAGACGACGATGGTTAGACTCAGTTTCTAACGATTTAAAGATAAGTTGTATAGAACAAATCAAACCACAGCACTAGTTGCAGATAGAGGATTGTGGCGACGTTTAGTAAATTCACAGAGGCTTGCAGACTGAACGCTGAACGTGACAATGATAATGTATGTAAGTATGATTATGATCAACATTTCTCTCTACTGTTATTTCACTACTCTCCGAAAACCGTCAAAAATAGCTAGCGGACGTATTTCAACACACAAATCAGTTTTAATGAAACATTTGCAAAGTTTTATGGTACATGTCCGTCTTTTATTATCATCTTTCAGTATCCTCTGAAAATTGATTTAGAAACAATTCTATAAAATGAAATCATTTCCCTTCTCATTTACAACTTTAGCTAGAGCACGCATGGCACGAACTGGTCTAAAGTGGTGAATGGCTAAACTCTGAGTGTAGACTACACTTCACACGTTCACAAATGAAATGTGCATGTCGTGACGAGAGGGAACTGCGTTTTTGAATTTCTAAATACAAATGGGAGGGAAGTGGGTTGTTGTTACCTTTTGAACTGTTCGTTTGGGAGGGAATGGGGCTATGAAAATTGGTCTTGGGAGGGAACTGACCTATACCTGTCCTAAGACTTATGATATTGATGATGAGTTGCATGTTTGACTTAAGTTCTTTGGATTGAGGAGTAATTCAGTCACCTTAATACTGAACACTAATAGTTTTAAATATGTTATTGATTATACGTCCCAATAACTACTTTTACGGTTTTCAGAGAAGCGGAAGTGTCGGAATGTTGTCCCTCAGGAGTTCTTTACGTGCTATGATGGCGTGGTGGTAAGTAACTGTGTGGCAGTGAAGCTCCCTCAAATTGTGTAATTTCAGTGTGTTACATCTTGTGTATAAAGCTAGAAAGATCTTACTATCAGACTGATAAATACGTGTGCATGGAAATTCTGAAAGAACAGTAAAATTCCAAATAAGGTGAGTACGAATTGTGTAGGTTAGATGTAAACAAATGCACTGTTACCAACAGACAATTTCAAACTAAGGGAGTACTATCGCCATTGAGCTATCGATTCACCGTTTCGCAAATTCTCTTCTTTAAAGTAATGTGTAAGTTGTCGTAAAACTATTGGCAAACGGAATAGTTCACAGAAAATTAAGTGCAGAGCATGTCAGATTTGGTTTCATAGTAAATGTGTTGATTTAACAGAACAGGACGTGGACATAATAGAATCGGAGGGACGGTTATGGAAGTGTAAGACATGTCAGGTTGTAGCCAGTGGTGATAAAGCGCAGACGCCACCTGTTAGTGATATCTACCAACTACTAACTGAGTTGAAGAATGAAGTAGCGAAAGTTAAAACAGAGATGTTAAGTGTAAAGACTGAACTAGAGAACGTGAAAATAAAGAACATGGAAACCGAACGGGAACTTGGCAAGAGTTTAGAATTTTTGCTAGGGGCTTTACGTCGCACCGACACAGATAGGTCTTATGGCGACGATGGGATAGGAAAGGCCTAGGAGTTGGAAGGAAGCGGCCGTGGCCTTAATTAAGGTACAGCCCCAGCATTTGCCTGGTGTGAAAATGGGAAACCACGGAAAACCATTTTCAGGGCTGCCGATAGTGGGATTCGAACCTACTATCTCCCGGATGCAAGCTCACAGCCGCGCGCCTCTACGCGCACGGCCAACTCGCCCGGTGAGTTTAGAATTAACTCATGAGAAACTTGACACCGCTGCGGAGCTAATTAAGCTACAATCAAAAGAAATAGCGCTGTGCTTGGAAAACATTGACAAACTGAAAGAGGAGAAACTTAAACTTAAAACGCAGCTTAACGATGCAACATTGCAGCTTGACGATTTAAAGTTGGGCCCACGAGAGCTTAAGTCTGACATTGAGCGGCAAAAGCAGTAACTACGAGGTAAGCTGCGTTGTCATAGTTACCTCAATCTGCGGCATATCACTCTTTCATACAGGCTGAATATTTAATCAACTATGTTGGCCTAATGCAATTCAATAAACTTTGACACGTTCCTAAGCCCGTGTTAATAATTCCGGTATTTATGACAGAACATGTCATTGCCGATAAATACGAGATTTCATATTCACTAAGCTGACAATAACGTCAACATATGTACATATCAAATAGAGAATATAACTGTACAACAAGCCACTGATTAACTTACAAAAATATAAAATAACAACGAAAATGAAAATGAAATTGCGTATGGCTTTTAGTGCCGGGAGTGTCCGAGGACATGTTCGGCTCGCCAGGTGCAGGTCTTTCGATTTGACACCCGTAGGCGACCTGCGCGTCGTGATGAAGATGAAATGATGATGAAGACGACACATACACCCAGCCCTCGTGCCAGCAAAATTAACCAATGATGGTTAAAATTCCCGACCCTACCGGGAATCGAACCCGGGACCCCTGTGGCCAAAGGCCAGCACGCTATTTAGCCATGGAGCCGGACACAACGAAAATAATATTCAGGAAACAAACATGTCAATAATTACATAAACCAGCAACAACTAACGCAGCAAACACAGTACTACTCCG